>NW_027181689.1:10712500-11130000 GCF_028537555.1 Battus philenor | reverse complement strand
CTCTCTTTATTTAATGGAATCAGGCGTTATTTTGCGGAAGTCCATCCTAAGTAAGAAAAGGACAAATATTTAGCCACTTCCGCACATGCAGTGGTAGTCGTGCAACAAAGTACACCACCTGCCAGCCCGCTAATAAATGCGTATGCGGCAAACAATGCGAATTACACGACTACCATCGTTAAATCACTCAACATGTGTTTCACCCTTCCACGGGGCATCTTCGGGAGTGCCAAACACAGAGTCTGCACCCGTGTGTAATGCAGAGTGCAGACTCTGTGCCGTGGCTGGCGGGCGGTGCACTTTGTTGCACGACTACCACTGCATGTGCGGAAGTGGCTAAATATTGATAAGGATCAATTCATACTTCTTCGATTCTTACTTGTTCTCTTTTGCTTAAAGTGTGTCGGTCAGGACTCGCGGGTCAACAGCTGGGCGTTTATGTTTATTTATAAGTGTGACAGTGGCAAGAGTAATTGAGACTCCTTATCATAGATTGTGCATTTTGTTGTCTCGTCATATTTGATGCATAGTTAAACAATTTCCGAGCGACTTCAAAATGCTCAAAACCGGATTTATTTCACAAGGTAAGACAAGATAAACATGTGTATCGTGGATATTGCGCTTTCAGGGTTAGTTCAGGAGACGCTTTCAATTTAAAATTTAATAAATTGGAGTTTTAATAATTTTAATAAGTGGGCTTTTATATAAACACATACTATAGCTAAGTATGATGATGATGATGCCCCATGGAGGGGTAAAACACATGTTGAGTGAATTAACGGTGGTAGTTATGTTTCGCATTTTTTACCGCACGCGCATTGATTAGCTGGCTGGCGGGCGATGATGGCTGCACGACTATTGCTGCATAGCGGAAGTAGCTATATATTAGTCCCTTTCTTAGGATGGACTTCCGCAAAATGACGCCTGATTTCATTAAATATTTGAACATAGTTCTACTCAAATATTTCTAATAAGACCGAATGAAAGTTTCTTACATCCAACTGTCTAACTCCTGGGTAAACGTTTTACGATGAGCTTCACGATCCAAGCCACATGCCCTGATATGACCCATAGCTTTTCATCGACATCTGTCTGTATAAAATATGAGAGTATGAGGGAGTTTTATTTACTTGTTAGTACAAACACTTCAGAATTACATTGATTAAAATAATTACAGGTACTAATTACAAATTCCGATATATCTGTTTATTGATGGTAAGATACATAAAATCGACAATTTTGATTTAATAAATAACTAATCATACTATGTTATTGAATAAAACAAACTGACCAATGAAATGCTATATATATAAAAGATATAAAAAACCCAGGAATAAAAATTTTAAATATTATCCTTATTTGACTTTTTGCCTTTACTTATTAGATTTTTTAATACATATAAATTTAATTTCGTATGAAATTATAATTATAGCTTACAATTGATAATAGTCGTGAATATTGTTAATTAGCGTGCCTTGGAGCTCGGGATTCTTTGCGAGATGTTTTTAATAAAGCCGGTATACTTACGGTTATTAGATTTTTGCTTGAGGAGGTCCAGTAAGTTGAACGGAGGTATATTAAGGTTTTCACATGAGGTCACGTGCTCTCACGAGGTCTTTTGGATTCAAATCGGGGGTAGTATCTGAGTAATTGTTGAAAAGAATGGAAGGGGCAAATATCGTTGTCGATTATTTTAAAACGGTACAAGTATTGCTTGCAGCATCCGTGCCCCTTTATCCTAACACTGGTTAGGACGTTGAACTTTGAAATATGTGTTACAGTAGCTTTGTTAGCTACACTAAAGTTGTGTCTAATACCTAACTAAATTCTTAAAAAAAAATTATTTTTTTTTGTCATTGCCACACTCTAAATGTTTATTAAAGTAAAATAGGCCGCAAAAGTAATGTCATAGTGTGGCGTGCCCTAAATTTTAGTTGTCAAGTAACTCTCTATATATCTACATCATAAATGTCAAAGTATAGTGACATTTGGCGCCATTTGTAAAAATTAAGTTGCGTTCACATTATTACATTACTTTTGCGCCATCTGTTATTATTGTGAAAACCGTGGGTTGAGGATAGGGAAACGCAGACTCTCCTACTCTACTCTAGAGTTCGGGCAATGGAACTGGAAGCGACTCTGCCTACACCAGCACTTTCCCTACTATTCTCACTATTATGAGTCTTCTTGTTTCACTTCTGTTCAGGATGTTTACTGACTCAGAATGTCCCCTGTATCTGATGGTCGTCTACAATATTCTAGTATGTAATAAATTTGATACTTGAAAGTTTTAAATTAATGACATTGAACTTTCTTGCAAGCCAGCTGCAGTATAAAACCTCTAAAGTCATTACTAAAATATAATTTGGATACTCGTTCTAATGGATTTTAGTCATACCAATTCCTTGAACCTTGTCTAAACATTAAGTGTATGACAACTATATTGACGTTTCCTGCCTCGGTGACATTATTCTGATTACGTCGTAGTATTAAAACTGATTTTATTTATATATGTGTATTAGACGACATTTCATTTACCAGACTTTTTTGATAGATCTAACCCTTACCACAGATTTAAGCAGCAGTTTTGCAGTGTCTCTTGGTGTTGAAATTAAAACCCGAGTGCAGAGAACATATTTTTTTTAAAAGAAACTCTTCATTTATGCCAAACCATTAAATTGCTTTAAAATCCTAAAACTAACATTATTTACACAACCAGAAGTACAAAAATATATTAGCCATGTCGAGTCTATCAGATTGTGGTTGCCATTCAAAACCTTTCGGTTCCAAAGGCCTTTGATTGCACGAGAGATGTGCATCCTTACTTAGAAAATTAAATTCAAGTAGCCATTTAATTTCTTCTTCTTAAAGAGTCGGTCCACCTGGCCTACCTACCAGCTGCCTACTGCCTCCCCACTAGGGGGAACCACGACATAGTGCAGGTCATCGGGAAGAGGCTGTATGCAGGCAGCGCATGACATATCATTGTGGCGTTCTTTGGAGGAAGCCTATAAAAAAAAGAAGCCTTGCAGCGAACCTTCATCGGCTGAAAAGAAAAAGAAATAATCTGGATTTGTATGCAGATCCAGATTTCTTCCAGACCAACCTAATTGTGTTCCTTTGGAATTCTTATAATGACACAAGTGGCCAATGTTAATGATGATATATAGATAATAATATATATAGATGTGTAATCAAATGAAGACAGTTCATCTGATGATGAAGTGAGATGAACTGTGTCTTCCGTGATGAGGTTTAAGATATTAACGATAGATTATCTATTTAATTTAAACCATATAACACTGGGAATGTTTATGAATTCGTATTTCCACACCGCAGATCCGTTAAGATCTTAATGTACTTTCACCATTTTCACTTTTATCTATTCGTTCTGATTGTAAATTAACTTCAGCTTCATCTTCTACTGGTAGATGTTTTTGTTTCATCTCCTCTTCAATTTCCTGCAAAGTCTTCCCACTTGTCTCTGGTAAAACGAACCATAGAACACTTAACACGTAAATTAATATCCCTGCGTATATCCAATACGTACCTGATAGGTAAATACTATCGACTAACAATGGAAATGATTTTAGAATTATAAACATAAATACAGTCAAAACTACAACACCAATGCTTGATATAATACTTCTAAATTGTAAAGGTATAACTTCTCCAGCTATCACAGAAGGCATTGGAACCATTCCAATACCTATACATAGAAATTGGAACGCAAGTAATGAACAAGGAATCCATATTTCGTCGTAATATAAAATTTCATTTTCTTTTGCGTAAACATATGTTGCAATTGCTATATGTACAATTACACATAATGCTCCAGTGCTAAATAGGATTGTTCGTCGTTTAAACTTGTATATTATAAAAACAGCTATAACATTAGCAATAATCCTTAAGGAATCTAGAACAATCATCAAAGCATGAGCGTTTGCAGTCGGACTGACCATTATTCTGATTATAACCACTGAAAATGCCGGCATCGTTATATTCCCGCATACGTTTATCATCATATAACAATGAGCTGTTATTATTATCGGCAAATAAAACTCCCTCTTTTTCAAATCATTCCTTATCGTCGTCAGTCGTTTCACACGCGATCCTTTCTGCCTTTCTATATCTACCCTCAACATTATTCGAGAACGTATTAGTTCTTCCAGTTCGCTTTCTTCATTGTCACCTCTCAACCAACGATATGCTTTTCTACTTTCCTCGTATTTACCTTTAACAGCAAGCCAACTTGGAGATTCTGGTAAGAAAAATGCCATCACAAGACATAAAAACGAAGCGACGCCACATATGACACTGGTTCTCTGCCAACTCAAAAGCGAACCTACGACGTGGATAAGAAAAATGCCGACACCCTGCGCAAGGGATATGGTGGTGAGGAATCCGCCGCGATATTTAGGGCTGGAATATTCGCTGACGAGGACTGAGCGTAGTGGCAGCATCAAGCCAGCTGAAAGGCCCTGAAGAAATCTTGCGAATATCAGCATCTGAAATAAACCAGATTACGTTAGAACAAGAGTAACATATGAATAGGTCTCGGAATTTGTACAATTAGTTAGTCACCTATATTACATTCGTAGAAATATCGGGATCGCTAAAAACGACATCTATTGGCTGCACTAGTTATCACAATGTTTTGATATGTGGCTGAGAATTCGTGAATTACACGTAGAACCAAATCATTGTTACTGATAGAACTCAAAGTGTCCACACGCCTTTCCATTATACAAAGTGAATTTTTGAATTTTTGGAACATATTGCCAAATAATCGGCGCCTCGACATAGCTTTTGACTGTCAAGAAAGTGGACGGTGACCAAGAGGACCTCCATACCCTGGTCTGATCCGTCTGTCTGTTTACGTTTCCTACCACAGTAGTTGAAGCAATACATACCGCTGAAGACTGTCAGAGACTGCATTACATGGTACGCGAGTTTCCAAAATGGGTCATGATCCTCGGCAGTGAGGAATACGAGGAGAAGGAGAGGAGAGGAAGAGTCACTTAGTTATATTGTCTTGTGCAGTAATGGTAGATTTGTTCTTTAAGAGGTTGCTTTCATGGGTTTAGTATTAATTTGTATGATGTATGCAGCCTTTATTTAGGTAATAACTCGCTTAATTACCGAAACAATGAGATGCACTATCACAAATCCAGACCAAGAGAATAATTGTGAAGTCACACAGGATAATGTGTACTAATTTCCACGGTTTAAATTTACGTCTGAAGGAACTATATACGTAAAAACATATAATATATTCTGTAGCTACCGTGCTTTAGCAAAACGCTGCGAGGTGGGGGCCGAGGAAATAAGAGCATGGACCACTGCAAGCGTTGGCGGAGTAACTGAAGAGTGTCGTTATTTAAACACGCATCACCGTTTGATATAGGCTGTATCAGTACGTACATAGTATAATAAAACAGGTGGCGCAATAATGTGTTAATGTGAACCTACCTTAATTTTTACAAACATATGTTATATATTAACATGTATCTATAAAATTCGTATATATACACACACATACATTTACATATATAAACATTGGGCGCCATTTAAAAAAATCGGTGCGCATTCACATTATGATATTACTTTTGCGCCACCTGTTACAATATGTTAATTTTTAAAGTCCCTAAAATTTACTTTGTGATACTTCATATGTATCCAGACAGTCATAAAGATACAGAAAAACAACTCACCTCAGGATTGTCGGCTATTGCGAGCAGAAGCCAACTGAATATGGCCGGCAGGCTCACGGCGACATGCGCGACCTTCCGCCCGTATCGGTCCATTACGGTCGGCGTGATAAAGTTTCCCACCAGCATGCTAATACTTACTATTGAAGCTGAAACCGTTTGCGTGAAGTTTAGTAATATGTAATAATAGACCGACGGTTGAATGGTCACCTTTAAAAACGGTTGTAATGACCTATGGATCCAAGACGTCACTTAATGAGTCCAATAAAAGGCTTTGTTCGGAGCTTAGCTGCGAAATCGAATCATAAATGAGGAGATACGCAAAAGAACCAAGAACACCGACGTTACTCGATAAATTGCTCGTCTCTGGCCTTAGACCCCTGCTAGGTGGACCAACAATATAGTTAAGTCGCTGAATGTGAGCCAATTGCCTTGCAGTGGGCATCTATCAGCTGAAAAGAAAAAGAAGAATCACATTACTATCCAAGTATCATTAATAGTGACCACTTGTAATTCTTGACAATAATTCCAGTAGAGCTCACAACAAACTCAGACATGTTTATGTGGTCACTTTTACAACACTCTTAAGACAATTTTTTTTTAATGGCACCCGCTATTGGGAGTCTCTCGTACCCCCTATCTGGTGTGGTACAGGGATTTTTTTACATAAATTAATTTTCCACAACGTTTTTTTTATTTTCTCTTTCTTCATTTATGCATCTTATGATCTTCCATTCGGTATTCATTCCACATTTCTTCTTTCGTTCTCTTTCGCTCTATGACCTTCCATTCCTCTCTCATTACACATTAACATTTTATTTATTTTATTTCTGTTTATTTTACATTCTTTTCTTAAGACAATTTAGTGGAATTTATTCCCTAGCTTTTATACACCTACTGTGTACTTTAATACCGTCAACAGATGTTCACAAAATAGTTAAAAAGGGCCTCCCCCAAAGATACATATGGGGGGGATATACCACAATCGCAATACTTGGCAGGCGGTTTGGCGATTGCAGGTATTAAGGTACGCAGAGGGCGCTGCTGTTCAACCTCTGGAAACTTGTCCGTATAGGCATCGAACCGTCTCCTCTTACTCTCACTTCTCCTTCGTTCTGCTACCGCTGCTTTAGAGATAGGTATAATAAACTCGCCTTTATATCTAGTGTTACCTTATTCACATCATTTTTTTTAAATATAGATATTCTTATTCAAATAGATTAAACTGTCAAATATATATCAACTTTTTGCCAAAAAAAAGTCAATGAAATTTAGTTGTGCTCCTGGTCTGTCGTATCAGATTTCATAAATTACATACTACACAAATTTCGTGATATTCTGCAAATATGTCTACCTTCCCAGTTACAGAATTATACTGTTTGGTCCTAAAACACAATCTTAATTCATATACCATTCTAAATTATGGTGCGTAAATAATATGTAACTAAAATGTATATTGCATAGCATCTTTTACAATAACAATTGCTTCTAAAACATCTCTCAGATATCCTCGAGCTTTCAAGTTAAAAATAGGCTCTACAGCTCTTTTGACTGTACCTTAATTACACTTAGCTTGAAGGCTAGTCAACACACCGATCATCTCTATATATTAGGCGACGCAAAAGTAATGTCATAAAATGAACATGGCTTAGTTTTTATGATTTATATTTATATAGATATACTTAATCGTATATTGTCAACTAATTCTATATATATCTACATTATAAATTTCAAAGCATAGTGACATTTGGCGCAATTTGTAAAAGTTAGGGCGCGTTCACATTATGACATTACTTTTGCACCACCTTATATAGAGCTGAGAATCGAATCTTAAAAAGATAATTCTATTGCGTCTATGCAGTTTACGTGGTACTGGTTTAACGCATCCCAACTGACGATAACTGAGAGTTTCAACTAGCCTCTATTTATAAAGCAGATATCTAAAATTGCCGCATAAGCAGAGAATGCGATGAAATATAGAAAAGTTTTTGATTACGAGATAGATGGACGATACCACAGGAGTCGAAACAATACACACAGGCATAAATGACACAATCGTCGGATCTTACCGATCCATGAGTCCTGGACTTTGTTGATTGGTATCTCGGATCCAGGGCTATGTAAGGCAGGGAGAAGCACCCCGGGGAAGCCAAACACGAAGCCGATATTGCAGACGATGTTGCTGCACACCGCTGCGATCACGATGCACTGGAACAAGTACGAATTGGTCATAAAAGATGCGCTTTTTAATCGACGATTATTTTAACGTTATATGGACTAAGAAAAGGACTAATATATAGCTACTTCCGCTATGTAGCAGTAGTCGTGCAATAAAGTGCACCGCCCGCTAGCCCGCTGATAAATGCGCATGCGGCAAACAATGCGAAACACAGCTACAACCGTTAATTCACTAAACACGTGTTTCACCCCTTCACGGGGCATCCTCAGGAGTAATGTTACACCAATTAGTATCAAACACCGAGTCTAGCACTAATTGGTACTTCATTACACGACTACTGCTACATAGCGGAAGTAGCTATATTTTAGTCCTTTTCTTACTTAGGATAGACTTCCGCAAAGTAACGCCTGAATCTATTAGATATTATATGGAGTAGTAGTAGTTGCTACCACTTGCACGGAACGCTGATATGTTAAGAGCCGGCCAGAAACTAAACAGATGTCTTTTTGCTATTCAATTCTATATCTCAATACTCAAACACTATTCCTGATTCGTATAACAACTAAGTAATCACGTGAACCTTTGCTACAACTTTGATATACCACCGATAAACTTGCAGGACTTCTTTAGAAATAATTTGGCCTCGCATTTTGATTTATACCGTAAGGCATTTAAAGTGGTTGGGACAAGACACTAATACAAGTAAAACAAGTAGTAAATATGGTAAGAAAAAAAAATAAAAATGGTGCTAAATTAAAATTGTAAACAAATCTAGTAGTAAATGTAAATATATTAAATAAAAATGAGGCAATACTGTGATACAAAAATTTACCTGTGATTCAAATTGTGATGTTAGACCGACGATGAGGAAAGGAAGGCGATGAAAGGCAGATGATATGTAAGTGATGGAAAGATAGATATTGTAAAGTACGAGAAAAATTGCGAAGAATAGAAAGAGAATGAGAATTTTTTTTTATTATTTATCTGAATTATCCGTGCCCACACATGGGAGGAGGAACGAAAAAAAGACATTTTATGAACTTCAAAGTGAAATATAAAAAACATAAAGAATTTAGTAATAGTGATATCACATACACGCACACACGCACACGCACACACATATATATAAAATATATACACTTTCTATTGACCAAGTAATAAGAAGAAAGAAATCTTTATCCAGAGACAGAAATTTTTATAGATACGTGGGACCTCGGAGCGTGATAGATGGAGGGGTTTAGACGAAGACGACTACTATTTAGTCGTAAATAAAGGCTTTTTATAAATCTTTACTTCATTTCATATACTTACTGTTAACCATAAGAAAGATCGTCGCGTTACTCGCAGTTGCGAGAAGGAACATCTGTATCAAATACTTGCCAATACCTTTCCCAAATAAGCAAACACCACAGCGGTAAAAATTAAAATTAACAAAAAAAAACGTAGATCGTGGACGAAATACACTGTTCGTACCATTCGTTATGCACTGAATATGATGTATACATGTATATTGAAGTTTTATTTATTTTTAATTATTATTTCTTCTCTCTTTCTTACTGGCTACATCTGTCCACCTTCTAGGAGGGCATCTTCAGCAGCCATCTGTTCTAGGCGCTCTGTGAACTGTTCACTGTCACTTCATACTCGCCAAGCAGCTTCTAGCCTTTTTTTCTGGTCTTCTTAGATATTTATGAAGGAGACCAGTCCAGCAGTGGACGCTCTGTGGTTGCAATGATAAAAACATTCTCTGAGTACCTCCACAGGTTCAAGCTCAAGGAGGACCCCTCGTGCTTCTGTGAACCGGACGTGGACCAGACCGTGATCCACCTTGTGGCCCAGTGTCCCGCATTCGGGGGACTCCAGCTCGAATTCGAGTGCCGGTCTGGCGTAAAAATCAGGGAGGAGTCAATAGCCTCCCTGATAAGCAAAAAAGAGACCAAAAATTCATTCATCACCCTCTGTAAAAAAATTATAAATAATGCTATAGAAAGAAATAAAAAGTAAATATTGCAAATAAGTAGATAATAAAGACAAAATAAAAGTAAAATATTTATAAATTCTAAATAATAAAAATGTGATATAAAATAACAATGTAATTTAAGAAAATGTAAAAAGAAATGAGGAATGAATGAAAGGTGATACAGAGCAAAAGGGAAAGATTGTAGAATTGTTGAATGAAAGAATAGACCGAAAGACAATGTGAAGCAGGAAAGAAGAGAAAGAACATAATAAAAAATTCTGTGAAAAATTAAATAAATTTGCCCAAAAAGTCCCTGTCCCACTAAAGATAGAGGGTAAATAAAAAAATGATAAAGACAATAATTTGAACGTAAATATAATTTGTTCGACTCGTATCTATAAAGATTAGATTTATTAAAACTGAGTTTATTCAACCATGCCATGATACTTGCAAATCGGTCTCGGACGCTACAGATAATGTATTGCTATAAAAAGACTTGG
Source organism: Battus philenor (assembly GCF_028537555.1). Classification (NCBI taxonomy): domain Eukaryota; kingdom Metazoa; phylum Arthropoda; class Insecta; order Lepidoptera; family Papilionidae; genus Battus; species Battus philenor. The sequence goes on along the minus strand of NW_027181689.1, from coordinate 11,119,650 downwards.
CAAGTACATTCACTGCAGACATCTTGGATGCTCTGATAAGAGTACAACGTACATAATATTATCGACCTTTAAATTTGTTTATTATGTCTATATATAAATACTAATAAATTTGCAGTGTTAAAGATATACAATGAAATGAGTCACGCCTAAATAATTTAAATATACTGTCAGAAATTGTGATATGTTCCAATTTTGAATTTAAAAATATATAATATGCTCCATTTTAGACACTACAAGGCAGGTAATAATGTATTATGTAGTTAAGAAAATTTTAATGTTAAATATTATTAATTTAAATTTAATTTCCGAAAGTGGCTAAACATTGGTCCTTTTCTTACTTAGGATGGACTTCCGCAAGATAACGCCTGATTCCATTAAATATTTTGTAATTGTTCATAGTGTACGATATTGTTTCTTTGGTTATTATTGTTCAATTAAAACAAATGAAACCATTACATATATTTAACATACTAATAATTATATTAAAATATATGACAGATGATGTAAAGATTGATGAAAAATTCTATATTCGAATTTTAAAATATTTTTCTCAATGTTATATTTTATAAGTGTCATGTATGTGTGTATATGCATATATAAGTATTCTTATATATGTATGTGTATAGCAATGCAATATATTTATATGTGCGTACACCCTAAACTGCCCTCTCCTTCATATCTTTCATCTCCATCCGAAGATTGTCTGGTAGGTTTAGCACTAATCGGTGTAACATAACTCCTGAAGATGCCCCGTGGAGGGGTGAAACACGTGCTGGGTGATTTAATGGCGGCAGCTGTGTAATTCGCATTGTTTGCCGCATGCGCATTTTTCAGCGCTGCTGGCGGGTGGTGCACTTTGTTGCACGAATACCACTGCATGTGCGAAAGTGGCTAAATATTGGTCCTTTTACTAATTATCTATTATTTAGTCATGCCTTTTTAATGTTACTTTTTTAACACATTTGTACATGTGGGTCAAAGTGTTAGGTTTAGGTGGCAGCAAGCTTTAGTTATACACGGTACAAAACTTTCAATGCAATAACTGCGCAGTTCCAACGCATATTTGAACAGTAATCGTGACATCGGGCCTTGTTCCTTCTCTCCTCTTGAAGTTTATGAGTAATGGCAGTCTTATATACCCGGGATACAAACTAATTAAATTATACAAGTTTATATCCCGGAATATCGCTATGTTTGGCAGTCGGTTTTGCGATCACAGTGCGGAACTATAGTACGCGGAGGAAGCTGCAGCACATCCTCTAGAAATTTGCTTATAATGGTAACTCTATATAATAAATTCAAAAATAGAATTATATAACATTGTGTCCCGGGAATCAAACCCGCGACTTACGGGACTAACACTCCTAACATATCTTCTTAGCTCTAAGGCTTTTCACAATAGCGTTGAAAGCAAGCAAAGAAAAGAACTATGTAAATATAAAGATAGGTTGACATATATACTTACTAAAAAGACATTAAGACTTTATTAGAATATCTAATATATAAAATTCTCGTGTCACGGTGTTCGAACTTGAACTCCTCTGAAACGGCTTGACTGATTTTTACCAAATTTTATATGCGTATTCAGTAGGTCTGAGAATCGGCTACTATCTATTTTCTATACCCCTAAGTGATAAAGGTTGTTCACACTTAAAAAAAAATTTTTATTTTTTTAACGAAATTTTTTGTTTTTATTTTTTTATGATACAGCATACAAGAATACATACAACCATAAATTTTCAACCCTCTACGATCAACCCTTATTTTTTATTTGTAAATTAAAATATTAATTTTTTTTTTGCAAAACAACGTTTGTGGGATCAGCTAGTACTAATATAATAATGTGAAGGAAATAGAGTAGATACAAGAACCGTTAGATTAGGAAAATAAATGAGAAATAGAGTACGTAATAATGTAAACAAAAATAAAACTCTCTCTATCTCTCTCTGCCACTTGTCGGTAGAGAGAAAGAAGCAAGAATATTTGTTATGACTTAAATTGTTTTACTAATTAAACACTCCATCTTATTCGGCATATTTAATCCTATATATCTTTATATCATTCACAAGGTCGACTGTGATATCTTATCACTGATATTACTCAAGCATGTTCAGTGCGATGATCTTCAACGTATCATTTATGTAACTATCATTGACAAGAATCTTGATCAATGTCGGTATATTCCTCGGTTCAATTTATAAAAGTACTAGTATTAATCGTCGACATTACTCCTGAGGATGCCCCGTGGAGGGGTGAAACATTTGTTGAGTGAATTAACGGTGGTAGTTATGTTTCGCATTGTTTGCCGTACGCACATTTATGAGCGGGCTGGCGGGCGGTGCACTTTGTTGCACGACTACTTCTGCATAACGGAAGTAGCTATATATTAGTCCCTTTCTTAGTTAGGATGGACTTCAGCCATATAACGCCTGAATCTATTAGATGTCAATCCAATCAAATGCAATGCACAGACCTATTCGATTATGGAATGAGTTACCGCTGAATATAAAACGTGCTAACTATTTTTAAGAAAATGGTTAAAAACTATTTACTAGACTTATAATTATTTATCCATTAATTCATTTTTTTCTCTGTTTATTTATTCCTTCTGAGGCAAGTGCGATCCAAGTCAGTTTAATGTTTTTGTTTATTATTATATTTAAATTATTTTATATTATACCGTATTTATTATAAGTACGTATGCTATTTACATATGTATGTATGTTTTGTCTATTCACGTTAACTGCCATTATTTATATCTCTACTGTTTCTATACTATGTTAGTCTGTAAGAAATTGCCTTGTTTAATAAGACCACCCATTGCAACTATGTATATATTTTCCATTGTATATAATAAACAATGTTAAATAAAATTAAATATGCGTGCGTGTACAGTACAAGATCTTTATTCAAGGGTGGTGAGTGATACTGTTAAAAGAAATAAAACAGTATAGATAAGTAGGTACAAAATAAACTGCACAAATAACTAGTCAATCAATAATAGGAAAAATAAACTAAAAACAGAATAAGAAAAATGTAGTATTGCATTAAAAAAGTCAAACCGAAAAAAAGTAAACTGTGGTATAAAAAATAGGATAAGTAATGAAATAAAGAATAAAAGAAATGTACCTAGCCACCTTAGAGTAATAAGATGATGGAAGGAAGGCGATAAAAGCAAGAAGGAATGAAAGAACAAAATGAAAGATATTGTGAAGGAAAGAGGTAAGAATAAAAGAAATTGAGAAGTATGAAAGTGAGTTAAGAATAAAGATAAAAATTTGAAAAACTTATTTGTAAACAAAGACCCTGATCCCAACAAATTAGGGGTACGAGAGGCCTCCAATAGCGGGGGCCATAAAAAAGATCTTTATTCACGAGGTATATATTCCATAAATATGCCGCAAGTACATAAGACGTGAATACAGAATGGTCATTTATATGGGATTACAGATACGTTTCTAGATGACAAAATAATTAAAAAAAAACAAATGTATTAAAATATAAGTTTAATTAAAAATTTTGAACATTTTGATTAATTATCTTAAGTCTTTAACAATGATTTTAAAAGCTCCTTCAATTCAGATTGACACGCAGCAGTCGTATTAGAAATTTACCTTTTAAACATAATAGACGAGTCAATGTTCATAAAGAAATCGAAAAGCTCTATTGCCATTTTTAAACTATAATATAAGATTTTTAAAATTAAAAATCACGTTTTCGGTGCTTGTTGAAGCTTCTTCTTAAATGGGCTGTGAATTTAACATATCTATGTCTTTAAGGTTTCATTTAAATTTTCTTCTTGCGATTTAAGTAATCCCTGAATTTGTGATGCTACTTGTTGGATCAAATCTTGTCCTATTCCGTTCGCGATTTCAGCAAATTTTGCAATCAAAAATTAATTTTCAACAGTATCTCTCATGAATACATCTCAACGAGGCATCTATTTTCCTTCTGTCCATTTTGTGCAAGGCATTTAGCGTTTCTTGTTGCTTTTAAGGGGGAATTTAAATAAATTCTCTTCCAGGCTTCTACGCTATATGCTCATCCTATATAAGGCATTCATCGCACCCAATGCACCACACTCATCATACTAGTGTTCAAGTTACAAGCGGCCGCGAGCAAGCGAGACAGGGTCTGCCCGCGTCGCTCCCGACCGCCGAGTAGTCCTCGCTTCGCTAATCTACACTACACTACATTCACAACACTACTCCTACACAGGTATAGTCCCTCTTAGTGCAAACATTTTCTTTATAACTGTAATAATCGCCCAAAGTATTTTCATTTCACGGATCTCCTGTTTTCGTGAGCTAAATCTCGATGAAGCTGAACAAAACCTATATTAGAAACTTCAATCACATCAAATGCATTGGTTAACCAGGTTTTTGGGGTTAACAACTCATTTGAATATTCATTTAAATTTTAAAGCAGTTTCAATTTAATACATCCAGAATATGTCAATGAATCAGACGCCCGTAATTAGGAGGAATTTACTTCAATAACAAAGTGTAATTATTTACTATACAATATTAAATATTAGTTATTACGCAAATGCCTGCACGATGAGTTTTAATAAAATAAAAAAAATCTATATATTATCTGTTTACATATGACAAACAAAATCATATGTTCGCTCCTGTTGTGAAATATAATAATTAACTATATGTATACTCAAACAAAAATAAATGTCAACAGTTCTCAAGATATTCTTTACTACAGAAAGTATATATTAAAAATTTATCTTATTATTTTACATAAACAAACATGACTTTTCTAATTTATGTTTTAAACAATCTTTTTTAACCCTATAGCGTTCCCGTCATTGTATTTATTTTTAACTCTTAACACAAAATATCGAAAAAGCAAAATGTAAAATTAAAGGTATATTGTATTATGTACAAAAAATATTTTATTATTATATATATTAGACAATTCCGTACGAATATACATCATGCAACTCGTCTGTTTTAAATAATTATACATAATAATATGTAATTAAAGAAGTATATACTTCGGCCTTTTTATATTTCAAACGGTATATTCGCGCCACCGGTCAAACTATCAAATAATTCCTTATTTATCTTAAAAATATATTTTGACATTAATCTATTTTAAATATGTATTAAGATTATTGTTTATTATACCATCCATAACACAAAGTAATTATAATTAAAATTTAAAATAACTTACTTGTCTTAAAAACGGTGAAACATTTGATTTTTCCATTACAATTCACACATAATCACTTAAAGAACGTTAATCATAATAAAAAATACATTATTGATAAAATAAAGGTGTTAAAATAAATAAATGATAACATGCGGTTGAACCACCACAACTGACAGCAAATTACATTTTGCTGAAACTAAAATAAATAATTACAAAACCGACTATATGAAGACGCCACAATGTTGCAACTTTTAACAATAGATGGCGCTAAATTAAATAAAAGGATCAACACCAAGATGGCGGCTTCATTTTTACATGCATGTTGTCATAAATGTACACAGAAGATATATAGATTTTTATAGCGCTTAAATTAACAGAATAAAAAAATAAAAACAACAATATCGTAATTATTTAACAAACCTAATATAATCAAAAGATTTATAATTATTTATTAAAATTCCATTCGAACTACTAATTAAGTCAAAGTCGTGCAATCAAATAATTAGGACATATTAAGTATTATACTACAAATGTATTTGTACAGGGAGATAAATAAGACGTGTAAATATATCTTGATGATTACTTGTATTGAATAAACACAAGGTTAGAGAATGATTACACAATCTTCTCTTCTTAATATTGTAAAATGGATTTTAAATTTTTGATTAATTTTAAATTTTTTGATTGTGCAGATTTGATAGCGCGCAATAGATATTTAGTCTTAACCTCATGTTCAGTAATTTAGGAGTAGTATATCTTGTCGTAGATGTAGGGGAAGGTTCTCTATCCAAATTGAAATAAAACACTGCGATGTCTATTCCGTACGAAACTCCATCAGAATGTTTGTTTTTCTGGATATTCTATGGCTATTTATATACCACAGTTGCGTGATTCGTGTGTTAATGTCCTGTGGTACATGAGCCGTGCTCGAAGTCCGTCATATATAAAAAAGAAGATTGTTTTAGTGCAGGATTCCCCAAACTTTTTTTTATCGTAGACCCCATGCCATGTTTTTCCGTGTTGGGTAGACCCCCTACTTACCTGATATTGATTTCCTGTAAATTTCTAACCGTAGTGAAGTTTAATGTTAAAAACTTAAAGTTAAAACACATGTTAATTTATACATTTATTAATTGAATTTAAATTAAAACTACACAAAATAAAATTTTGTATCTGTTATGTAAAATATACGTAACGTATTAATAATTTTTAACTTCATAGGCACTTTTATAAATAATGTAAATGTTTTGATATTATAAGATAGTATGATGTAAGTAAAAAGGTACTATCAGTTTATGTGTTGAGATCCACTATCATGGACTCCCATTTTCATTTCATGGACCCCCAATTTTTTTTCGCTGACGTACACCCCTTGCAGGTCATAGACCCCTAGGGGTCGATATAGACCACTTTGGGAATCACTGTTTTAGTGTATATCAGAAAACGCTGGTTAGCAAGCGTACGATAAAATAAGAAGATTCAAGGGGCAGATACAGGAAATTAACTACTGTATTTGGAAGTCATGAGGCTCTTTGGCGGTTTCTCCATAGTGTGAACAGATGCAAGAATCTTCGTCACCTTGACTATTAACATTCTGAATCATGGGTGTCTAACAGGACATCGTCATCCTTTCAGTCAATAGACGCCCTCTGCAAAGCGAAAGTCTCCCCCGAAGATATCTATGGGGGTATATACCAATATTATGATACGCAAAGAACGCTGCCGCCCATCCTCTGGAAACTTGTTATTTGAGCAAAAAGTTTCAATTAAATATGATTGTTTGAGCAGTGGCAATCTTGTATAATTAATGCAAAAAGTGTCAATTAAATAAGATTGTATACATATGACCGCAAATCTTAGTCTGAGAAGACTTATGAAAGCTATATTTCCACCTTTTTATTTGATATGACGGTCTTGATCCGACAAAAATTCGATGTTACTCTATCATCTATTGCGGAACTTCGGAACGCTTTCACACATCCAATAACCAACGGCTACACGCAGTTCCATCTTTTCTACTTCCAAGTAACCTCGGAATCTACTTCTCGTTTTCATATGTTGTATATTAATAAAAAAATTATAATCTTTTTAAATACTTTTACATGTCAAGAATAAAACTGCCTTATCAATTGGGACGTGACCTTCATTGTGGAATGACAATACATTTTTAATCGAATGGCTGAAGTTGTTCCATACAAGTTATTTTGCTCAACGACTTTCTACTGTTTATAACCTATAAAATATGATATCTGTTCTTATATCTAAATATATAAAAATTGTTTTTATTATACATTCATTCACATATTTATTCAAAAAGGAAAATTTTTGATACTTCAATTATTCACGTCTTAAAAAGAATGCAAAAATAATCCGATTTGATTCAAATTAGAATCAATTTGAGTTCCACTACGAAGACATCTTTCAACAATAGGTTGTTACAATTGTTTCAAACGCGTGTTGCTGTAAATAGACTACAAAACTGTAAATAGACTACGAAACTCCGGTATTTACATTTAGAAATATACTTAAATATAATTTAATTAATAGATAATGTAATAATATTGCTATATAAAAAAGCCGCCAGATGTGAAAGTTCCCGCGGACGTCGTCACAACGCTCAACCTTTTGTTTGTCTCGCCCACTCGTCTCGCTCACTCGCACGGCGTGCACGATACGCGCTCTTGCTTGCTCTTGGCAGGTAGCCAAGACGCGCAGCACGTGCGCCCGCGGCCGTTGGAGTTCCAGAGAGTCGGATTTGAGCCATGGTTCGATGCGCAACCGCGCGTAGGCGAATTATTCATTTTCCGCGCACAAATTGTTTTAATAATTAAATAAACGTGTTTCCACATCACACTGGCGCCCAACGTGGGGCCTACACGCTAATTATCGACGAAATCGCGTATTCAACCGTTCGCCATCTTAGCGTCGTAGAAGAATCCCATCGAAAATTTAACAATTGTGCGTTATCGGAGTGAATTTCGTCAGTGGTTTGCATCTGTTGTTTGCGATGCCGCGTCGCAAGGCTCCAGGCGTCCGTAACAACGTCGAGGATGAGGACTCGGACAGGTTCATGACCGAGGGGCAGCTATCGTCGTTCATGGCGGCGTTCGCCAAGGCTCAAGCGGAGTCAAACCGCCAGCTAATCGAGAGTCTTTTGCTGCGATCGCCGGCCTTCACCACAGAAGCGCCCTCGCCATCACCATCACCATCGTCGTCTTCGGCTCATCCGTCTCCGTCGGGAAACTTCGCCGGTTGCACGGCTCGTTTCAATGGCGCCTCACGCGACTCTGACATTCTGGAAGCATTTATCGACGCGATTGTGATATACAAAGAATGTATAAACATCGCGGACGATCATGCACTTCGTGGTTTACCGATGCTACTCGAAGGAGAGGCAGCTGTATGGTTCCGAGGCGTAAAATCATCGATAGCGTCGTGGGAGGATGCGATGCAGCGCTTACGCGCTATGTACGGAGCGCCCCGCCCCCCGCATAAAATATTCCGAGACATCTTCGCTTCTGAGCAAGGAGACCGGGAGCAATCGGAAGTATTCATCGGTCGTTTACGCGCCTCGATCGCCAAACTCCCGTATGCATTGGACGAAAGAATTCATTTAGACATGATTTATGGTCTGTTAAATAAGCGTATTCGGAAGCGATTAACACGTGAAAGTGTACAAAGCGTTGACGAGTTGGTCTCAAAGGCGCGCTACATAGAAGATTCGCTGATGGAGGTCTCATCGGTCGCGCAGTCCCGCGCGCTGTCAGATCAGCGAGCAGGAAGTGTGGGCTCGCGCGCGCGTGCAACGTGCAAGGTTTTAAATCAAAGTAAGTTCTGTCGTTTTTACGATATGTATACGAATATCGATATTTTTATGACAATTAATGTACGATTTTATGTAAATCGTGGCATGTAAACCTTAAATCGAAGTTTAATTCTTATGATTAGTTCTGTAGAATTGGCACAGTCTTTAACAATAGCGTGTTGGAGGTTTAATTCTCGATGTAGTCACACTTTTTGTTATAACAAAAACCTAAGCTCTCCAAACTAAATTGTATTAATAAAAAAAAAAAAAAAAAAAAAAAAAAAAAAAAAAAAAAAAAAAAAAAAACGTGCAAGGCACGCACCGCCGCCGCCGCCGCCGCCGCCGCCGCCGCCGCCGCTGTACCTGCTGTGGTAAGCGCAGCGAATGCGCCGAATCGAGGTAAACGGTTTTGTGTTTATTGCAAGAAGAGTGGACATGATCGCGATGAGTGCTCAAGGCTTAATTCTAAAAGTGATCCGCATACAGTTTCGTGTTACGGTTGTGGTATGAAAGGTGTTATTGGTGCTAATTGTGTTAACTGTAATACAAAAAATACGGACACTAAGGATTCGATCTTTTCATGCGATTTTATGTCAACAAATAGGCATTTATATTCCAAAACCAAGGCATCACAATGTCAAGCCCATGTTTCTTTTGATTGTAATACTGTTTTTTTAAATTCTGTTTGTAATGTATATGATGTGCCTGATGCGCAGTCAGTGGATAACTCGCGTACCGAGCGCTTGCGTCCGGATGTTTGTACCAAAGGCCGTCCAATTTTGGACATAGAGATTTTTGGCTATCGCGGTACCGGTCTATTAGACACGGCGGCTAAACGTAGCGTTGCCGGATCCACGCTGTACTCCTTGTTGCTTAAGTTAGGGCAGCCGATGCGTAGTAGCGTCATGACTGTGAAACTTGCTGACGGTGTAGTGCGTGACGTGACAGTCAGACTGGTGGACGTTGTGGTGATGCTCGCGGGCGCATCAATACCTATCACATTTATAATTTTTCCAGATGCAGTTAACAATGAAACATTGCTAGGCATTGATTTTATACGTAAAGCTGGTTTGGTTATTGATAATTTTAATGAAACGTGGTTCACAGCTGATCAACCTCAGGTCATTCACCCCTTGCGTTGTGAGAAATCACGTAACTTCATCGGGTGCGCCTCTGCCGACATGTTGCGTTCGGACGAGGGTATGATGCTGTCACCACCTGAAAGAGCAAGCCTTGCGCAGACATTGCAGGAATACGAGGACATTTTCCGAGAAGGGGGAGGACCGACGTCGTTCGCTGAACATCGCATTGACACCGGCACCCACCCGCCGATCGCCGTCCCGCCGTACCGCCTGACGCCTGCGAAAAAAGAAAGTATTGAACACCAACAAGACCGCAAAGCTGTTAAAGATAAAATTCGTAAAAGTGACAGTCTCGACGTCGGCGACCTCGTATTGATGAAAACGCACGTTCTCAGCAACTCTGCAAAAGGAGTCAGCGCTAAGTTCGTACCTAAACGAGACGGGCCTTACGTCGTTCAGAAGAAAGTTAGCTCAACTACGTACCTGTTAGCGTTTCCTGATAAGTCCGACATTACCATTGGGAAGTATCATGTCTCTGACTTAAGACGCTATCATTCGCGAGAGGGTGAATGCACTGAGATTCCTGAGCCTGTGGCTCCAAAACGTCCTCGCGGCCGACCGCGAAAGCTTGTGTCGGTTTGACCAGTTGTGAGGTCACTGGTCCTGGTCAAAAGGGGGAGTATGTAATAATATTGCTATATAAAAAAGCCGCCAGATGTGAAAGTTCCCGCGGACGTCGTCACAACGCTCAACCTTTTGTTTGTCTCGCCCACTCGTCTCGCTCACTCGCACGGCGTGCACGATACGCGCTCTTGCTTGCTCTTGGCAGGTAGCCAAGACGCGCAGCACGTGCGCCCGCGGCCGTTGGAGTTCCAGAGAGTCGGATTTGAGCCATGGTTCGATGCGCAACCGCGCGTAGGCGAATTATTCATTTTCCGCGCACAAATTGTTTTAATAATTAAATAAACGTGTTTCCACATCACAATAATTTAATTTTGGAATCAATCATGTAAAAGTACAGTAATATTGTGTAAAAAATTATTTTGTTCAGCTTGTCCAGCGATATATCTTACTCATTTTTTTTATGTATATCAATAAAATATTATTACAAATCACGAGTTACAGAACCCTCTAAACAATAAACACTGAACACTAGGATCAAAAACACGCGTGACCTTGAAGTTAGTTATAAATTTTTGTGTACGGTTCTCGGAAATACTAACCGAGTACTATCTCGAACTTACTTAGAACCTTATCTGTAGTATAAATAGGTCTACTCCCCATGACGACAGTGCAATGTTGTTTTTCGAGTTACAAGATTAAGATCTAAGATTAGTTGATATAAAAGTGACTATAGGGTAAGTTGTTTGGACTGATTTCTTAAGCGATTTCGGAAGCGTAGTTTGGACTAGAAGAAGGTATACTTTGTGTTAAAGTAGGGTGACCATTTGATTTGTGAATAAAAGACTCCTTGTGAACCACAGTGTTTCATTTCGAGTCAGAACCCACAGTACGTAACAATATGAAAACTGGTATAAAAATGAAAATATTCATTTTTGTGTTTTAAATAACACATTAATAATAAATACTCTTATTTTAAAATTCTTTTTCTTATTTTGTTTTGTGACACGCTTTGAAAATTATGTTTCGCTTTTTAAAAATATTGACAACCCGAGCTTAGAACATTCGCCATTAGCAACATAGATTAAAAAATTATAGCCAGCCAGTTGCCTTATATAACATGTTAATGACACATCACAATTTTAAGACATACATTTGTACCGCAAATAAGATAGGAGATTAAAACTGTATTTCTTAAATCATACTTAAGTATTTAAGTGATTTTATACAATACTATCCATAAAAATATTAATACTTACTAATACTTTCAATTGTAATTATGATATACATAATTTATTTTTATTTTTTATATCTCCTAGTTTTTAATAAAAATAACTCAATTATTTTTTAGGTAAATTTGAACACGAAATATATCCTTTTATTTTATTTTAACAGATGACACAAAAGTAATGTCACAATGTGAACGCACCTTAATTTTTTACAAATGGCGCCAAATGTCACTGCGCTTTGACATTTATGATGTAGATATACAGAGAATTAGTTGTCAATATGCAATAGAGTGATGCACATCTCAAAAACGCGTAATTATTGTTGCTGTTTGTTCGAAAAATTTTCAGTCTGTTGCAGCGCAGCGTGTATTTCCTCGTCGTGCTTCACGTGTTCAAACATTCAATACACCTTACAAACCTTTAAAACTAACCTAAAAAAAATATCGCCAATTTGAAGTAAAATGTTTAGCGAGCATCAATTTAAAATGCCGTGCGTAATTATGCATCAACTCTGGAGGTATCCAAATGAGCGATATTATTTTTTCCAATCAATGTCATCAATTCCACCCTTTAGAATAATTTTTTTCCACTACAAAAATCTTTATTTAAAATTTGTAATAAAATGGCTACTGATTTAAATTATGACATTACTTTTGCCCCACCTGTTATTTACTGACGATTCTCCGAGAAAATTTAAAATGTTAAATTGTCACAGCCCCATGCGCTATATTTAAAAAATACATAACTAAATATATAACAATAGAAATGAGGTCGCCAACCTTTTTAATTTCATACTTAAATGTATATAAAATTAGTTATAAATGAAAAAGTTATTTTTCATTATTTAATTATTGATCATTATTAGAATGTTTCTTATCATAATAAAAATTTTTTTAAAACTGTTTGAATGAGGGCAATGGATTTTAAATATCTAGATAATATAATATCTAGATAAGTTATCATTAATCTTTTTGATAAGTGGAATTTTTGGTGGTTAGTTTTATTGTGGAACCCCTTTGTTTGTGTCAATTATGTTCAGGAGACTGACCCCAGGACTTGAAAGTAAAACTCGAGCGTAGAGAACAAATTAAGTTTTATTTCTATAAACCCTGTACTCATACAAAACCTTATAACTAAGTTAACAACAGCCTTAGAACTAACTTTATTTACACAACCAATCACGATCCTTTGTTTTTAACCAATGAGAAGTCGGCAAAAACAAATCTCTAATATTTGCTAAATATACGCCTATCTTGTAAGTTTGCAGACTAATCATCCTAGATTAAAACGATAAAGATAATATCACTGATAAACTATATATATATATGTTATAATTTGGTTTCAAGACATACATATACACAGTTATGTTTCCAACTATCTCTACAAACATTTCAAGTTGATATAACTATAGCATATAACAATTTAGTTATAAATAAATAAAGTTTACAACAACCTGATTTAAATAAACATGAATTAGATAAAATATCAGATCAATATATAAAATGCAAATATAATTCATAATGATATGCGAAACATCTAGTCAATTATTTAAAAATGCATTTAAACGAATATTTACGTTCAATGTATGTCCCAAAGTACATCCAGTGATGAATTATAGAAATGAAACGTGATCTCTCGTTTCTAGCCTTTGTCAAGCTCACAGATATGCTAACAAGATTTATTTGGGAGTAATGACATCCGTAAACGAAGGAATATTGCTCAGCGGATTCGCATGTGGGTATATAGGCCATATAGCGTGCAGAATAAATGGCCGATGAAGCCTAAAGGTTGTAGAGACCACAGACTGGTAAACGCAGCGTCGGAACTTAAAGGGACCTTGGGAAGGTAGACAGACGGTCTTGTTAAGTGAATCAGAGGACCCAAGGTGCAGGTAGCTTCCGACCAGTCTTACTTAAAATTTATGGAGAGACTTATCTCTAACATGTAAAGATACATTAATTACAAATGACTACTTATTTATACATAAAAATAAGAAAAGGACCAATATTTAGCCACTTCCGCACATGCAGTGGTAATCGTGCAATAAAGTGCACCGCCCGATTAGTGCCAAACACAGAGTCAACTTTTTGGCACTAATCGGTATAACTCCTGAAGATGCCCCGTGGAGGGGTGAAACACGTGTTGAGTAATTTGGCGGTGGCGGTTGTGTGATTCGCATTGTTTGCTGCATACGCATTTACCAGCGGGCTGGCGGGCGGTGCACTTTATTGCACGATTACCACTGCATGTGCGGAAGTGGCTTAGTATTGGTCCTTTCTTACTTAGGATGGACTTCCGCGAGGTAACACCTGATTCCATTAAATATACATAAAAATGATTATAATAACATTTTATTTCGTACAATAATATATTTATAATTTCACTCTAGTCATTTCCTTGTCTAACAACCAATAGATCTTCTTTTTCAACTCGCACTTGATTGTCGCAATCAGAAAACGTATGAAGTACTAGACTAGATTCTAGCTAATCATTTTAATCTTTGCATCAGTGTCTTCTTCCTCGATTTCATTTTCTTCTTTAAATTGTCCATATTTAAAATATTCCTCAATCTCCTGCAACGTTCTGTCCTTCGTTTCGGGAAGCACGAAATAGAAAATCACCAAAGTTATTCCCATCGCCGACCCAAACACAGCGTAAGTGCCATGAACATTTATACCATCAAGTAAATACGGAGTCACTTGCAAAGCTAACATCGATAATAGTGACAATATTAAACCCGACAGAGCTGTACCAACCCCTCTATGAGATAAGGGTAATACCTCACCCAACAACGACAAAGGTATAGCTGTACAACCTAAATTAACTAATAAGAAATATGTCATTAACAAAGCAATCGGAACTATTGAATAATTCTTCGAAATCCGACCCACAGATAAAAGATAAATGAACGCACAAACGCAGAATAAAACGAATAAAGATGAGAAACCAGACGCAAAAAGAAGAGTACGACGTTTAAAAATCTTAACAAGAACAGATGAGAAAGTAGCGCTGGTAGTAATAATTACATCGATAGCTAAAGTATAGTAGAACAACTGTGATTTGCTTCCTGTAACTTCTCCGATGATCTGCAAAGCATATGCAGGGAAAATATGCCTTCCAGAAGCTTCGATGAGAAACGCACTGAGAAAAATTATTATCATAGGTTTTATGAAATCTCTTTTCGTAAATTTCATAACTAAACCTTTGAATTGCTTCATAACAGTTATTTTTCTTTTGTAATCAGGTTTATCTTTTTGGGAGCGGATAAGTTCTTCTAGCTCTTTTTGTGAAGTTTCGCTTTTACCCCTCAACCAATAGAAAGCGTCTTCACATTTTTTAAATTCCTTTTTTGAAGCTAACCACGATGGACTTTCTGGCCAGGTGTAAATTATGAATAGTGATATCGGATAAGGTAAAACGGCTATCAATGCAACAGTTCTCCAATAGAAAAAGTGTCCTAAAAAGTGAATAATTAATCCACCCAAGCAAAAACTAGCAGTTTTTAAATTTAAAAACATTCCTCTGTTATTTGGACTCGAATATTCTCCAACGACAATTGCACCCAAACATACGGTTCCTCCAACAGTTAGGCCGCCGAGATTTCTACCGATCATTAGAGTGGTGACGTCTGAAGCGAAGTAGATGAAAATCCATCCAATCATTCCTGGGAGAAGTACAACAGCGTGTGTTAGCCTTCTTCCTTTCCAATTCATAAGATACGCTGAGAACATATATCCAGGAATTCCAGCTAATCCAACACTTGAACCTGAGAACAAAAGCAAATTGAATCAACTCTATCATGTATTTGGATTAAAACGTTGTGACTTGTCAATCAACCATGTATATCACTTGTTTTTTCTCTGATGATGTTAGTGCTGTTAGTTATAAGGCTTTTATAGCTTCATCTTTACCGAGTTCACGGAGCGGAAGGGTCCGTGAACTAGATGCATGAGCATGAGAAAGCTTGAGGTAAAAACAAGAAATACATTAAGATTTTTAAAAAGGAAAATAAGTTTTTAGAGTACAAAATCGTCTTGAGGTAATTTTGAAAATGAGCCTCAACTCAAAAATTACGTAGCATTCAACATTATCTAAGTAATATTACTTTAGCTTTCAATAATATATAAACTCTAGAATAATATCATAGTAATCTTTTTTTAAATAGTACTCCTTGTAACCTTTGACTTAATCAGCATGTATAGAACATGTCTATATGTTATTACATATTTTTTACCAGAATTTGGATTTAAAATTCAAATTAAAACTAAAATTACAACAATTAAATATTTTTTTAATAAAAATTATAAAGAAAAATTATGCGGATTATATCATTTAAATGCTAACTATCACATCTATTACAAGATCGAATTTTGACACCTGACAACTTTGTATAGGAACTTGTTGGTAGGTAATACGAATGCAAACAATGCGAATTACACAACTACCACCGTTAAATCACTCAACACGTGTTTCACCCCTCCACGGGGCATCTTCAGGAGCTACGTTACACCGATTAGTGCCAAACACAGAGTGGATTCTGCATGCGCATTTATCAGCGGGCTGGCGGGCGGTGCACTTTGTTGCATGCGCGGAAGTGGCTAAATATTGGTCCTTTTCTTACTTAGGATGGACTTCCGCAAAATAACGCCTGATTCCATTAAATATTTGTCATAATACATACATATATTTATAATTGAGATAATTAAAAAATACATCATATAAAATACATTATAATTTATATAACACCAGAATAATAGTAGATATATATATCTAAATATTACTTATTGCTCTTAAATTTACATTGTATTTACTTTTACGCACTCAAATCTAAGGTAAATGAAAACAATTATAAAAGATAAGATGTAATTGTTATTATTCAGGTTAAGTCATTATTTAATGCTTAGTCTAGGATTGTATTTAAGGACATAACTAATGAGTTTCTTGCATTGTCTTCATATAGATCAGGACGCTCTGAAATTCGTATAGTTTTCGACAGAGAGATGTCATTAAATATCAGATGGTCAATTTAATACATGATTCTATCAAATTGGGATCTTCTCTTATTGTTATCGTAATAATTTCAAACTAATGACGTGCATACCTTAGACTACAGACACTGAAGAATAAATGAAAAACAGGACGCGGATTTGATTTTTTTTAAAATTGTGGTCACCCTTTTTAGAGTCCTCATACATTCACCCGCCTCGATTACACAGGGACAATTTTGGATTATTTATTTTTCCCACTTTCTTTTTTATTTGCTCACTTATTCAAATATTAATATATCTCATTCTTTCTTTTTAATTCTTTTATATTATCTCTTATTCCTGTTTATTCTTTTACCTTTCACAAATTGTAATTCATCGTCATTCCTTTCCGTTCCGTTTTTTAATTTCTTATCATTATTCTTTTATTTATATCTTAGCCGGATTTAATTTCGACAATTAGGGCTTATGTTAAAATACTATAAATTCATACTGCCGCGACATATTTCATATAGTCAGAAATCACAGGCATATCGCATTTCAAAATCTACTATATTGATTTACAATAGGAGTTATAGATACTGGCGTACAACCTGAGGGTGCCAATATGGAATAGGAATGAGGAAGACGTCGCATGAACCGTGATGTTGACAACTGGACATTGTTAGAGTGTCGTTAAATATAAACAAGACACCAATATATTTAATGGAATCAGGCGTTATTTTGCGGAAGTCCACCCCAAGTAAGAAAAGTACCAATGTTTAGCCACTTCCGCACATGTAGTGGTAGTCGTGCAACAAAGTGCACCGCCCGCCAGCCTGCTGATAAATGCGTATGCGGCAAACAATGCGTGCGGCAAATCTTTGTGTTTGGCACTAATCGGTGTAACATAACTCCTAAAGATGCCCCGTGGAGGGGTGAAACACGTGTTGAGTAATTTGGCGGTGGCGGTTGTGTGATTCGCATTGTTTGCCGTATACGCATTTATCAGTGGCTAAATATTGGTCCTTTTCTTGATAAAGATATATTAGTTGACTTCAACTTAGATTTAAATAATTTACGACTTAAGTTATAAAATAGCAAAGGTAACATGCAAAAAATGTGTGCAAAATGTAATTGTAAAAACAAAGTCACGGAAGTTTATGTCTGTGGAATATAGTTTCTACTTATCTATTGCATCCAGAATATCCCAAAGACCAATAACTACATTTGATTAAAATTAAATACATATATAGATACAATAAAACACTGTTAGAAAACCAATACATACCTAGCCACGACGCTATGTTCAAGTCGATATGTATCTCAGAGTCAGTTGAACGCAACGCTGCCAAGAGGCATGTGGTAAAGCTGAGCACCATCCCCAATCCCGCCATGTTGAGAAGCACCGCTGACAGGGCCCATGTCTGCAAAGTTTGACTAATTAGAGATGAAAGTCTTGGTGTTACTGCATGATGAAAAGGTATGAAATGATCAAAAGATGAAGCGCATGAGCAAAGAAAGCATTGGATAAATTCTGTGTCCAGCACTTCGTATTCCATTCTTTCTTTATGTCGTAAATACGTTGACGGCAAAAGAGAGAATGAAATTTAAACTTATAGATGCCTTGGAATGGTAGCGCTGAAAAAGAATTTTACATAAATAGATCAATTTATTTATTTACACTTTATTGTGCACCTTAGATATTAACTAAAAAAAATTAAACAACAACTAATATATATATTTAATGGAATCAGGCGTTACCTCGCGGAAGTCCATCCTATGTAAGAAAAGGACCAATATTTAGCCACTTCCGCACATGCAGTGGTAACACAGAGTGAGACACAGAGAGAGTCTCACTCCGTGTTTGGCACAAATCGGTGTAACATAACTCCTGAAGATGCCCCGTGGAGGGGTGAAACACGTGTTGAGTGATTTGTCGGTGATAGTTGTGTAGTTCGCATAGTTTGCCGCATGCGCATTTGTCAGCGGGCTGGCGGGCGGTGCACTTTGTTGCACGACTCTCACTGCATGTGCGAAAATAGCTAAATATTGGTCCTTTTCTAAATTATATATAGGTACAAGAGGCAGTGTTATCGCTCGAGGCGATCTCTACCAGACAAACTTTAGATTGAGATGAGAGACATGAAGAAGAGGGTCGTTTAGGGTGTACGTACATACAAATACCATGTCCCATCGTTCTCCACGAGCTCAGGATAAATTCGCTATGAAGGATATGGATTATTCTCTAGATCTTTACATATGAAGTGCTTTAAAGAGGATGGGAAGAAGGAAGAGTTAGAAAAGGACAAAGAGCATACAACTAAATTGAAATCACTTCACTTACATCTGAATGTTAAATATTTCTAATCTTCTTTAAAATCTATAGGTGACGGAAGTTTTTTGAATTAAATTCTTTTCTTGGATGTCGAGTACAAATAGATATTTATAGAAAAGCAAATTGAATAGATCACCTGATTAAATATCGGCTTCATCTTTAAACACAACTTGTATCGAGTATACTACAAGAGCGCCGCTGTTGGACTGAAGCATAGATAGCGATATCAGAATCTACTGATTACTTTCATTTATTGCTCACATATATATAATGCGATATTGATGTTTGTCTGTCAACCATTAATAGCATAATAGAAGATCATCTATCTATGTTTTGGTCCGAAAACTTAATAATAGAGTAGTTACGAATATAAAAATTAATGTTTTATATGGATAAGAAAAGGACCAATATTTAGCCACTTCCGCACATGCAGTGGTAGTCGTGCAACAAAGTGCACCGCCCGCCAGCCCGCTAATAAATGCGCATGCGGCACAGATAGACTCTCTATGTTTGGCACTAATCGGTGTAATATAACACCCGAAGATGCCCCGTGTAAGGATGAAACACGTGTTGAGTGATTTAACGGTGGTAGTTGTGTAGTTCGCATTGTTTGCCGCATGCGCATTTTTCAGCGGGCTGGCGGGCGATGCGTTTTGTTGCACGACTACCACTGCATGTGCGGAAGTAGCTAAATATTGATACTTTTCTTACTTAGGATGGACTTCCGCAAAATAACGCCTAATTCCATTAAATGTTTTATATGGAATTATTGTAAATTTATAATAAAGACAAGGTATGAAATAAAGTAATGAAATTTTTGAAGCATGTATAGATAAAAGAATAATTATTAATATAGCAAGAATGATTGTAGTTCTCTATCATTTGGGTTTTAACAATGATATTGTAGATTCTTAACATTTCGCCGAAGCGATCTAATAACTCGGAGCATCAAATACGGTGAAATTACAGTATGAAGCGGCTCGAATCAAGGCTTCTCAGCAAGCCCTTCTCGCTACCTTAAAAAAGGTTCTAGGTCAAATAAAACTTAATGCTCTCAACTTGAGGAGTCCGAAGCTATATAAAAGAACTGTGATATAATATCAAGAAAATAGAAAGTAAAAATTAAATATAAACAATTTAAATGTATAAATTCTATATTAAAGCAAAAGAAATAGAAATGAAACAAATAAACAAAATGTATCTATAGTTATTCGTTAAGGGAATACAACGTAAGTAATGCGAAGTATGTAGAAATTGTGGCAGACAAAAGAGGAACGAGTAGAAGATAGAAGGAAGGAGAGTAAGGATATAAAAAAAATTAAGTGAATAAATAATTATTGTGACTGTTATCCTTACGTACCTAGGACAAGGGAAGTCGAAAGGACCCCAATAGCGCGGGCCATAAAAAATGGTACATAGTAAATCGAAAGTGCCGGAGAGCCGCTCTGACCTTTCGCCATCAAGTCGCCATGTACGTGTCATTATGAAATGGACTTATTGGTAAATCTACATGTATAAAAATGAATGCTTGACTGTCTGTACTAGATAGATTTTGAATCTAATCATACATCCAAACGTCGTGAAAATTAGCCTATTATTAGATATATCCGGATTTTTGAACAATTGTTTTTTTTTCACTTGTCCTAGATATCAAAACTGCCGGTTGGTGCATATTTTTAATTCGTGGATAACATGTGAACGTATATATATATATATATATATATATACGAAGATGTTAGAAGCACAAACAGATATTGGGACCATAGCGCATTAGTTTTTATTTAATCGATTTAATTGTTAAATAAAACTCTTCAAAACTTTTTATATCAAAAGGTTTCGTATATTTTATTAAGATAAATATGCTAATGAATAATTAAAAAAGCATAACATTTTTTTACAGCCTACGCTGTTAATTTTTACAACTACTACGCGAAGTACATGATTGCTTTTAATATATTATAGCATTGTTTATCTATTTCATTGTCTTATGTATTGTATTAATTTGTATTGTCATTGTAAACATATCTTATTAATTATTATTATATCTTAATCGCGAAATAAAACATTATCTGGGTTAAGATTAACTAATCATGTGGCTTTTATTGTTTTGCTTTGTTTATATTATAAGTAGTTTCAATATCCGAGAGCGACTTGGGGTGTTATTCTGTTTTAGAAGTGTACAGAAACGACCTCTGTCTGCCAGATTTTATTACGGCGTTGCAGAAGGAACTAAGAAAGTAAGAGAGAATTCCACAAAACAGGAGTCAGTGCTTGTCCGCGGTAAGAGATCTAGACCTTGGTGTTCACAGCTGATGCTGAGTGATCTGCCGCTCCTTTATTACATCCTTACGGTGGTGGTTTTTTGTGTGCATTTTATTATAGTTAACTTTTTTAAACTAAATTAGTTTTGCTTCGAATTCAACCAGCTTATTTTTATTTAAGAGTTGGTGAAGTTGGAAGTAAAGGAGCTAGTAGTAGAGTAGTCAGAGGTGAAGGAGTTGGAGTAGTCGGAGGTGAAGGAGTTAGAGTAGTCGGAGGTGAAGGTGTTGGAATAGTCGGAGGTGAAGTAGTCGGAGGTGAAGAAGTTGGAGTAGTCGGAAGTGAAGGAGTTGTAATAGTCGGAGGTGAAGGAGTTGTAATCGTCGGAGGTGAAGTAGTCGGAGGTGAAGGAGTTGGAGTAGTCGGAGGTGAAGGAGTTGTAATAGTCGAAGGTGAAGTAGTCGGAGGTGAAGGAGTTGGAGTAGTCGGAGGTGAAGGAGTTGTAATAGTCGGAGGTGAAGTAGTCGGAGGTGAAGGAGTTGAAGTAGTCGGAGGTGAAGGAGTTGGAGTAGTCGGAGGTGAAGAAGTTGGAGTAGTCGGAGGTGAAGGAGTTGAAGTAGTCGGAGGTGAAGGAGTTGGAGTAGTCGGAGGTGAAGAAGTTGGAGTAGTCGGAGGTGAAGGAGTTGGAGTAGTCGGTGGTGAAGGAGTTGGAGTAGTCGGAGGTGAAGGAGGTGAAGGAGTTGGAGTTGTCGGTGGTGAAGGAGTTGGAGGAGTTGGAGGTGAAGGAGTTGAAGAAATTGGAGTTGAGCAAGTTAGAGAATTTACACGCGAGGGATATGAAGTTGTTAGAGGTGATGAAATTAAATAAGACTGTTTAAACCCCTATAATATTCCTGTATCATCAATGTATAGCATTTCCTCAGCATAAACCGTCCACAACTTGTCTGGGGGAGACTGTTTCAACTGATTCTTTTTTTAATGCGATATAAAAAAATATACAAAATACTAGGGGGACAGGAAAGTAAAGTCGCTTTCTTAAGTTAAATTCACACGACTACATTTTTAACAAGTTTTTATTTCTAATCAATAATAATTTATTATCAATAATAATAATATTTCATAATTTAATTCACCTTCGTTATCAACAACCTTTGCCATCTAGTATATAAATTTTCAGTCCCGCGTGGTAAAAACCAATCGGTAGAAACGACATTATTTTACAGACCCTCTAACAGAAGTACGATTAATTATTTCACTGAAGTTGTTCAATTTAATTTGCAAAAATCGAAAAAATATTAAATATCTTTTTTATTTTCTGGTATATCAAACAATAAAACATGCTTTTATGGTCAAAAAGATTAATTGTCCAACTTAAGTTCCGATAAAATAGATTGCCCGGTGCCAACATCGCAAGGACTAAATTTCAGTAGCCTAGACACTAATTCTCTCAATATTGATGCCCTAAAAAGATTAACTACGTATACAGGTTCTACTTTGATTTATGGGACAACCTGATAAATATTACCCCTGATCTAGATGGGTAACAAATGAATAACCAATGTAGAACACGTGTTTTTTTTTTTTTATTTAACAGATGTGAGATTCTTTTGTTTAAGCAATAGATGTGGGTGTCGCTGGGAGCATTGGTATAATAGCCCTGTCTTGGCCTGCCTGATTTGGTCTCTTATACCACAAGCATTGTATTATTTTACCGGCAACGCTTCACCACCAAACTCTACCTAACTCACACCAAAGCCGATACACATGTTCTCATTAGCCATGGCAGTACAGAGGATCAAGGAAGGAACCATCCACGAGGGTCAGAGGCTAAAGAGAGAGACGGTAAGCGTTGTCAGTCAAAGAACAGATACCCTCGGGTATAGCAGTGTCCATGTGGTGGTAGCAATATCACGTCACACGAACTCGTGCGTATATCACACGGACAAGACTCAAGATACGATCGCAAGGTTCCTCGATGTGACGAATACGGCAACCGTCGCACATACTGACACACAACCTGAAGATGCCAATATGGAGTAGGGATGAGGAAGTGGTCGCACGAAACGTATTCTTAAAAACTTGACATTGTTAGATCATCTTTAAAATAGATCAAGAGACTTAGTAAACACTGTAACATGCAAAAACATGGGCAAAGGAAATACGTAAATATTGAACGTAAATATAAAAACAGAAGCACGGACGTTAGTGTTTGTTGTATATAGATCCTAATAATAATAAAAAACAACGCGTCACAGTAGAGTTTGTGTCATTTGTAAAATAGTTCTGTAAATATATATGTGTATATTTACTTAAATGCAATCTTTATTTATTTAATATTCTTTATTGTACACGATAAGATACATAATATACAGAAAAGTACAATGGGCGGTCTTATCACACAAGGCAATCTCTTACAGACAACCATAGTAAGGAAAAGATAATAGTACTTATAAAGGGTAGTTCACGTGTACAAAAAAATACATATTCACAAACAAATGAACATAAATATACATAAACATACATAGACATACATACTTAAACATACATACATATGCGTAACATATATATTATAATAAAAAAGGTCAATCATGACAAGACTAAACAATGCAATATTTGAATATCGTTTTGAATAACTTAAAATTAACACAGTACTAATAATCATTATCAGGTCGCCGATAGACGTCTGCGAGGCATATGCCTCTTCCAAAGGCTCCATCGATGATCGGTCTTCCTCAGCCCGCATCCAGGGACTTTTCACAACCTTTGTTATGTAATTGGTCCACTAAATAGAAAACGTAGCTCTACCTGTCATCTTTAATATTTCTTAGTTATGTCATCGGTCCACTAAATAGAAAACGTACGAGGGTGAATCAAAAAATTCTTGGAATCAATATTAAAAAATGCAAAGATTTATATAATAATATTTTATTTTTCTACATAATCTCACTCCAATGCAATGCATTTAGAATAACGCGTTTCTAACTTCCTTATTCCTTGTGAAAAAAAAATTATTTTCTTGACTCTCGAAAAAGTCCTCTACGGCAGCTATAACCGCGTCATTATCGTGAAATTTTGTTCCACGAATTTCCTCTTTTAATTTTGGAAATAAGTGAAAATCACTTGGGGCTAAGTCCGGAGAATATGGTGGGTGGTCAAGGAGATTGAAGCCAGCACAGCGGATTGCGTTGAGCGCAACTTCTGATCGATGAGCAGGAGCGTTATCTTGAAGGAACAACACGCCCAACGACAGTTTTCCACGACGTTTTTCTTTAATCGCTTCACGCACTTTCGGGATTAAATTTGCATAAAAGGGGCCAGTAATCGTCTGGCCTTTTGGCATGTAATCAATAAAAAGGATTCCTTCACTATCCCAGAACACAGAGGCCATAACTTTGCCAGCGGTAGGAGCAACTCGAAATTTCTTAATGGATGGAGAGGATGGTCGTTTCCAAGACATGCTTTGTCTTTTAGTTTCAGGATCAAAATGGTGGACCCACGTTTCATCCATGGTGACAAGACGACGACAAAAATTATCCGAATCACGCTGGAACATTTCGAGATTACGCTTGGAAATTTCCAAACGTCGCTTTTTGTTTTCGTCGGTTAACATTCGTGGCACCCATCTTGCAGACACTTTTTTGAACCCCAGTGAATCAATTAAAATGGATTGAACGCTGCCAAAAGGTATCTCTAGGATCTCAGCTATATGTTTTATAGTCATTCTTCTGTCTTCCAAAACCAGATTCTCAACCTTTTTGACATTTTCTTCTGTAACGGAGGTTGAAGGCCGCCCAGAACGCGGGTCATCTTTACAGCTTGAACTACCTCTTTTAAATTCAGCCACCCAGTACGCAACCGTAGAATAGGGTACAGCATCACCCCCTAATGTCTGCTGAATGTCCAAAAAAATTTCCTTCGTAGACATTTTTTTCAAACTGAGATATTTTATCACCGCACGTAACTCACTTTTATCCATAATTTTGACTTTTTAGCAACTCGTTGCACAAAAAAAATTATTACATGCGAACGAACTGACAAAAACAAGTGACAGTCTGTATAAATATAGTGTGATAGACACTCTTTACTTTGAATATCGAACTTGATCCAAAAAGATTTCATATATATGCACTTCTAAGAACTTTTTGATTCACCCTGGTAGCTCTACCTGTCATCTTTAATATTTCTTAGTTATGTCATCGGTCCACTAAATAGAAAACGTAGCTCTACCTGTCATCTTTAATATTTCTTAGTTATGTCATCGGTCCACTAAAAAGAGAACGTAGCTCTACCTGTCATCTTTAATATTTCTTAGTTATGTCATCGGTCCACTAAATAGAGAACGTAGCTCTACCTGTCATCTTTTACATTTCTTAGTTATGTCATCGGTCCACTAAATAGAAAACGTAGCTCTACCTGTCATCTTTAATATTTCTTAGTTATGTCATCGGTCCACTAAATAGAAAACGTAGCTCTACCTGTCATCTTTAATATTTCTTAGTTATGTCATCGGTCCACTAAATAGAGAACGTAGCTCTACCTGTCATCTTTTACATTTCTTAGTTATGTCATCGGTCCACTAAATAGAAAACGTAGCTCTACCTGTCATCTTTAATATTTCTTAGTTATGTCATCGGTCCACTAAATAGAGAACGTAGCTCTACCTGTCATCTTTAATATTTCTTAGTTATGTCATCGGTCCACTAAATAGAAAACGTAGCTCTACCTGTCATCTTTAATATTTCTTAGTTATGTCATCGGTCCACTAAATAGAGAACGTAGCTCTACCTGTCATCTTTAATATTTCTTAGTTATGTCATCGGTCCACTAAATAGAGAACGTAGCTCTACCTGTCATCTTTAATATTTCTTAGTTATGTCATCGGTCCACTAAATAGAAAACGTAGCTCTACCTGTCATCTTTAATATTTCTTAGTTATGTCATCGGTCCACTAAATAGAAAACGTAGCTCTACCTGTCATCTTTAATATTTCTTAGTTATGTCATCGGTCCACTAAATAGAGAACGTAGCTCTACCTGTCATCTTTTACATTTCTTAGTTATGTCATCGGTCCACTAAATAGAGAACGTAGCTCTACCTGTCATCTTTAATATTTCTTAGTTATGTCATCGGTCCACTAAATAGAGAACGTAGCTCTACCTGTCATCTTTAATATTTCTTAGTTATGCCATCGGTCCACTAAATAGAGAACGTACCTACCTGTCATCTTTTATATTTCTTAGTTATGTCATCGATCCACTAAATAGAGAACGTAGCTCTACCTGTCATCTTTAATATTTCTTAGTTATGTCGTCGGTCCACTAAATAGAGAACGTAGCTCTACCTGTCATCTTTTACATTTCTTAGTTATGTCATCGGTCCACTAAATAGAGAACGTAGCTCTACCTGTCATCTTTTATATTTCTTAGTTATGTCATCGATCCACTAAATAGGGAACGTAGCTCTACCTGTCATCTTTTATATTTCTTAGTTATGTCATCGGTCCACTAAATAGAGAACGTAGCTCTACCTGTCATCTTTTATATTTCTTAGTTATGTCATCGATCCACTAAATAGAGAACGTAGCTCTACCTGTCATCTTTAATATTTCTTAGTTATGTCGTCGGTCCACTAAATAGAGAACGTAGCTCTACCTGTCATTTTTAATATTTCTTAGTTATGTCATCGGTCCACTAAATAGAGAACGTAGCTCTACCTGTCATCTTTAATATTTCTTAGTTATGTCATCGGTCCACTAAATAGAGAACGTAGCTCTACCTGTCATCTTTTACATTTCTTAGTTATGTCATCGGTCCACTAAATAGAGAACGTAGGTCTACCTGTCATCTTTAATATTTCTTAGTTATGTCATCGGTCCACTAAATAGAAAACGTAGCTCTACCTGTCATCTTTAATATTTCTTAGTTATGTTATCGGTCCACTAAATAGAGAACGTAGCTCTACCTGTCATTTTTAATATTTCTTAGTTATGTCATCGATCCACTAAATAGAGAACGTAGCTCTACCTGTCATCTTTTATATTTCTTAGTTATGTCATCGATCCACTAAATAGAGAACGTAGCTCTACCTGTCATCTTTTATATTTCTTAGTTATGTCATCGGTCCACTAAATAGAGAACGTAGCTCTACCTGTCATCTTTAATATTTTTTAGTTATGTCATCGGTCCACTAAATAGAGAACGTAGCTCTACCTGTCATCTTTAATATTTCTTAGTTATGTCATCGGTCCACTAAATAGAAAACGTAGCTCTACCTGTCATCTTTAATATTTCTTAGTTATGTCATCGGTCCACTAAATAGAGAACGTAGCTCTACCTGTCATCTTTAATATTTCTTAGTTATGTCATCGGTCCACTAAATAGAAAACGTAGCTCTACCTGTCATCTTTAATATTTCTTAGTTATGTCATCGGTCCACTAAATAGAGAACGTAGCTCTACCTGTCATCTTTAATATTTCTTAGTTATGTCATCGGTCCACTAAATAGAGAACGTAGCTCTACCTGTCATCTTTAATATTTCTTAGTTATGTCATCGGTCCACTAAATAGAAAACGTAGCTCTACCTGTCATCTTTAATATTTCTTAGTTATGTCATCGGTCCACTAAATAGAAAACGTAGCTCTACCTGTCATCTTTAATATTTCTTAGTTATGTCATCGGTCCACTAAATAGAGAACGTAGCTCTACCTGTCATCTTTTACATTTCTTAGTTATGTCATCGGTCCACTAAATAGAGAACGTAGCTCTACCTGTCATCTTTAATATTTCTTAGTTATGTCATCGGTCCACTAAATAGAGAACGTAGCTCTACCTGTCATCTTTAATATTTCTTAGTTATGTCATCGGTCCACTAAATAGAGAACGTAGCTCTACCTGTCATCTTTAATATTTCTTAGTTATGCCATCGGTCCACTAAATAGAGAACGTACCTACCTGTCATCTTTTATATTTCTTAGTTATGTCATCGATCCACTAAATAGAGAACGTAGCTCTACCTGTCATCTTTAATATTTCTTAGTTATGTCGTCGGTCCACTAAATAGAGAACGTAGCTCTACCTGTCATCTTTTACATTTCTTAGTTATGTCATCGGTCCACTAAATAGAGAACGTAGCTCTACCTGTCATCTTTTATATTTCTTAGTTATGTCATCGATCCACTAAATAGGGAACGTAGCTCTACCTGTCATCTTTTATATTTCTTAGTTATGTCATCGGTCCACTAAATAGAGAACGTAGCTCTACCTGTCATCTTTTATATTTCTTAGTTATGTCATCGATCCACTAAATAGAGAACGTAGCTCTACCTGTCATCTTTAATATTTCTTAGTTATGTCGTCGGTCCACTAAATAGAGAACGTAGCTCTACCTGTCATTTTTAATATTTCTTAGTTATGTCATCGGTCCACTAAATAGAGAACGTAGCTCTACCTGTCATCTTTAATATTTCTTAGTTATGTCATCGGTCCACTAAATAGAGAACGTAGCTCTACCTGTCATCTTTTACATTTCTTAGTTATGTCATCGGTCCACTAAATAGAGAACGTAGGTCTACCTGTCATCTTTAATATTTCTTAGTTATGTCATCGGTCCACTAAATAGAAAACGTAGCTCTACCTGTCATCTTTAATATTTCTTAGTTATGTTATCGGTCCACTAAATAGAGAACG
The DNA here is from genome assembly GCF_028537555.1 of Battus philenor. Lineage (NCBI taxonomy): Eukaryota > Metazoa > Arthropoda > Insecta > Lepidoptera > Papilionidae > Battus > Battus philenor. The sequence continues at coordinate 11,090,500 of NW_027181689.1, read as the reverse complement.
TAGCTCTACCTGTCATTTTTAATATTTCTTAGTTATGTCATCGGTCCACTAAATAGAGAACGTAGCTCTACCTGTCATCTTTTATATTTCTTAGTTATGTCATCGGTCCACTAAATAGAGAACGTAGCTCTACCTGTCATCTTTTACATTTCTTAGTTATGTCATCGGTCCACTAAATAGAGAACGTACCTACCTGTCATCTTTTATATTTCTTAGTTATGTCATCGGTCCACTAAATAGAGAACGTAGCTCTACCTGTCATCTTTTATATTTCTTAGTTATGTCATCGGTCCACTAAATAGAGAACGTACCTACCTGTCATCTTATATATTTCTTAGTTATGTCATCGGTCCACTAAATAGAGAACGTACCTACCTGTCATCTTTTATATTTCTTAGTTATGTCATCGGTCCACTAAATAGAGAACGTACCTACCTGTCATCTTTTATATTTCTTAGTTATGTCATCGGTCCACTAATTAGAGAACGTACCTTCCTGTCATCTTTTATAGTTTCTGTGTACAATTATTAAAATATATTTTTAGGTTAGATATAAACAGTTTATAAATAAAAATACACTTTTATTAAACGTTGGCGCAACAATTATTACAATTGGCAAAAAGTCAACTCGTCACGCGTTACTTTTAAAGTCGGTACAATAAAAAATTACGTTACGTTTGGTTAAGTGCCAGTCATGTGATAATTTTATTAAGTACTCTATCAATTCGCAATTAAATATATTGAGTAATTGAAAAGTGAAATTCTATATTAAGTTATAAAGTAATAAATTGAAGGAGAGTTCTATTTTCAAATAATATATAATTAACCTTAAGTGTAACTAGGATAAACTGTCAAATCATGAACCATGAGAAACAGGTCAATCTAAGAATCATATCAGAAGGAGAAAGTAGATCGTAGAAGACATCATTGCCTCTCCAGCATTCTCCAAAAAGTAGTACAGTATACAATAGAGACGAATAACACTTGAAAGTGAGTCAAAAAGATTCGAAGAATATCCCTAACTAGTCATGAATAAAAGCAATATAGGTTAAGTCAAACAATAAAATAGATGTACTGGATATATAAATAAAAAAAAAACAGACATAAAAATATTTAATGGATTCAGGCGTTACATTGCGGAAGTCAATCCTAAATAAGAAAGGACCAATATCTAGCCACCTCCGCACATGCAGTGGTTGTCGTGCATGAAAGTGCACCGCCCGCCAGCCCGCTCGTAAATGCGCATGCGACAGACAATGCCAACTACACAACCGCCACCGTAAATTCACCCAACACGTGTTTCACCCCTCCACGGGGCATCTTCAGGAGCTGTTACACAGATTAGTGCTTGTCACTCGGTGTTTAACACGTGTTACACGTGGCGGGCGGTGCACTTTCATGCACGACAACCACTGCATGTGCGGAGGTGGCTAGATATTGGTCCTTTCTTATTTAGACATAAAAATTACAACAAATGGTTAAATGTAAATAAAGTCGAAAAATTTGGTTGAAATTGTGATAATGTAGCAAACAAAAGGTGAAAAATTTTATGTATTTATTTATTTACAGTATATTACACAATACGACATATCAATAAATCACATGTAAAAGACAAAAATAAATAAGTATGTTGTCGATATTTCAACACTTATTTCAATTAGTATTAAAATTCTACAAGTACGACATATTTAAAACTTACAAAAATGTTTTCACTTAAAGCTATTTATTTTCACTTATACATAAACTATTTCTTTTGCTTAACAGTATTATTTATTAATAGTATAGTTTATTATCACTAAGTAATGTCATATAGTCATATTTAGAGTAAAGTTGGTGCTAGTAACCGTGCAAGGTTACGTCGCATTCAGGGCAAGCTATATAATATTTTTGTCTATGACTTAGAAACTAAATTTTTGCACCTCCTTCGCATGTTAGCTTTTGATGTGTTGCTGTTGGTCTCGTCGGAGTTTTTACTTGACTGTCGAGTCAGTTTTAAGTGACTAAGTTTCTAGTAATCTTTGAAAGTGTCTTTAACTATTTCAGTATCGGTGCATTCTCCGGTAGAGGCTTTCATATTTTCAGTCGATGGACGCCCACTGCAAGGTATAGGCCTCCACTCTCATTATGAATAATGGAGTCACAATGTGTTTCCGAATGGTCCAGCAGTTAGAGCGATATTTATTCTTAACAATACTTATAAATATTCATCTAGTTTTACCAAATTTTTTAACAATAATATAGTTACAAAACTTATATTTATCCCAGGATAATTGATTATCCACCTAGCTATTCTAAACGCGGCTATGCCTTATATATAATATGTATCTCTACCTGATTCTCGTGAAATGTATTGCCTTTTGATAAAATCGATTCTTCGAAATTTTTAACGTGTAGTTTAAAAATATGCAATTTTTGTAAAAGCCTCTTCAACTATCTTACGAAAGATATTTCGTAAAATTCTTTCTTAGCTGAATTTTCCTTGGTAAAAGAAATATTTCTACCAAATCTCAAGTCTTTAAGTATTATAGTTATAGAGATATCGTGATGAGGCAGTTGATAAATGGAAATCTCCAATATATATTTATAAGATGTTCTTTTTTTAAACCGCCATCACATTTAGCTACACAACAGGACTGCTACAACGTCTGTCTTTATTCGCATACTTCAGGGACGTGAGAGACTGTGTAGACTTCAGTTCCTCCGGCGACATGGGTCTCCCTCTGAACTCGTCCTCTATCTCTTGGAGCGTTCTATCCTTGGTCTCAGGCAGGAACCACCACGCAACCACGAAGCAGTAACCTACCACCGCTGCGTAGATGAGATAAGCTCCATGGATGCCGAGGTTCTTGAACAGGTAGGGAACTGTTTTGACGGTGATGAAGAGATTTGTTGACATGAAGACCATACTGAAACCGCCTGCAAGGCTTCTATATTCAAGAGGGAAGATTTCTCCAGCTATGATGAATGGTAAAGGGACTGTGCCCATCGCGATAGATAGCATGTGGAGGTGGATCAGTAAGATGCCGATAAGAGGATGATCAAACGGAAGCATGTTCTTGCTCTTGCTATAAGTGTAGGCGGCTATTGTCAGAAATGCAAAGATATTTATAGCAGTTGTTATTAAAAATATAGTTTTTCTTTTCGTCTTTTTTATAACGTATACGCCTATTGAGTTTGAAATAATTCGTTGGGCGTCAAGAGTTATCACTATGAGAGAGATGTTCGCTTCGGTGCCGATGACATTGGTGAAGATATCGATGGTGTAAGCAGCCAAGATGTTGGCGCCCGCCCATTGACTCAATGTGTAGATGTGTATCATTATAAATATGGGTTTATAGAAGCTTTTCTTTTTGATTGTAGACCCAATGTACGCTATTTGAGATTTAAATCTCTTGGAGAAAGACTGTGATATATTGGCGGCAGCCTTCGATTCGTTCACAATAACGCTTGTCTCAATCATACGCTGCAGTTCGTCTTCTTCCCCATCACCTCTAAGCCATCTAAATACCCTTTCGCTCTCCTCATATCTTCCTTGATCTGCAAGCCAACTTGGAGACTCGGGGGAATATATCACGATTATCAAGTCCACGAAGGTTATGCAGGCGCAGACCAAAGCTGCAGTCTGCCAGACCAAATAAGAACCTAAAGTGTGGACGGTGAGAACTGCTGTTGCGATGGACAAGGATATGGTGGTCAAGAAAGCTCCACGGTTCGTCGGACTGGTGTACTCTCCGATCAGAACTGGTCCCAACGTTGCGCTCATGCCCATGGCTAAACCTTGGAAAAATCTGCCGATGAGTAGAGCCGTGATGTTAGTGGCTGTGATGATGCAGAACCAGCCGACGATCATTGGCATCAGACTGACTAAGTTAGCAGTACGCCTGCCATATTTTGCCATTATAGGTGCTACTATGAAGTTTCCACCCAGGAGAGCGAAGCCAAGGATGGAGGCTGTGAAATAAACAATTGTTTAAATTAAACTTTTATTCAAGTTTACAATCATTTACAGTGACCTCTTGTGGGCATAATGAAAAGAATGCTAGAGAAGCCTTATTTGATGGAAACTAGAAACAGATGAGAAAGAGATGAAATGATAAAAACAGATAAAGGTCGCCTATAATTACTTATTTTAAGGTTCTGATTTGAAAACAATACATAACAAACTCAGACTTTTTTGTGGTCACTTAAAAACACTAAAAACGTTTATTGATGAACGAACTATTTTGTAAGCTTGTACAATTTATAATGATTTGACCTTTGTTGTAATTTCAAAGATTAATTTAAAATTTTATATTGCAAAATATTGCTAATCAACATTTTGATTTTAATCATGTGAGTCTTGGGGGATATGAACGACGGCCATAAAGAGTTCACACCAATGTTTCCTGTGAGGCCCACGCCCCACAGTGGACCAATACGATTGTCCAGGGCGGCAATTATAAAATGGACTCGACTTGAGTTAATGCTTTCGCTTTAATATAAAAATACATGTTACATAGGTGGGCATAAGAATTTTAGAAAGGCTAAGATTGAATATGGCACAAAATAGGTTTTTTGTTTTTAGGATATACATGTTAAAATAAAAAACCTAGTAAAAATATACAAATACCTGTGAACGATATTTACGTAATAATTGATTAAATCACGTATTAATGTGTGAAAAAAATTATTATTGTATTATATTTATAATATGTATTATACCTTATTAATTATAAGTATATATGCTATATACATATGTATGTATTTCTATGTATGTTTATGTTCGTTTGTTTGTAAATATGTATTTTTTGTACACGTAAACTACCCATTATTAGTACTTTTATCTTTTCCATACTATGGTTGTCTGTAAGAGATTGCCTCGTGTGATAAGACCGCTCATTGTACTTTTTTGTATACTATTTTAAAACTTATTAAATGTATCCTAACGTGTACAATAAAGTTATTAAATAAAGATGTTTGATAAAGTGATCACATATAACACACGACTGCGTTTGTTATGTGAATTTATTGATTTAAAGAACGTGGTTATAGAGGAGCTATAATATAAATAAATATATATATATATAACCGCCGAAGCGATTGTATCTTTCAAGACGTTTTTAACTTACTAGGCGAATGAAAGCTAATATCAGTTTTAAAAGACGCCACTAAGGCTTTTTTTCTGACGTATATATATAAACACCTAAATTCATTGGGCTCACCTATCCAGGATCCTGATGAGTCATCGATGGGTATGATGGAGTCTGGTTGACGTAGCTGCGGTAGCAGTATGGCTGCAAATCCCATCACCAGCCCGTGACCGGCCACGTTCAGCGACACACCAAGCGTTACGAAACACTGCCGAGTAAAAAAGTTGTTTTTTTTTTTTTCTCTATCATCATTTCTGCTCAGAGATATATTTCTTTATTCACGCTTTTTACAAACTTTGTAATGGCGGACTTAATGCCTTTAGGCATTCTCTACTACTCAACCCAAGGTGTTGTAAAGACAATTAGTGGGCAGGTAAACAAATGTTATATAAAAGTTATATTGTCATACGAACATATATATATATATATATATATATATAATATACCTATATGCCCTCTGCTTTTTAAGTTTAGGGTTATGCAACCAAAGATATATATCTATTCATTCTTTATATTTTTCGTTTTTTTTCTTTTCCTGGAGAATAATGAGATTGCTATAATGCTATCGGGAGTGGAAAAAGGGCATCTGTCATGAATTTTTATGAATTTGAGTTAATGACAATGCATATCGCTTTAAATGGAATCAGGCGTTACCTTGCGGAAGTCCATCCTAAGTAAGAAAAGGACCAATATTTAGCCACTTCCGCACATGCAGTGGTAGTCGTGCAACAAAGTGCACCGCCCGCCAGCCCGCTGATAAATGCGTATGCGGCAAACAATGCGAATCACACAACTGCCACCGCCAAATCACCCAACACGTGTTTCACCCCTCCACGGGGCATCTTCAGGAGTTATGTTACACTAATCGGTGTAACATAACCCCTGAAGATGCCCCGTCCTTTTTTTAATGCATATCGCAGTCATAGGGTACCAAGAACTGACATTAGCGATGGTAACATTTTTATTGATTCATTCACTACACGAAAAACACTGGAAGTTGTCCGCTTCTAATCATTCCTATGTGAAATCATTGTTCTCCTTCTACGGCTGTAATGATGATGACAATCTTCTATACCAGGGGTGAGCAACCTTTTTTGCTCGGAGGGCCGCAGTTTCAAAAACAAGAGCCCATGAAGAAAATAAAGTATATATACAAGGTTTTAGAATATGTTATAAACGTGGTATATGTTTGTATTTAAGATATTCAAAACTAATTGGACACTTTGTTATCATTTAAGCCTTGCTTCACGGTTTTTTTTTAAAAATAAAAATAAATTAAATTTTTACATGCCTCGAGGGAGGCATGCGGCCCGCGGGCCGCGGGTTGCTCATCCCTGCTCTATAGCAGCGTTTCTCAAAGTAGGGCCCACACCCTACAGGTGGGAAATTTGATTATTAAAGGTGGAAATCCGTGAATAGACTCTACACGAGCTTAAACCTTTCCCTTTAATATAAAACATATATATGTTACATAGTGTGACATAATTTTAGAAAGGCTAACGCATGGCATATATAAGTTTAAAGAATACTGGTCTACACGGTTCGTATTGAAACTTCTTTGATAAATTTAAATTGAAAAGAATATGAAAAAACACAAAATTTCGAAGAAAAATGTGTGAAAATAAAAAGCAACCGAGACACTACAACAGAGTTCCCCAAACGTTTTTGTGTCGTAGACCCCTTGCCATGTTTTTCCGTGTTGGATAGACCCCCTACTTACCTGATATTGATTTCCTGTATATTTCTAACTGTAGTGAAGTTTAGTGTTAAAAACTTAAAGTGAAAACACATGTTAATTTATACATTTATTAATTGAATTTAAATTAAACCTACTCAAAATAAAATTTTGTATCTGTTATGTAAAATATAAGTAACATTAAATAAACAAATTTTTTACTTCATAGGTACTTCATGTAAATGTTTTGATATTATAAGATAGTATGATGTAAGTAAATAGGTACTATCAGTGTATGTGTTGAGATCCACTGTCGTGGACCCATTTTCATTTCATAGACCCCAATTTTTTTTTCGCTGACGTAGACCCTTGCAGGTTGTCATAGACCCCTAGGGGTCGATATAGACCACTTTGGGAATCACTGCACTACAAGATGGGGATTGGTACAAAAATCGTTGTATAACACAGCTATATGTAGTTTAAATACAACATCTTATCTATTAAGTGTTTAAAAAAACTGTTTGAAAAACTCAATGTTTATTTATCTGAAACGTCATTGAAGAATATGGTTAGTGCTTATACAATAAAAGATAACGTTATCAAGTTGATCGGATAATATCGATAACTTCCTTTATATGATTTACAGCCTCTCCGTGAAGAACTGAATATAACCTGAATAAGTTGGAAAGTCATTTAAAAAGAACATCATCCTCTCAAACCTATTTCTAATTTGTTGACTATACTGTCCTCAAAGTTACAAACCGTTTTGTTGTACCAATTGGTACAGTATACCTGCCTCAGTCCTGGGACCTATTTACGGTAGATCTTGCCTCCTATGTCTATGACAGCAGTACTCTTTGAAGTGAGTGTAGAGCACTACCTGACTCTTCAGGTGATGGGAGTTGTCAGGCAAACTTACTTCCAATACTTAATGGAATCAGGCGTTACCTTGCGGAAGTCCAGCCTAAGCAAGAAAAGGACCAATATTTAGCCAAATTACTCAACACGCGTTTCACCCCTCCACGGGGCATCTTCAAGAGTTATGTAACACCCAGTCAATCGGCGGTGGCGGTTATGTAATTCGCATTGTTTGCCGCATACGCATTTATCAGCGGGCTGGCGGCCGGTGCACTTTGTTGCACGACTACCACTGCATGTGCGGAAGTGGCTAAATATTGGTCCTTTTCTTGCTCACTTCCAATACGTCACCAAAAACGCAATAACATTTTAATTGTAATAGGATAATCATATTCGCTGTCAGAGAATATTACGTTCCAGTTATATGGACTTGTAACTACAACACGCTTCTCGTAACCACCGTCCATTATTCTTCTATATACTATATTTAACATATACTATATTTATATGATGTTTGTGATAACGTTGGGATAAAAACCTTAGTCTAAAAGCAGGGGCGGCTTAACCTATAGTGCAGGGTGTGCAATGCATACGGGCGCCGCCGTCTCAGGCGTCGCCGCAGCGCTCCCTGAGACAGCTAAAAGCATCGTCTTGGACCATCATGATACAACACATGGTTTTAAGCTCTATGGGCAGCGAAACAGAAATTCTATACACTTCGCTTCTATTTCGCTATCCATAAAACTTAAAACACAAGACGAAACATGAACTATCGCGGTTCGCCGCTTAGTTTCGCAACAGAGATGTGCTACAGGCCGTAACTAATACCATACTGTAAGCTATACGTACTTATAAAATAGCTTGTTGGAATATGAAAAAACTTTCTTGTTATGACGGCAAAGTTAATAGTTTTAGCCGCGGGGGGGAGTCAGGCCTAGGGGGCGCCAGGGTTTCACACGGGCGCTACACGAGCTAGAGTCACCCCTATCTACAAGGACTTGTTTACTGATAAAGCGGTGTTCCTAAAGTAATATACAAGCTACTATAGTCTTATACAATACAAGGTAATCCATCGGTCAGAAAAAATGCCCAAGATCAACACGGATGGTAAAACTGGTTCCGTATCGTTCGATCAACTGAAACGGTTCTGTGCAGATGTTTCTGTGGTTCCAGGGTGAAAAACAGTTAATTTAATACCACCATGGCTTCCACTACATCACAATCAGCCATTCCGGTAACAAAACCTTCCAATATTTAGTACAACATGAGAATAATTCCTGAAGAACGGCATTCTTCTCACTAAGTTAGAAAAGGACCAATATGTAGCTACTTCCGCCAATGCAGTAGTAGTCGTGTAATAAAGTGCACCGCCCGCCAGCCCGCTGATAAATGAGCGTGCGGTTAACAATGCGAATTACACAACTACCACACGTTAAATCACTCAACACGTGTTTCACACGGGGCATCTTCAGGAGTTATGTTACACCGATTAGTGTCAAAAACAGTGGCCACTGTGACGGGCGGTGCACTTTATTGCACGGCTACTAATGCATTGCCGGAAGTAGCTACGTATTGATCCTTTTCTTATTTATACATATAAAATAGATATAATGTAAATATATATATATGGTATATGACAAAAACTACATTTTTCAAAATCTTTGTATGACTGTTTTTTCCGGCTAAACTCTGAAATTGCTTAACCGATTTTCACTGGACTTACACCGGCAGGTAGCTGATGAAATAAGGAGTAACCAAGGCTAATTTTATTTTAGAAAAATTCCTATAACAATAATATATATGATACACAAAAATCAATGCTAGCCACGATAAGCTAGTAAATACTACAAATGAAAAAAAAAAACAATAAAGGTTATTCCAAATTCGAATGACAACTTTGTATCTACGACTTCGCTGATGGCCTTACTTTTAAGATATCACAATTTCGCACGTCAAGATTATAACATAAACAATACTGGACTTTATTCCGCTTGATTAGACTCGATTGGATCTAAAACAGCTGTCAGATAGGATTATCAATTCGCAAATTGCGGCGCTATCGATAAGATCAAGCAATATCACAACACGAATATTACGTCCATCGGCTGAAAAGAAGAATTTATATGTAGGTACTTCAAGAAAATATATAGCAATCCTTCTAGAAATTTGTCAAGATGGCGACCAATGACTAGACGTATTTATGACAGACAGAAGGGCTAGTTGGTGTTCTATATCGCCTGAGAGAAGAATCCAAATGTAGTGATATATGTGGTAGCGTTATTATTGACAAAGATATCTATGCCTATGTTACAAAAATCGTTAGATTTTTAAGAAAAAAATGCATCAAAAACTTTTTCTCGCTTGATTTGGCTTCATATGACTTCTGGCTATTCAGCCAACTCAAAAGAAAATATAAACTGATTTGAAGAAGGTCTGGAAGGCTATACCAAAAAAAGATTATTCGGGCTATTTCGAGGACTGAAAAAAGCGTAGGAAAAGTATTTTTTATCGGACGAAAATTACTTTGAAGATGATGAAATTATACTATATCGCCTGAGAGAAGAATCCAAATGTAGTGATTATATGTGAAAGCGTGATTATTGATAAAGATATCTATGGGGGAATATAACATACCATAATCACTACGCTTGACGTATAACCTAACCTAACCTAACCTTTTCTTTTTTTTTTTTTCGGTTTTGGAAATCTTCTGATATTCAAGATGCCCTGCCTCTGGGGGGAGGACAGGGGTATGTGGGATTCCTACCCACAACCCCCCCCTTCCCGGTGGTCGCCCTCTGCGCTAAACGGGGGACCGCGGTATCTCCGGTCAGGGATCGCCACGCGGTCTTCCCTCACGCCGTGCTATTTTTCGATAGCCCGTCCCGGGGTATGCGTGGATACGCTATCCCCAAAACCCTCGTGGTGCTATCACGATGGTTCGAGACCACATCGAAGCATCGTTCGCCTCAGAGTCGCCGAAGCTAATGGGAGTTTAGGGCCCCCACCCTAAACTCCCGCGACTCCGAAGGCCCCGTTTATGGTAGGAGAGCACCATAACCTATAACTTGACCTAACCTATCTGTTGACGATCGCAGTGTGATATTATGGTACTCAGAGGACGCTACTGTCCATCCTTTGGAAATTTTTTTGTGAGCAGTGGCAATCCTATATAATTAACGCACAAAGTGTGAATTATATAAGAATATATCCCGAGATTTCAACCCGCGATATATCTCACTCGAGCATCGATGTACACATATATGTATAATAAATTTTCCGAAGATATCAAACTATCCGTTTATTACTTTTGAATCTATAATAAAAAGTATGTTATTATATAAATAAAAAATAGCATTCAATAGTTTTTAGTTGATCGAAATGTGTGGAAGTAGATTTATTGACTCATTTACATGATTGATAATTTAATGTACACATTAAAAAAATTGTTAAATTTCATTTAAAAGAGCAACTGTTGAATTTCTGACTGGCTTTTCTCAACAGATCAGCGTTCAGAGACCAAAAATGAGAAGGAACGAGTAAAAAAAAGTGGCCATTATTGTTTTATTACGCACGTGAACAGCAGGGAAACCTCGAACTTGACAACCTTTAAAACATGTTAAGGCTTTGATAGCGATAGCTAAGCGCCATCTACGTCCTGCCTTCTCAAACTTCGAGAAAGTACGAATCCAGATCCAGAAAAAACAACCCGACATAGATGTCACTTGAATCGCCTAAATGTTCGGATACATTAGGAAATTTTTACGCTGATAATGAAACATGAAAAGTTATACCGAAACTGTATTTTATTTGAAAATGAGTAATCACCGAAATTGGTGATGTCAGAGTTATTGACATCACCCTTCTCAAAGATAGCAGGGCCATGCCTTACATTATATATGTCAATAAAGACATTTTAGAAGCCACAGATTAAAAAAAAGAGTTTATCTCTTTTCGTTTCTTATTCATATGCCTAACGCTTTATACGTATTTATTAATGGATATATAAATAATAATGTTATGTAACTGTCTTTTTTAAAATCGATAGATATCAGTATAATAAATTTATCATACAACATCACTGCATTATAGGATAAATATATAATATCTTGGAACCTATTACAGTCAATTCAAATTCAAAATATCTTTATTGAAGTAGTCATTTACATGCATTATTGAATCGTCAATTATTTTAACATAAGCAGAAAGCTACCACCAGCTCGGAACGCTGATCTGATAAGAAGAACCGAAGAAACTTAACAGTTGCTATTTCAAATGAAATCTAACAATTTTAGATGTGTACATTATAATATCAATCATGTAAATGAGACAATAAACCAAGTTCCACATATTTCGATCAACTGAAAACTATTGAATGCTATAATATGATTTATTTAATAAAATACTTTTAATTTTAGATTTAAAACTAAGCAACGGCAGGTTTTAGATATCTTGCGGAAATTTATTTGTACACATCCCATACTCGATGATGATTGTATAAGATTGCTTCTGCACATAAACAAGTTTCCAGAAGATGAGCAGCAAGGGTTCCCTGCTGACCATCATACCACACTGCGATCACCAACCCGCCTGTTAAGTGTCGTGATTATGATATATCACCTCATAGATATCTTTGGGGGAAGTCGATGATGACCCATGAAAGTATTGAAGAAAATTATTGTAATACACCAATCACTTTGCGTCGTGGTTACGTTCCAAAAAAAACACGACGCAAATTGAAACGCCGCGAAGTGAATTAAGATTTTCTATAGCAAACCATGTAAAGATCGAAGATAGGTTCCAGGGTCACGAAAATACAACTTTTTAAAAAGAAAATTGAACAAAGTAAACATTTAAAAAACAAAAATAATATAACTCTGCCAATAAATAAATTGGAATAATATTTTGTAACCAGAAATAACACGTTAAAATTTACATTAATTTACTAAAATCTTTTTAAAAAAGCACAAAACACTACGTAATTGAAACTGAACTCTTAAAATTAGCAAAACAAAGTGAAAATAAAACTGTATTCAAATTGCGATGACTTTTAGTTAGAAAGGGAATCCCCGAGTTTTGATGGCATGGCGCAATTAGAAACAAAAGTGTTGCCAGCATTGAGAAAAAATAATTCAAAAAAAAATTAAAGACTCGAACCCAAAACAACGCAACCTCGAAAATCTAACGACGCACAGCGAAAATTAGTACTAACATCTTCGAAAAAAATGCAAAACAAAACGATGCAACGCGCGGTATTCGTGTATATTACCTATAACTAAAGTATATATAAGACATGGCCAGTTTCTATATAACACTGTAACTAGTTCCATGAACCTAATGCATGTTAATGCATTTTGCGTTTTAGAATTTTAATTTTCTCATAATATTTATATACCTTTACATATCATGAAAATTTTAAATATTTACAATGGTATAGAAGGTATAATTTGGATTTTTACTACTAATTATTAGAACTTAATAAAAGTTTCATTTTAAATAAATTTCGTTTCGATACGTTTTATTGATAACTACATAATATAATTAAATTAGTTTATGTATATATTAAATGGATCTAAAAAACCTTGCAGACTTTTTTCAGACATCGACACGCGTTTTTCAATCGAATCAATAAACGCGCTAACACAGTCATTCCCAAAGTGGTCTATATCAACCCCTAGGAGTCTATGACAACCTGCAAGGGGTCTACGTCAGCGAAAAAAAATTTGGGGATCCATGAAATGAAAATGGGGGTCCACGATAGTAGATCTCAACACATACACTGATAGTACCTATTTACTTACATCATACTATCTTATAATATCAAAATATTTACATTATTTATAAAAGTACCTATGAAGTAAAAAAATATGTTTATTTAATGTTACGTATATTTTACATAACAGATACAAAATTTTATCTTGAGTAGTTTTAATTTAAATTCAATTAATAAATGTATAAAATAACATGTGTTTTTACTTTAAGTTTTTAACACTAAACTTCACTACAGTTAGAAATTTACAGAAAATCAATATCAGGTAATTAGGGGGTCTACCCAACACGGAAAAACATGGCAAGGGGTCTACGACACAAAAAAGTTTGAGGAACTCTGCGCTAACACAATACCAAAAGTTCAAAGACCGCAACCGTCGTTTTTAATCAATTTTAATTATTGCAATTAAAATGCATAAACCTTTATTTTTTATTTCTATTTAGTATTGTTAGAGTGTTTTCTTTAAAATGAGTTGTTTTTTGGTCTGCGTCTGTTTGTCATATTGTCAAACGCGACAAGTCTAAATTGTTATAAATATCGTTAAATTTTGAAGAAAAAAAAGCATCAAAAACTCGACTCATGTCCTTCCGCAACCATATTTACTTTATTTATCTCCGTACGACTTCAGGCCATTTGGCAAACTTAAAAGGAATAATATAAACCAATTCGAAGGTCTTGGAGGCTATACTGGAAAAATATTTTTCAGGCTGTTAGGACTGAAAAAGGCGTTGACAAAAATATTTTTTATCGGACGAGGATTGCTTTGAAGATGATGAAATTGATTTGAAAAAATAGATAAATAATTTCCATTTATAAACAAATTCACTTTACTTTTTCATAGTATTATATCTAGTGTAACGTAAAACGAGAACTTATTGTATGTATCTATTATATTTTCACGTTAATGTATTTTTATATTAAAACACTTGATTATTATTCTAATATGAAATTTTCGTGTATTTCTCTATGAATGTACACGACTAATGTAACGATTATTTATATTACAATAAAAATATTTAATTACACATCTATAAAAATAAATAAAATAGTAGTGCATGTTTGTATTAAAATAAACGCTTTTTACTTTTTTGTCTGTATGTTTGTTACGGTTAATCTCTGAAACGGCTGAACCGATTTTGACGTTACTTATAAAGATGGATAGCTGGCGTAATAAGGAATAACTTAGGCTACTTATATTTTAGAAAAATTGTTAAACGTAAATATATATATATATTTTTTTTTTTTGATAAATTCCACGCGGAAATATTCACAGGCACAGCAAGTAAGTAATATATATGAGTATAACGATATAAATATCACAATAAATTAAAATATACGTACTTGCTTTTTGAAAGGAGTGATGAATTGTTTTTTTCCCATGGCTTATATTCACGCGCATGCTTGTTCAACTGAATAGAATTCACATTATACAACTCTGATCTACAGCTGATACTGTATCGATATGTATTATCGATATTACGTCGCCGATACTACAGTGTTTAGTAGCAAAGTGTTCGTCCACTAGTCTGCGACGGACGCTCATGGCGGACTGCCAAACTACAAAACCTGTAGGGTGACCATATTCACTGATTTACACGGACAGAATATTTAGTTAATTATTTGTGAGACTGGATAGTAATGTCGTTTCTGACGTCATATTTTACGTACAGATTGACCGCTCCGGCATTGATTTGTATAATAGATAATAATAATAAAAAAGCTTTTTTTCATTCCATACATATAACTTAAATATTAGTGATTTTAATTAATAGTCTGATGATTTTGTATGGACCTCCTCAAGGTAAAAGCCTCCTTCAAATCTTTCCATTTTGCTCTATCTTTGGTAACTTGGAACCACCTATGACCGGCCGAAGCCATGATTTCGTCTGCCCATCTGGCATTAGGTATACCTCTCGCTCTAGTACCAGGTGGTCCCATCCAAAATAAAAAAAATGATTTGTATACTAGATATCAAAAGGTTGTTGATAACGAAAGTGAATATATTGTTGTTAAAAATGTAGTCGTGTGAATTTAAGTTAAGAAAGCAACATTACTTTTCGGTTCCCCTGATATTTGAACTACTCGAGACATTTAGTTATTACCTTCAATAATCTTTTCTACGTACCTCAACACCACGTTGCGATTGCCAACCCGCTTGCCAAGCGGGGCGATTGTCGTATATCCCCGGGAGAGGCATATGCCTTGCAGCTATGCTTGTAATATCGAAAAAAACATTTGAAAGCATATTTTCAATTGTTTTAATAGGTTCAAATAGATTTATTAATATTGAAATGTAATAAAACGTCATATATTACGTTATATTTTTAAATGTTACCTCGTAAATAGTTTCAAGATGCAAACAAAGACGCGTAAAGTAACTAGCTATAGACTAAAATGTTTTGTATATGTACATCACAAGCTAGTTATGAGATAACAACGCTCTCATTTTGTTCCGTGTTTGGGGGGCAATTTGAACACCTATCATGGGTGAAAAGGGTCTTTACTTACATTATTTTCAAATAACTTTAATTGATTTCCACATTCATCTTCCGTAATTGTCAATGTCTTTCATTCTTTTCTCTAATTTCCTTCACAGAATGTTTCATTTCATTCCCTACTTTCCATCCATACATAGCCTCACTTCCTTCGCCTTCCCTCCGGAGTTCTACAATTTTATTTATTATTTTCGTCATTTGTTTAACAGTTCATTTATTATTAATGCTATTTTACTATCTATATCGCACTTAATTTACACTTCTATTAGATAGTATATATATATCATCAGTCATATAGTTCAGGCGGCGCCGTGGTACGCTTGTAATAAGCACCACCAAGACCTGCACTGCTTTGGAACCCTTAACGTTCTTCCAGTTCTTAATACTGACATCGATCCATTACTTTGACTGTTTATACGCAAACTAAACTAGATAAAGATAAAATTTATTCAACCTTGGAACTTTTACTAGAACTCATATTGATCGGCAACTTCTCATCCTTTTTTTGACTTTCTGCTTCGCAGGATGTTATAGTTGTAGAGAAGAAGCGGGAAGAAACTCCTCAGCAACAAATATTTTAATAGTTTAACAACACAGATTTATATATACACTTTATCAGATATAGCTTAATAATCAAAATAATCAAGCGAAATCACTGCCAAGGATTCTTGTCATTTAAATATTCGTTTATTGAATTATAAGCTTTTTCAGTTAATTCACTTTTAATATGCGTCTATTTTTCAAATGGTAGTCTGATAAAATTTTATTAAAAAATCTAATTACGTTTATGAATTTGACACTTTTTGCAGTCAAACCTTTAGTACAGTCAGTTTTTACAGGTGTCTTGTAAATACACTTTGGATGTTATTTTTTATGATTATTGTAAACGTAATATATGGCCACAGTAAGATTATTGATTTGTACCGCTTTCTCAAGATTCGTAGCCCTAAGCCGCAGCTCGGATGGCTCTCTTTTGTAAAACGAATATATTTACAATATCCGTACATCTATCCCAAAATATTAATCTATAGGACATAATCCTGTGGAAATAAATAAAATACATTATCCTAACAGTGTCGAACACCAACAGGCCTCGTCGGAACCTTTTGAACTTTGACATCTCAAAAGAGGTTTTACGCTAAACGCACTCAGCGCTTTGTCCCTTGCGTCTGTCACTTTGACAGCAGTGCAGATAAAAAAAAGATGGACATTCACGTTCTGAAATGATGTAATATAGGTTTTAAACATTTTTCTATATGTTTTAATGACAATAAATCTTTAAAATTAATTACAGTAATAGCTGCTTATTGACGCTTCCTTCATTCGCGTTTTCACTAATCGCGGATTTAAAAAAAATGCTACCCAATTCCCATATAAGCGGAACTAATAAGTACATACATAACAATAAATGGATACTAATAGGTATCTAACCCAATATCTTTGTAAATGCCGTCAAAAGGTCTAATAAAAAAGGGATATTAAAATGTTAAACTCCCAGCCCATTTAAAAAGAGACTTCAGCAAGCACTGGAAACGTGACATTTAATTTGAAAAATCTTAGTGAAGGTTTAAGAATGGCAAAAAAGCTTTGCGATTTAACCCTAGAAAGATAACCATATGACAACGTACGTAAAAGATAACCATACGCTTCAGAAGAGCATGCTTTTCTAAGGCGTCAATTTTATACTATATAGTTATATATTATATATTACTATATAGTTATTTTGAAGGTTTGGCATTATTTTAAAAATAAAATGCATTTATATTATATTTTTTTTTAATTTTAAGTAATTTTAAACATAAATCACTAGACCTCTATGAAAAATTAGCAAAATTCAACAGTCTTCGGTCATTGACTCGTCTATGGAACGGAGTATTATGTTTAATAGGCAATTTTCTAATGCGACCGCTGCGTGTCAGTCTGAATTGAAGGAGCTTTTAAAAACTGCCAAGCAAGAGAAAAATTACAAAATTCTTCAAACAATTGTTATAGGCTAAAATAATTGATATAATGAATTAAAACGTTCAAAACTGCATTTGTTTTTTTGTTACCCCATATCCCTTATAATCTCATATATATTACCATTCCGTATTCACGATATCTGTATTAGCGGTATATTTATGGAACATATCCCACGAATAAATAGCTTTGACTGCACTTTAACTACAGTCTTAAAGATCCCGAGCTCTTCTCAGATAAAGATGAATTTAGAATCTTCCTCGTCATGTTTATTAAACAGCTATTCATATGATTGTAGTTTCATTACATTATGGTCGCCCAGCGTTCATCTCATGATGTACACAGACAGGGGCGGCTTAACCTATAGTGCAGGCTGTGCAATGCACACGGGCGATGTCTCAGAGCATCGTCATGAACCATCATGGTACAACACATGGTTGGTAGTTCTATGGGCAGCGAAATAGAAATTCGATACATTTCGCTTCTATTTAAGTGAGAACAATGAGTGTTATTCTGCCGTCAAAAGAAGAAAGGCCGTAATCAATACCATACTGTAAGCTATACCTACTTATAAAATAACTTGTTGGAATATGAAAAACTTTCCTGTTACGACGGCAAAGTAAATAGTTGTAGCCGCGGGGGCGAGAAAGAGGTCAGGTCTAGAGGGCGCTAGGGTTTCATTACACACGGGCGCTACACGGCGATCCAAAATGAAAAAATATGAATAAATTAATATGCCAACTTACGTTTACAAGTAAAACTTATCTCTAATTGAAATGTCTGTCGTATAAAATAACTGAGTTTTTTAAACGGAATGATTTTATTTAAATAAAATACAGAGCTATTTATACATTCACGGAAAAGACATGAAAATCATCATAATAAAATCAAAATAGTCGCCTGATTATTTTGATTTCATTTAAGCTGTATATCTGATAAAGTTTATATGTGTAAATTTGTATTAAACTTTGTTAAAAGATGTGTTGTTTGTGGAGTTTCTTCCTGCTTCTTCTCCACAGCTATAACACCTTGTGAAGCAGAGTAGATTAAATAATGAAATAGATTAAAATAAATACATTTAAAAACTTTTTAATTAAACGATTTTTTGATACCCATATTGTGGTGGTTGTGGAAAAATATGTGACAAAATCATCGTGTTTTACTAGTGTAGCCCTTGCATTTGATACCCATATTGAGTGGGTTAAGGAAAAATATGTAATCCGTCATTTTGTATCGGCGGCCATCTTAGATTTATAATGTTATTGATTTTATTATATTGTATTGTCATCTAAATTAAATGTGTGTACCAAATTTCAGATCAATCTGACAACGGAAAGGTGCTTAAATTTCAATTTCTAATTTTGACCCAAATAAACAAATTCCGTACGGGTCGAACTAAATAAAACCGTTTAAAAATAAATAGTATATAAATTGACGATCAATAAGAGTTCTGTTAAAAGTTTAAGTTAGGCCTCCCAAAAGATCGTCACGATGACCGACCATGCACTGCTTGTATCCAGCAACTTCGCGCGACCTCAACTATGTCCTCGATCCACCTAGAGGGCAGCTTACCCACGTCGCGTCTACGGGCTAGTGGTCGATACTCGAGAACCTTTCTACCCTAACAGCCTTCAGTTGCACGAGTGATGTGCTCCGCCCATTGCCAATTTAGACGAGCAATTTTTAAGTTACATCAGTGACTTAGTAAGAAAAGTACTAATATGTAGCTACTTCCGCTATTTAGCAGTAGTGGTGTAATAAAGTGCACACTATTATTAAAGTGTACTATTTAATGGAATCAGGCGTTAACTTGCGGAAGTCCATCCTAAGTAAGAAAAGGACCAATATTTAGCCACTTCCGCACATGCAGTGGTAGTCGTGCAACAAATGCACCGCCCGCCAGCCCGCTGATAAATGCGTATGCGTCAAACAATGCGAATCACACAACCGCCACCGCCAAATTACTCAACATGTGTTTCACCCCTCCACGGGGCATCTTCAGGAGTTATGTTACACCGATTAGTGCCAAACACAGAGTCCTCTGTGTCTTCATGTGCGGAAGTGGCTAAATATTGGTCCTTTTCTTACTAAAGTGTACTACTAAGTGTATACTATTGACTACTGCTGCATAGCGGAAGTAGCTATATATTAGTTCTTTTTTTACTTAGGATGGACTTCCGCAAAGTAACGCCTGAATCTATTAGATATTTACATCAGTGACTTCATTCGATCTCCCAGTTCCGAGCATAGCCGTCTCTATGGCTCTCTAGGAGGTCTTATGTTTTCTTATGAGGCCTATTGTTAGTGACCACGTCTCGGATCCGTGTATCATCACCGACAACACACGTTGGTCAAAGAATTTGTGGTATTTTGTATATTATATATATGGATATAAAAGACAGAATTCTTTTTAAACGGTTTTATTTAGTTCGACCCGTACAGAATTTGATTATTGGGTTGGGTTTATTAGAAATTGAAATTTAAGCACCTTCCCGTTGTCAGATTGATCTGAAATTTGGTACACACATTTAATTTAGATGACAATACAATATAATAAAATCAATAACATTATAAATCTAAGATGGCCGCCGATACAAAATGGCGGATTACATATTTTTCCTTAACCCCCTCAATATGGGTATCAATTGATAGGGCCACACTAGTAAAACACGATGTTTATGTCAAAATTTAAAATTTTCATATTTTTCCACAACCACCACAATATGGGTATCAAAAACCGTTTCACTTAAAAGTTTTTTAAATGTATTTATTAAGTTTTTATTTACTTATAGCGTCATAAACGCACCTTGTTACTTTTATTTTCTTGACAATTACATATTTATCCATTTCGTATTCCAAAAAAACTGCACTTCTAGAAGGACTTTCCATGAATAATATCTCCACGTGGAGCTCGTAGCCGCGTGCTCTTGGCAATGCACATTGTCACGGGGGTCGATGTCTTTGTCACGTGCATTCGCCATCTTTCTTTTTACTAAAGTATTTATATTTAGGGATGATCGAGGCATCCTTGGATTTATTAAGTTTCATTATTGTTTATTTAGACATTGTTGTGGTTATAAATAATTTACATATAAATTTATTATGAAATATGTAATTAAGGAAAATTCTGGCCAAAAAAATTATGATTTTTTTTTTGGAAAATTGCGAAGTTTATGTTATTTTAATTTATAATAAAGTCAATAAAAATAAACAAAACTTAGCTCAAATCAAGTTAATAAGCTCGAGCGTCTTCAGAATTTTTGTGTTGGTTTCATATTTGCTCTGCGCAAATATTTGCATCCTTACCCTTCCTTGCATTATTTTCTTTAACCCGCTTACTTCCTCTTATCTTAAATCTAGATTTCTTTCCTTACGTGACTTACATAAGTTGCTTAGATCATCGGAGAACTTGAAACTGACTAGCCTGCTCATTTTTCTATATCTATGGAGAAATCTTTCACTGTTGTCGCTGTCAAGTTATGGAATGAATTATCAGAAGCTATAAGATGCGCTAAATCGCAGTAATTAAAACATAAAGAGCACATCCTTGGTCTCTAAAATAAGATATTGTGTAGCATTTGTTATTTATTAGTATTAATGTAATACCTTTTCTACATAAATATTTATGTCTGTGTATGTTCATATATATATGTATAGTAATGTATGTATTTGTATGTATGTACCCCCTAAACTGCCCTCCCCTTCATATCTCTCATCTCCATTCAAAGGTTGTCTAGCAGAGATCGCCTCGAGCGATAAGACCGCCTCTTGTACCTCTATATAAATTGTTTTTTTAGTTATTCACTATGGTGTAAAACAAATACACATACACTAAAGCAGAGTTCCCCAAACTTTTTGTGTCGTAGATCCCTTGCCATGTTTTTCCGTGTTGGGTAGACCCCCTACTTACCTGATATTGATTTCCTGTAAATTTCTAACTGTAGTGAAGTTTAGTTTTAAAAACTTAAAGTAAAAACACATGTTAATTTATACATTTGTGTGATATACTATCTGTTTATATTTTTTAAATATTTTCTTAGCACTTTCCTTTTCAAGATTCAGGAAACGAATAAACGTATTTGTCCCATATTCATATTTATAGAGTGACGAATTGAACAAGTCAGTGCAAGGTAGCAAAATTCTGAGACTGCGACTCTCAGGTTTTTACAAGTTCAAAATGTATTGCGACCACAATCACAAAAACGAATATCAACATCCTACAACTTACGCAATTTTATAAACATATTTAATAAATTTTTTACTTCATAGGTACTTTTATAAATAATGTAAATGTTTTGATATTATAAGATAGTATGATGTAAGGAAATAGGTACTATCAGTGTATGTGTTGAGATTCACTATCGTTGACCCCCATTTTCATTTTATGGACCCGCAAATTTTTTTCGCTGACGTAGACCCCTTGCAGGTTATCATAGACCCCTAGGGGTCGATATAGACCACTTTGGGAATCACTGCACTAAAGATATACGCAAGTAAGCACACCGCCATTGTTGTCAATCCATCGGTCTGCGCATGCGCGAAATCTCAGGACGCGCGATGATTGGTCGGTACGTAAGCGCGAGCGTATGATATTCAGTCTGTTGTCAAAAACGCGTCGCACACCTCTCAATATTTAATTGAATAAACTAAATCTACTGTTTTTTCTTTGATAATTTCTAAACAAGTGCTCCAGCTAGTTAAGTGTCGTCTCTAAAATTGTCTAGTAAACCTATAAATCACCTCAAGACCTATGTTCAGTGACGATTATTCTATAGCTGAAAAAACAATCAGTATTATTGTTAAGAATAGATGAAAAACGCCCAGATTGTAACATTGTAAAACTTTTCCTGTAGTTTCTTTTTTATATTATTTTTGCGTCGTAATATAAGAGATCACTAATTATTCTCATTTCCTACAATTAACAGTAATTACAAGCAGTAATTATATACACGTGTAAGTAATTACGTTTTTTTTATTTTTACTTCCATACTCCTTCCGTTCATCACAATATCTTTTATGACTTCCTTTTGTAATTCAAATACTCTGCTTTTCCTCATTTGTAAATATTCCATACATCGACTTTTTTCCATATCTACATTTTTTACACGATTTTACATTACATGTCACAGATTATTATGACTCATTATTATATTTATAATACACATCAGATCTATAAAGGCAGTATAATGCTGTCTGTCGATGTAAGATCCTTGAAACTGTGTTGTATTAAGTTTGTGTGTGTGCTTACTTGCGTATATGTTTAGTGTATGTGTTGTACACCATAGATAATAACTAAAAAAAACAATTTATATAGAGGTACTAGAGGCGGTCTTATCGCTCGAGGTGATCTCTACTAGACAACCTTTGAATGGAGATGAGAGACATGAAGGGGAGGGCAGTTTAGGGGGTACATACATACAAATACATACATTACTATACACACATATATAAACATATACACACATAAATATTTACGTAGAAAAGAAATAACAAATGCTACACAATATCTTATTTTAAAGGCCAAGGATGTGCTCTTTTTTCTATGTTTTTAAATGCTGACAGCAATTTAGCGCATCTTATAGCTTCTGATAATTCATTCCATAACTTGATAGCAACAACAGTGAAAGATTTCTCCATAGATATAGTAGAATAAGCAAGCATAGTTTCAAGTACTCCGATGATCAAATGATGGGTGTTATGAACGTATTTTACAAGAACGTAAACAAAACTTTACCCAAAAGTCAATAGATGTATTTTTCCGTAAAAAATAAAGAGTATGTATTGCATAAAGTGTTCCTAGAATTAAAGTGATTGATTAAAATGATTTGTATTTTTTTGTAATAATTTTTGACTATGTTTAATCATAAACCTCGTTATACGCGAATTTCAGTTAACGCGATTTTTTTTGGAACGTATCCCTCGCGTAAAGCGGGGTATTACTGTAGTTATTTATTTCAGACATTTCCTGTCTTAAGTAAACCAATGTACGCCGCCAAGCTGCGTCATAAACAGCTGATGCTAAAATTGCGTAATTCCCTGCGTTTGCGATGTTTGATGAATAGGGTGACCGGACTTATCGCAGGATTTTTTTATTATGAAATATATTACTAGCCAAAAAAAATCGTATTTTTTCGTTCAAGAATGTTTTTTAAAAAAAAGTTATCTAAGTTACTTCTTGATACATCAGCTACCTACCAGTATAAACCCCGTTAAAACCAGTCAATTCATTTTAGAGATTATCCGGAACACAGACAAATTTAGCAAATGTAATTTTAGTATATACTGTATATTTATTCATATGGATGCAGTAAAAGGCGGTTATTTCATTACAAATATTTCAATTTTATTTATATGTATAGATTTTGAAGTATGCCATTATACTGTGGTCATTATAATCATTTGTCGATAAAGTATTTATTTGAATGAATGAAAATTATTTATTTCTTTTATTTCGCGTATTATTTAAGAAATAGAATATTACATATTATTCAATAAACGAATATTCAAATGACAAGAATCCCTGGCTGTGATGTCGCTTGGTTTTTTTTTATTTCATTTAGTCTATATCTGATAAAGTGTACATGTATATGTTGTGGAATTTCTTCCTACTTCTCCTAAATTATAACACCTTGCGAAGCAGAGTCAAGAATAAAATAAATAAAATTGCCGACCTATAGGAGTCCTGTCAAAAGTTCCAATGTTGAATATATGAATTTTATCTTTTTTTATCATCAACATAAACGTAGTTTTTTATAAGATACCACGGCTAGGAGCCTTTGTTTCTATAGCAGTGGTAAATATTCCGTTCACGAGTTCAAGGTATAGGTATATAGAAAAAATGGTAACATTGGTAGTTTTACACGAAAAACTACCAAAAATAAAACGCACAAATATTCTCACATTAAAACTTAATTTTATTCCTCGCTTTGCCTCGTCTAAATGAATACAGAATATTCACATAGAAAAAGTACACCCTGTTTGTTGAATCGGAACAAGCAAACAACAAAATAATCAAAAACTATGTAAGGTTGAGAACACACCGAGGTACTGAATTTAATAAATATCCATCAAAAGATCTATTTATATATTTTGTGATATATCTCTCCTTGCCATATGGTTGTTAAGACCATGTCTTATTTATAATCTTTCATTTTCATGCACAACTAAAATTATTATCACTAACCATTGACATCAAAATAATAAACTAATAAATATGATATAATTAAATAAATTTATAATAAAATTATTAATGATATCAGCATATATTAATAATTAATTACGAAACTTTACTGTACTCGTAGAAAAAAGTTAACACAAATCCACAATTTATCGCAATGGTTACTAAAAAGGCAAGGATGTGTTTACATGAAGACAAAATTTCACTTTACATCTGTCATTTCCTTGCCTTTGATATGGCTTGTTCTTTAATTTACTCCTGTTAACTCCTTAAGGAATACAGTAAAACTTGTGCATTTTCAAAAGGGTTATTTGCTTATGGTATGGTACATATATATGGTAAAATCCAACAAACCCGTTGTCGGGTTTTATCATTTACACAACAGTAAGGTTAAGTTTATACACACACACAAAGACATTATGCCTTGAACTAAGTATTAGAAGTGTATACACATAGTGTTTTTGAGTAAAATTTTTGAATCATATTGCATATACCAATACTTAATTTAATAAAGGTGATTAAATGTTTGCCATGTTTTATTTATATATAAATAAATTTTAAATACATAATCCTTGCAAATGTAAACGCATCTTTACAACTGTAACGCTCAATAACGTCTGTCCATTTCGCTAGCGACGAAAAAGCGTTATATTAACTCGGTTCGGTGAATATATTATGGCTTTTCAGTTTTTAACCACAATCCAAAGCGTAAGGTCCACATTTATATAAAAAAAACTTATATATAAATTAGCATCAAGCAAGACTTGTCAAAGTACCTTAAATATTGCACATAGAGTATAACGCACCAAAAAACTACTTAAATATTGACTCGACCCAGTGTGTTCTCAACCTAACATCTCACAAGACTGCAGACAAAATGCACAGTATCTCTCTATGTACAGTAACAAAAAGAAACAACATTAGAAAATAAACTTAAAAACTGAAATAACTAAGCGAATGAAACATACGCTGCATATATATCTGCACATATAATCATATATTTACAGATGACATACGGGAGGTGGGGTCAAGGATTACTATGAAAATACATATGTTTTTATGTCTTCTATATATTTATATATATATATTCTTTGTATTACTAATGAAAATTGTGAAGTTCTAAAACCACTCATATGCCTTACGAAATATAGTTTAGTATCACTAATTCATTTATACGTAAATCAGATCTTTTAAATTAATTTAAAAAAAAAATCAAAATATTACTGCATTCATTTTATAAAGCGATTTTTTGTTAATGATTGCTCTGGCCCTGCCAAAACTTGGTCAACCAGTGTTGCCAACCTGACTGGCAGACATGGCAACATTAAAGATAATTCAAAAACTTACATGACTATTACGGTTATAAATATAAGAAAAACTATAGAAAATATTGAAAATTTCAAATTGGTTGGCAATGGAATTTTTAATAAACCAGATATGATAAAAACAAAACACTGAATAGTTTTTTTTTAATTTGACGACCATTCTTTTAGGATTAACGACTGCTATACCGCGTCTCATTGCGCAGGAAGGTGGGAGACGAGGAAGAAAGGCACGAAACGCTACAACTTATACTCCCCCTCCACCCCTGTTACCTAAGGAGCGGTACAGCGGTTTCGGTAGGTAAGCAAATGGGTAGCGGTCGGTATAATCACGCTATATATCGAAAAGTGACCGGCAGAGAGTATTAAACACAAAATAATACTGATTTTAATCACGGATAGAGCCGAGCGAACAAACCAAACAAATAAAAAAAAAACTCGTAAAAATTCACAAAACGCATATAAAATAAAAACATCATTAATTATAAGCGAAACAATATAATCAGAGTATTGCATTAGATTTCAAATCACAATAGAAATTAAAGAAAAAAAATCTTATCACATACAAGCAAATGTTTCAAAGGCTCCGCACTTATTTATCTGTGCTGTTAACTTGTGTTCAAAATTTACAAAATGAGCCCTGATAGGAAAAAATGAAGTTATTTCTGTTATATCAACCATAAGTTATAACATTGATACGCCTTTTAAGTTACTTTTAAATTTTATGACAACTTTGAATATTTAAGTTATGACAACAACTGATAGATGAGGTCTTATAAATATTTACTCAAGCTGCCGTTTGAATAAGGAACTAAGAGGGAGAGGAAGTAAGATAGAAAGAGGGATAATCCCAACTTAGTAAGGGCAAGTGTAAGAAATACTCAAATCACTGTATCAGGTATTACTATATTTAAAGCTAATGATGTCCAGACGCCACCGAGTCTAGGTAAGGCAACATCGCCAGTAAGACCAGCTAATCACAGAGAACACAGTGACGAGGAAAAGTGGTTTGAAAGTGAAAATCCGAGTAATTTGGACAGTGCAGTGAAACGTCCAAAAACATAGATTGGTCCGTGTACTAAATACATATATAAAATATAAATCCTACCGCACGGGTGTGACTAAGCACCTAAATACACAGTACGCAGGTTCTTGACAGCTGCGTCGCCGCCTGTGACCACTGTCACCACTAAGTCACTTCCTGTGGCCACTGCGTCACTTCCTGTGGCCACTGCGTCAGTCACCGCCTGTGACCACTGCGTTACAGTCTGCGATTAAAACTTCACCACTTGTATCACTGCATTATTGCCTCGTGACCACTGAGTTACCATTTCGTGACCACTGCGTGACCGCTACGTTAATATATCATTTTGTGTAGTTTGAGGATCTTGCCGAGGCGCTGTTTCGCCGTCTTCATACCCTTCTTCAGTCTTATATCTGTGGTACAAGAATAGAAAAAAATATTATAACTGCATGATAAATATCTATATATATATATATATATATTATTTTGGAGGAATTTCGTATCGCAATGGGCGACATTACATAATTAACACAATATACATAGATACGGAGGATAATAAAAAAAATACAATTTTATGTAGCATTTGTCTTGCCATTGAACCACATGAAGGATACAATTACTAAATAAATTTTACCAACAACCTAAAAAAACTAAAAAAAGGTACTACGAAGTGTTAAGGTTATTCTTTTTAAAAGAAAATATGATTTTTGTTATTAATTCATCTAATGCTTATTTTTTTGCCAAATCGCGCGCTCGACTTGGCACGTCGCACTCATGACTTTGCACATTGCGCTCGTAACTTGGCACATCGCACTCATGACTTGGCACATTGCGCTCGTGACTTGGCACATCGCGATTTTGACTAGAAACGTTCTGCTCTTAACTTAAAACAATATATGCCGTGTCGCCGGCTTTTAAGCAAGTTTAAGTAAATGATGTTGTATACCTGCGCACTTACTCTTGTTATTGGTCGCGCTCTGCGCTGGTGGTGGGGGTCGCTTGCTCTTCGTCGCCAGTACGGCGCGCTTTGCGTTCTGAAATAAACCAAGGTCCGATTAAGTTTAGTTGTCATATCATGTAGAGTGCAATACAGGTGTCTGTTGGGACCTTAAGGTTCTGGAGTAGCCAGACAAGTTCAGCGCAAGTCTTCTTACCCATCAGAATCCGCTGGATACAGGTCATTACCAATCAGTTCTATTATAAATCTATGAGGTTTTTTTTAGTCTATGAGGTTTAAATCCATGATGATGAGTGAATGATGATGACGCAATTTAATGTCATCACGATGGTACTTGCGTAGGTGCACACGCGTGGGGGTGGGCGAGTTAACTTTGCGCTTTGTTATCAGTAGGACATCCACCCAAGAGGCCGACAAACTATATTGTTAGTCAATATTTACACGCTTAAGTAAGAAAAGGACCAATATTTAGCCACTTCCGCACATGCAGTGGTAGTCGTTCGACAAAGTGCACCCCCGCCCGCCAGCTGATAAATGCGTATGCGGCAAACAATGCGAACTACACAACTGCCACCGTCAAATCACTCAACACGCGTTTACCCCTCCATGGGGCATCTTCAGAAGTTATGTTACACCGATTAGTGCCAAACAAAGAGTGAGACTCTCTCTGTGTCTCACTCTGTGTTACCACTTCATGTGCGGAAGTGGCTAAATATTGTTCCTTTTTTTACTTGACTTCCGCAAGGTAACGCCTGATACTATTAAATATTTACACACTTCAAATGTCTTTCAAATTGTTCAGCAGTCGACAGTCTTCCGACTGAAATAATGATGATGATATCCTGAAGGTAAACAGACGACCTTTAGAGGTCTTATATCGAATCTATGGGGGAGGTCTGTCCAGCATATGGATGAAACGATGATTTTTTTTTCTTAATTTAGGGTTTCACCTTTGTCAAGATATGTCAACACCATTGTGACCATTATAAATGTTTACCAATAAACCCTTCGTCAATCAATGTGGTACGGACAGAGTTCACTCGGTGTTTCGCACTGATCGGTCTGAGGATGCTTTGTGGAGGGGTGAAACACGTGTAGAGTAGATTAACAGTGGTAGTTGTGTTTCGCATTGTTTGCACGCACATTTATCAGCGGGCTGGGGGGCGGTGCACTTTATTGCACGACTACTGCTGCATAGCGGAAATAGCTATATATAAGTATTTTTCTTAATTAGGATGAACTTCCACGAGGTAACGCTTGAATCTGTCATCGATTTGCACTGATACAATCAATGATGATACCTGTCGCTGTGCGTGGGAGTGGGAGTCTGCGTTACTAATCGCGGAGGATATTCAGTTGTGTATGATACCTGCGGCTGTGCGTGGGCGTGGGGGTGGGGGTGTGGGTGCGGGTGCCTGTGCGCGGCAGCCAGCAGCGCTGCACGCACGCACTCGCGACGTACAGCGGGGCGCGCCGGTCCGCGCAGCCGGGGCGTCACGCGACCGACACGAGCACGCGGCGACCACGCCTCATCTCTGAACACGGACATACACAACCATTAATCCACCTGCAGCTAGAGTTCAATGCTAATTACTTTTTTAAATACCATAAGAATAGTTATATATCCATAGTGTATTTACAAAGGCACTGACAAACTGGCTGCACCAAATTTTCAACTGAAAAAAGTCTCTTATTCATTTGTAATAAACAGAAACAAATTCTTTATTAAAACTACTAAATTCAATACACATTATAAAAGTTAATTAACGGAAAAATCTTATTATTCAATAGACATTTGTTTATTGAATGAATTAAAATTGTTTATTTTTTTAAATTCCGTGTATTATTTTATAGATGGAATATTAAATAATAACATATTATTCAATAAACAAATATTTAGATGACAATAATCCTTGGCAGTGATGGCGCTTGATTGTTTTGATTTTATTTAGGCTATATCTCATAAAGTGTATATGTATAAATCTGTATCTGTGTTAAACTATATTAAAACATGTGTTGTTGTGGAGTTTCTTCCTGCTTCTTCTCCACAACTACAATACCTTGCGAAGCGGAGTCAAAAATAAAATAGACTAAAAAAATTGTCGATAAATAAGAGTTCTTTTAAAAGTTCCAATGTTAAACGAATTTTATATTTATCTTTTATCTTAAATATTCTTTGTATCATATCCTTACTTCTCGGTGCGCGTCCTGGCGTCGTTCCTGTTGCGCGAGTTCCTCCGCCGCCGCGACGACGACCACTCCTCATCTTCATCCGAACTCATCTCAAGAGACGGGTACACTACAAATATATCGATATATTTAAACTAAATTCATAATAAACCTGTTGAAATAACACTTCTGAAAGTTGACCTTAACTTTTACAAAACACGAGAATTAATAATAGGTTTAAATATATATTTATTTCAGGAAGTAAAATTAGAAAGAGAAAAGAGATCATTAGATAGAAGGAGGAAGAATAAGACAGATAGGTAGTACTCTTAAAACTATATTTCTTCTACAGCATAAATCTAATAGCCTAATAGACACAGGCTGTCCCGTATTTGGCGGGAGCGGAACACCAGTCTCGATTAGTAGAGATGAGAGAGAAGGAAAACATATCTTAGCTGTTGAGAAAAGAGTTTCACCAGAAATTTTTGGAGATACGTAAAATTGTATAACTCTGGAAGAAAGGCGAAGGAAGTGAAGAAGTATGGAAAGCATTAAAAGATATCGTGTAAGCAATTGTATAAATTATAATGCAAATAAAGACCCTGCCCACCAATATGAAAGTTTGAACGAGAATTAGAATACTGGGCAAATTGCCAAATTTAAATTTCAATCTGATAGGATTGAGGCTGTGTATATTTATATATATATATACTTTATAAGTCAAGGGAATGGCTACAAAGGCAATGCTGTTCCTAAAATTCAACAAAGACGTCATACAGGTTGTAAACAAAGCAGTTAAGGGTTGGTTAGAAATCCAATGTCAAATACCTATATATTATAACTAAAAAAAATATAAAAACTTTATAAGAATGTAATTAGATAGAATAATAGGACATATATAAACAAGACAAGAATTAAATTGTAGTATAATATAAAATTAAACAAACTTTGATATTTTGGGTGCAAAGAAGCAAGAGAGGTAATAGATAGAAGAAAACTAGTAAGCTAAAGGAATGTGAAATATTGAGAAGAAAAATAAAGAAGAAAGAAGGATATTAAAAGAATATATAAATAGAACATCACGGAGTTCACTGGAAGAAACCGTACTTACACTGAAGTAACAAGTGAGGTCTAATAAATAGTTGGTACAGATATTAAATATGTTCAAAACAAACAAACCTGATATAGCTGATATTGTTTAAAGCAGTGTGATTCCCAAAATGGTCTATATCGACCCCTAGGGGTCTATGACAACCTGCAAGGGGTCTATTTCAGCGAAAAAAAATTTGGGGGTCCATGAAATGAAAATGGGGATCCACGATAGTGGATCTCAACACATACACTGATAGTACCTATTTACTTACATCATACTATCTTATAATATCAAAACATTTACATTATTTATAAAAGTACCTATGAAGTTAAAAATTTATTATATATGTTTATAAAATTAACATGTGTTTTTAATTTAAGTTTTTAACACTAAACTTCACTACAGTTAGAAATTTACAGGAAATCAATATCAGGTAAGTAGTAGGTCTACCCAATACGGAAAAACATGGCAAGGGGTCTACGACACAAAAAAAGTTTGGGGAACTCCGAATTAAAGTAAATATCATAACATTTTAAAATCTTTTTGACGGTATACTGATGTTTCAGGTGGCATAGAATAAAGGCCAAGTGCTTTACATAAACTATTATTTGTCTGTGGTAATGAACAAAACTCACCATACTCCTCGTCCCTGTGCACCTCCTTGATTACGTCTTCCTCATCCGCGAAATCCTCGTCGGCGCTGGTCACCGACACCACGGGCTTCCGCGCCCGCTTGCTGTTGGTTGGTGTGCTACTGTAATTACAAACAAATTTAAATAACATAACATCAGTCAAACCTTTATTTTAAGTTTTAATTAGGAATTTGGTCATAAAGTACAAAAATCTGAGCATCCTGTATATGCACACGGCATGTATGGTGGTTTACGATTCGTAGTTAATAAAAAGGGCATCTCTTATCACTAAGAACCTCGATTGATTCAACAAAAACTGTATTATATATATTTTAGCAAAAGAAAGAAAGCGAAAATGAGTGACAGTGATTTATATAAAAAGGAATGTGAACTAAAGTAAGAGGAAAGTGAGGTAGAGTATAAGGAAAGTAAGCTAGAGAAAGAGGAAAGTAAGCTAGAGTATGAGGAAAGTAAGCTAGAGAAAGAAGAAAGTAAGCTAGAGTATGAGGAAAGTAACCTAGAGAAAAAGGAAAGTAAGCTAGAGAAAGAGAGAGAAACTGATTTAAGGAGAAGTGAACAATAGAACGAGAGAAATTAGGTTGCAGAGAAAGAAAGCGAAAAAGAAAGTAAACTACAGAAAGAAACAAATAGAGACAAAGCGAGTGAAATGTAAAGGAAGCGAAAGTTTACTATACTTTCGTCTGCAAATCAGCTCCAACGAGAAAGTGTACATTACGTTTTTGTGGGTGCGTGTGCATGTTTGCGTGCGTATGTGTGTGTGCATTACCTTTCATGCCTCGCGGGGGCGGGGGAGCGGCGCGGGGAGTCGGCAGCCAGCCCGAAGGTCCGCGACGGCGCCGCGTACCGCTCGCTAATGCTCAGCATACCGGCCACAGCGGCATCCTCTCTGTAAATATAAAATTATTACTCTTTATATGTCATATTTTTTATATGTATTGGAAACTTCTAGAAATTCGTTATTTTGATGAACCATATAGTAAAAATATTTTACGGAAATTCAGTGTTCTTTACTTCGAGATATAAGAAACTCTTTTTTACGTCTTGAAATTTTTCATTCTAATTTTTTTTAATATTGACAAAATGTGATAATAAAAAAATCTAATTCAAAATTGAATCTGTACTGTGATATACCAGGGTGTGGTAAAAAACCAAAATGGTAAGAGAGTAACGGAAAATGTAAAGAATTGAAGAAGAGTAATAGAGATTATGAAGAAAGACTATTGTTAAGAAAACAGAAACCGAATAAACTATTTAAAAAAAGTCAATGCCTTCAATATGGCAGAGGATACAAGAGTCCCGTAGATAAGGAGCCATTAAAAAAAAAAGAATTTAGAACAAATACAAAACTTTTGTATATGTCATTCTATTTTAGTAATTTTCAATATTTTATTATCCTTTGTAAAATTCTTACGTCCACCTATGTAACATATATATTTTAATACGAAAGGGTTAAACTCGTGTCGAGTCCACTTTCCACTGGGGGATGCGAGCCCAACGTTGGGAAAAACTGGTTTATTTGATAAAACTCACGTTTCATTGACTGGTTGCTCCTCCTCCGCCAGCACCGACGCCTGGATGAGGGATTCAATCCCGTTAGCTGGCGCCGGCCTTGTCTGTCTGTAGTTGCTTGATGTGCTGGTGTTGTTTGTTACTGTTGATAATATACAACCTATATAATACAACCTTAGACACCGTATTACCCACAATCTATATTATTTTCAATATAAGTTGTATATGGAGTTATTAAGAGTTTAAAGAATAATATAACGGGTTATTTAAGTAAATAATTAGAATCAAGTTCACCAATATATGGTACACTAAACTTCAAGTCAATGAGAGATGCAATTCATTGTATGTTGAATAAATATCTTTTGAACTTGAATTTAATATTTATATATTGTGTAACAGATGTCATTTCAGCTCATCGACGCCCATTTCAAGACAAAGGCCTCCCCGAAAGATATTCATGGGGGGATATACTATAATCACTTAACATGACAGGCGGGTTGGCGATCGCAATGTGGTATTATGGTTCGATGAGCATGGTGCTGCCCATTCTCTGGGAACTTATTTGTGAGCAGTGGCGATTATACTGCAGTGTCAGCTTACTGTGGAGCGTGAATTTAGCTTAATGGGGAGTATAAGCTAAGCTTGCTGGGGAATGTGAGCATAGCTTACTGGGGAGCGCGGAGGGCGGGGCCCTGTGCTTGGGCGGCGGCCTACGGCGGCGCGGCGCGGGCGCATCGTCGATGAACAGGTCGCCGTCCTCGTAGTCGTATGTGCTAGACACGCGCCGCCGCACCGCACGCTCCGAGCGTCGCACCGCCGGCGCCGCGCGCGCCTCCTGCTTGCTGCTCTCTGATACCTGATACATAACCACACAAAGGTTTTTATTTATTTATTATTAAGAAAACTTAATAATAATATGACATTAACCACTTAAATATGGTGCTTATCACCAGCCGAGCGTCGACTTTAGTTGTCAACCAAGAAATTTTGATCTATCTCTGTAATAACAGTTCACAAAAACATTGCATGAACGTCATGAGTCGTATCAGGTATAACGTTATATGTCAGTCTTCCATATGTGTAATTATGTAAACAAATGAAAATAAATAAATAAAAGATACGTTATATAATCTTTATATATATATATATCTTTATATATATATAATCTTTATATTTTTTATTACTATTAACACATTAAAAATATTTTAAAAATTGATGGTACACGCTATATATTGTCTTATTTTAAATATTTTTTTTCTTTTGTTGCTGAGTGTGTTTTTTTACCGTACCACACCTACGGCGGCAAAGCAGTACACTAGCACCCAACATAATAAATACAGCGAACCGGTACACAGGATGTATTTGATGTAATGTCAAAAGATAAAATTAACTATAATATAACTTGCAGTATATATAAAATAAACTAATTCTTCCCCTTCCATTGTTATATTTACGTATTTACTTTACATTATTGTGTCAGTTGTGTGATTCGCATTGTTTGCCGCATACGCATTTATCAGCGGGCTGGCGGGCGGTGCACTTTGTTGCATGACTACCACTGCATGTGCGGAAGTGGCTAAATATTGGTCCTTTTCTTACTTAGGATGGACTTCTGCATGGTAACGCCTGATTCCATTAAACAAACATATTTCTAGATCACTTGAGAATATCGTGGAATTGTCACATAATAAGCTTACATATGTTGTGGCTGCGTACTGGTGGGCGATGGCCGCGTCGTACGACGGCAGCGAGTTGTGGTGGTGGGGGTCGTGAGCGTCGTGTTCAGCTTGACCCTGATACCCTTCCACATGCTCTGACGTCGTGCTGTACGTGGCGCCCTGGATATAAATACATTTATTTCACAGTAAAGAATCATTTGTCCCTTTCACATGCCAAAAGTGTGGTTGAAAGAGCACTATATTAACTCTCTTCAGACAATTCCCACTTATGTGTTAAGATCATGGTTGCGCAGACTTATTAAGACTAAGGGCCACCCGGGCAAATCATAAACTGATGGCGGGCCGGCCGCCAGAAGTATAGGTAATTAATTTTTTTTGGTTTTATTCTGGAATAGAATTCAATATTTTTCGAATGTACGAGAGTAATATTTGTGCTGTCGGCGGGCCACCAGTATTCGACCGGCGGGCCGCGGTCTGTGCATCCACGGTTAAGATGGATGTGTTTTGGTGTAAATTAACCAGTTTTACCTGATGAACTGGTACTGTGACTGCATCATCGTACCGATGATACTCGGTCGCATAGGGCAGTTCGGCCTGGTACGCGAATTCCGGCTGGTACGAACCGGGTTTAGCACCTTCTGAATACTGGTAGTCTTGCTGAATGTCCTCCGCAGAGTACATGCCTGTAACATGTCACGTTTGTAAACAGATTATATAGACATTTTGTTTATATAATAATGGTGTAATATCAAAATAAATAAATAAATATGCTGTGATATAGGTACCAAATGTAACCATGAATATAGAGATGAGGGAAATTAGGCGTGTGAAAGATGAAAAAGGTGGAGAATGAAAAATTTTATGAAAAATATGAAGAAAGGAGGAAAAAAAAGTGAATTTTTTTTACACCCAATATGTAAGTAAAGTCTATGCTTTAGACATGACATGGGGAATATGTAAAAAATAAATAAAAATAAAATAAAAGAATGGTATAAAAAAACTTTCTCAATAGTAATTCTATCTATTCTACTGAATTTATTTGGAAGTCCTTCATTGGGAGATATACAGAGAGAAATAGTAATAGGAGATAGGTAGTACGATATGTAACATATATTCCTCTTCTTATTATCTGTGGCGATTTTATATATATAATACATACAAAGGGTCTTGTTGGAATAGAAACTGAACCCAAGATCTGGACTTAATAAACATTATATTAAAAAATGTAATTACCTGGTCCATAATTTAAATCTTGTCCCTCGATCCTGATGTTAGTCTGCAGGTTCTCATTGGTGAAGAGGATCTGCTCTTCATGGTAGTCTCCGATGTCCTTCTTCGATATGGTCCACTGCTGTATAGGCTTCAAGCTGGGCCGTTCTGATCTGATAAGATGTGACTTCAATATTGAGTGCTCAGGAAGGCTGTAAGGTGGTGGCGCTTCGTCTCTTGATGATGAGGGGGAATTGCTGAAAAGTTTCAGTGTGAATTTCTCATTGGAACATAAATTATTTATACATATTGAATATCACTGATTATTTATGACAAAGAATCTAGACCAGTGGTCACATGTGACCCACACCCCAAAGAGTGGCGGGCCCACACCCACAAAGTGGCGGGCCGACACTCCACAGGGTGGCGGCGGACCCACGCCCCACAGAGTGGCCAATTGTTAGTTAAGAGGGGCAATTCGAAAATAGAATCGACACCAGTTTAACCCTTTCGCTTTAATATATAAAACAAATTATTTTACATAAGGGATGTAAGATTTTAAGGTGAGATATGTTACAAAAAAGTTTGGGAAATACTGGTTTAGATAAGCCTGGCGAATTTATAAGTACTTAAAAGAGTATAATGGTATAATAGGTTATTTCCCCATGACGGTGAATCATGGCCCGTCATGTCTGTCTTTACTACCATTTTTCTCCAGGCTCTCTTTTTGAAGAGTTTTATGAGCCGTGCATGGTGGTGTTACAGTATCCATTGGTCTAGCGACTAGGTGACCATCTTCTATCCTTTTTGTCGTTACCGGCAACTTCAACCTTTTCCTGATTTTGACTCCTCCGTGCAAAGGAGCTGAAGTACTGAGGTATTTTTATAATAGGCCCCGTTATTATGGACCTCTCGTAGTCCCTTTCTTGTAGGACAGGGTTTGATATGCTTTAATGAACTTTTCAATTCTATTCCTTTTATTTCTGTACTCTTCTAACATTCTTCACATGATCTATCTTTCCTATTCTTTCGTTTTACAATTTTCTATCATTCTTTCTATCATACTTATTTCTGTTCATTCATCGCCTTACTTCCTTCGACTCCTAAAAGTATTATCATCATATCAGCTGATGTATGCTCATAGCAAGGCATAGGCCTCCCAGGAGGAACTTCCTTCTCAAGAAACTTCCTCCCTAAAAGGAACTTTATATCGATGGTCCACCTTATCCACCCAAATGTCATATAAATTCTTACCTCATTTTGACCTTCAAAGACTTCTTCTCTACTCTCTCCACATATCCATTCCCATCTTGATATCCTTGCTCTTCGTAGCTCTGGTATGTGTACTTCTCTGGCAGTTCCTTATTCTCAATGATATATTTGGCTTCGGGCAATCCATTGGCATACTTAACATCACTGTTCACATATCTAGTCTCTTGGAATACCACTTCTTTGTTATCTATGTAGAATTTATCAGCATACACTTTCTCCTCGGGGTATTCTCCGTTCTGAGCCATGTGCATTATCGGTTTCGGTAGGGTTAGTTTCAGTGACTTCTTCTGGGACGACGGTTGCTTCTTTGAATTTTTATTTGGTGAATGATTTTTTGGTTTGAAATCCTGCAATTGAGTATTATAAGTTAGATTTGTATTGTATATAGTTCCCATTTTGAAAGTAATATTTGAGAAATAATTAAAACTTATGACAAACAGGTGCATGGCAAATGCTATCAACCAGTATTTCAAAATGTATGGTTCATACCCCACAAGGGGGCAATTTGATTCTTTAGCCTTTTCGCTTTAATAAAAAAAATATATATGTTCCATATGAGAAAATACGAATTTCAAGGTGGAGCATGGTATAATAATATTTAAAAAACACTATTATAGACAGTTCTACCAACCTATGATATAAATTACTGTTCTCCCTAATGCTTGGTAGTTTTAAATGACAATTTCGCCTTACTTTTTTAAAATAGTATGTACTGGCCACAAACTATAATTGAGATGTAGGCAGAAGTAGGAGAAAGGAGTAAAGAGAAAAGTGTAGTTGTTGCACATAAAGAAACCATTTTAGCTGGAACCGTAGGAAGGTATATGATCGATTTTGCCGATATTGAAAATAAATCTGCAGTAATATATATAACAGAAATGGGCAAGCTCATAAGTAGGAGTAATTTTTCAAAAATAATATTTTTTCTCAAGCCGCAATTAAATATGTAACTACATCAGGTACACAAGAAGATAGTCAAAAATTACAGAAATTATATTTATTGAAAACATAATTACTACAGTAAGTGTATTGAATTTAAATAATAAACTAATTTATTTAATTTTTATGATATTTCTTAAAAATTTGGTGTACTTGGTGATGGCGGTGGTATAAAATAATTGTTGACAGTAATTATCATCTTTTCAGACGATAGTTTGTTAATACTGGCCAGTGTTTAATTTTCACGATATTTTTTCCCAAATGTAATGACAAAAATGAGAAATAAGCTAGGATATATCAAGAGCCACAATTAATTCTTCAGAGCCGCAGGTTGATCACCTCTGATATTTAAGTTTAACAATTAGTTCTTGTTTACATTTAACTCTCAAATGGATATTGTCTTCAATCGTCAATGTTTAAGTATAAAAACTGTCTGTCTTTATACACGTTTCAATAACTATAAATCTATTTTCTTTGTGTTAGCCCTTAAATAGATATCACATCGAATTGTCAGTTTTAATATCGATAAATTTAATTATCTGTATAACAGTGGCGCCGTGTCAATGCCGCTCACAGCATCAACCGCACCAATCGTTTGAACGCGGCAGAAAAAGGCTCGACCGCATTCGACGGAGCTGGCCAGCGGACCGTAAAAGGCGCGCGACCGCGGCACACAAAACAGTTGGAATATGTCTATATGCACACACCCAGTCCGCATCGCGTGTTATAAGTTTTACCTAGTTCTCGCCCATATATACAGTGCCCGGCAATAAATATCACAAATAGACCTTTGGAAAGAGACAATTGGCACTACCTATGTGAAGTTTTGTCAGTCGTGCGACAGAGATAACGCTCTACGAAGCCGAAATTAGCTGATTGTCTCTTTCTAAAGATCAATGTGTTGTTGTATAACTGTTTTTAATGGTTGATTGAGATATCGACTAAACCAATGTACTTAAAACTAAGTTAAAAATTAAACCAACATTCCTCACCTTATCCTTACTTGCGCTGATATTTCTCTTCTCCAGAGTCCTGAGCTCCTTGGAGAGTTCTCTCACAAGTTGTCCGGAGTTAAGACACTTTGGTACATTATCCCGTTTTGCCGCGTCCGTCTGTATCGATTTAAATAAAATATTATTATTTGAGTTCAGTATATCTTTATTCAAGTCATGTACACTTTTTTGAATTTTCGACCATTACATAATAAGTAATAAGTTACCACCGGCTTTGAATGTTGATTTGAGAAGAGTCAAGCAAAACTCAACAGCTGCTCCTTTATATATATAATACATATATATATATATATATATATATATATATATATATATATATATATACGTACACATGATGATTGTGATGTGATTATTTATATATAAATCACATATGTATATTAATAATTTTGTATATATATATATATAATGATGTTGACATCGATATATATATATATCGATGTCAACATCATTACCCTATACAGGTAAACCATATGATATAATTATTTGTAAATATAATTAAAACTTGACTATGATTAATTTAAATTTAATTGTTTATAAAAAATTAAGGTTTGTTGATGAACTGACCGCTTTGAGAGCATGCCACTCCTTGAGTGCAGCTGCCAGGATCCGTGCACCGCGGAGCACCAACGCCGGGGGCGCAGCGCCGGCTGGACCCGTGCTGGCACTCAGCCCCATCTCACTAGGTGTAAACTCTTCATCCTGCAAAGGAAATAAATCATAAAAGTTAATTTACAAAAAAATTGTCAAATACCCATAACATCGTTTACAGGTCATAGACGTTCACTGCAAGGTATAAGCCCCTCCAAAGATATCTAAGGGGGGATATACCATAATCGTCATGGCATGGTATTATGGTGAGCAGAGGACATGGTTCCCATCTGTTATAATCTCGTTTATGACTAGTGTTAATCCTATGTAATTTATTCACAAAGTGTGAATTATATAAGATTGTATCATCGGCAACTCTCATTCAGTATATCAATTTCAGACTAGATCCTTGATGATGACTTGTGACACCGTCACACTGGATGAATTCAACTACGAGAAGTCCCCAGCGGTTGACCAGACAGAGATGCACGTAATCACTCGCTATTCCGTGTTCAAACAAGCCAGAGCCGACTGTGATTAAGCTGGAGGTTGGGATGAAAATAAAGTCTCCTTGATGAGAGACGAGGAATATCGCCGCATTTTCTTACAAAACTGCGGAAAAATAGTAAAGGTAACTCGAAAAAACAAGACATAGAAAGTAAGGCACGGTAAGAGGATACCTAATATGGTAAATATTGTGATTAAAATTGTGATATAGTATAACAACGGGTCCATGGCGCTATCTAGTACAAGAGAATGGAACGTTCCTTCCGGAAGTGAACGAGAGTGGAACTGATCGGAAGTTCCTACTCTAGCGAAACGTTACAACCACCGTGCAGCGACGTTGAGGGGGTAGTTCGAGATTCAACGTAGCGCGGAACAGCGGCGCTTACCTTCTACCGAAATTTAATCCGCGTTAATTTGCATTGTCACTGTGATGTTTAGTTTTATTTCAAGTTAAGGCTTAACCACGCCCATAGAGATTATCCGTACAAGATGGATAAATTTGACGGTGGATCCGGAACGGATCCCAACCGCCGACATGTATTATAAAATTGAGTATCCAAAGTATCAAAAACAATGTAAAAATCTTTAAATGTATAAAAAAAAGCTACAGAATGTGCGAAAATTTAAAGAACGGAAGGAGGAAAGGAATGAAAGATATTGTAAAGGATGAGCGACGACTATGGAAATAAAAAAAATCAACGAGTGTTGAAAAAATTATATAAGAATGAGAAAAAAATCTATTTGCAAAGGCTTCCATCATTAATTTTCAATAAAATCATAGAGATTATTGAAACAGGACATAGTTCTAGCAGTGGACGTTCTGTGGCTTGAAATAAGGATGAAATTGAAAGAGCTGTAACTCACCAGTGACTCCTCATTGTGCCTCCTAAGCATGGAGAGGAAATGTGCCCCAGCGTACCAGTGCATCGCTTCAAACAGTGGATATCGTAGCATGGTGGGCGTCTCCGCGCGACCCTCGATCTCATACGATCTGGAAAAAAGTGGTGTTTCTACACGACTCTCGATTTCGTAGATCCTGGAAAAGAGTTATTAAAGGATTTATTTTTTTAGAGTCACCGATGAAAAGGAGATTAGAAGAGACAGAGTTAGATGACAGAGTAGTAGTTCATAAATTGTACAGAGATAAATTTAAATTCGCTATTGCTCATATTACATATAAATAAAACCTTTTATTAGAATAACTGATCTAAAAATATTAGCAAATGCTTACCTTTGAAAAATATTGTATAGGTAAACACATATTTACAAATGAACATGAATGAAGACAGAGATAGAAAGAGACAGAGAAGGCAGAGCACAGAATCACAACTCACTGCAACTGCATCTCCACGGCGTAAGAGTGGAGGAAGTTGCCCCCGAATACTAGAGAGTCACAAGGCGTAAGCACAGCGTGGATCCAGCCGGCTGGGATGAACAGGGTCTCGCCGGCGCAAACTTCTGCAGTGCCGTACCATTCCACCTGAAATCGGTATTTAAATTGGATTTTTCAGTTTTTCAGAGACTGGCACTATAGGACACCCACTGTAAGGCACAGACCCCCCCCCCCCTCCAAGTTGCCACAATGAGATGGCGTTGCGCTGACCGCATCCAGGGATATCACACGACCTTGACTATGTTCATCTGTTCACCTTGTGATGGGTCTATCCCCGCCGTGTGTACTGGTTCTTTATTGTCACTCTAAACACACAGCTTTTGGCACCAACGGCCCCCGGCTGCATAGTCAATTCCATATTTAATTTAACCCAAAACATTATACAGATGTTCACTCATAAACATACATGGATTCCATTCCATTCGAAACAACAAAGAAATGTTTATATGTGTATGTTGACTTCCATAATTTATA
This sequence comes from Battus philenor, assembly GCF_028537555.1. NCBI lineage: Eukaryota > Metazoa > Arthropoda > Insecta > Lepidoptera > Papilionidae > Battus > Battus philenor. Next base: position 11,047,636 of record NW_027181689.1, on the reverse strand, counting down.
CTACTGTAATTATTGTTTGCAATAAATACATTAATATTAAAGAACAGCAGTTCTATGAGAACACAGATTTGATTTTGTACCCCAGCCTTAGTAGTACATTAGTACTCACCGCATCACCAAAGAAGCGCTCATTCTGTTGATTGGCAGGAGTCCATTGCTGGTAGAGAGCCAGATTAGTGGACGTCGGTGGTATCAGGTAGAAAATCTGCAAGATTGTGTAAAAAAACATTACATTATATATTTGGAATTTTATAGGCATATTATGAACAATTTCCTGTCACAAAGAAAAACCGAGATGGGTAAAAACTGTTTAAGAACCTTTTATCTTCCACTTTGTAGTTTCTACTCATAGATGCCCTTTGCAAGTCATAGACCTTCTCCGAAGATAATTATGGGTAGATATACCAGAATCGCCACGCTTGGCAGTGGGGTTATTGATCGCAGTGTGGTAATAAAGTATGCAGAGGATACTGCTGCCCAGCCTTTGAAAACTTGTTTATAAGTGAATCTAATATAATTAATGTACAAAATGTGAATTAAATAAGATTTTATCCCTGGAATTAAAACCGTGCCTGTCGCAAGCTACCATTGGTCGGCCAGAACTATTAACTACATTTATTTAGTAACATATTACAATGTAAATTCTTCTTTTCAGCTTATGGACGTGCAAAGCATACACCTCCCCCAAAGATCATCACGATGACCAGTTCTGCGCTGCCTGCATCCAGCAACTTCCTGCAACCTTGACTATGCCTTAGTATCTACCTAGTGGGGGGGCCTACCCGTACTGGGTCTACCAGCTCGACATCAGTGGCACGAGCGATCTCTCTCGCCTCTGCTTCTTCTTTATTCAGACAAGCAATACTTCGAGCTACATAGGTGATCTCGGTTCTTCTGCGGTTCTCCTTATTTTCGATTCGATTTCGCAAGATTAATACATTTTTTCGTTAATGTGTAATTATTAATAAATGGGTCACTCCTATAATTTTTTTGAAATTATTTAGTAAAATTTACCTATACATACTAATTTTAGTTAAAATCTTTAAAATATCTTTTGCCGAACAAACTAAAGATACCTTACGTCCATGAAGCACATGATACCAGACGCTGGTGCCTCCAAAGTCTATATGGAAGTCGGTGTAGGATCCAGCGGCTGACATTAGACAATACTTCTGGACGCAGGGCTTCGGTGGCCGATCTGCAGCACCGGGCCACACGCGCTCCGCCCAATCCAGTGTCCTTGCGATGCTTGGTGGCTCCACAAGAGGTGCCATACTGAAAAAAAATTGACCAGCACACTTAAAAAATTTCACTAATTTTTTGTTTTAATGAACAAAGATTTGTACCATTTATTTTATATACAATAAACGTTACTTGGATGATTTCTCTATGGATCATCCTCCCGTGGTTGAATTTTAAGTTAATTTATAACGAAATATACTCACTTAGTTTCAGAAAACTCCAGACTCAGTACATTTAGGACCTTCTCATCTCTATGTTCTGGTGGTGTTTCAAAATAATCCACAAAATCACCTAATGGCATACGCATTGTGTTTTGTTTACGTACATCTATCACCTCCACCTGTGAAATAATATTATTATATATTTATTTATTTAAACACTAACCATTTTATGTATAAAAGCGAAGTTAATGCTGAAGGTTTTCTCTACCAGTTAACCATACTAGCGGTGCAGAGATCAATTAATAAAGGTAGATAAAACTAGTTAATATCATAAAACATGAAGAGTAAAAAAAGTTCACTTAAATTGGAAAGGAAAATACGTGAACCAAAACACCAATATGAATATACTAATGGCTACTACTTAATATAAGTAAAAGGGCATAATTATATATAAATATGCCCTTTTACTTATAGCTTATATGTGTGTCTAGTAAATTACCAAATATTTTAAATTATAAAATAGCCATAGAATGGTATATAAATACATTGAAAGAAAGCCAGGCATATTTTAATACTAAAAGTATATATATATATATATATATATATATATATATATGAGTATGTCTTACCTCCAACTGCGACCCACAAAACCTTAAAACTGATCGCACCGTGAATGTTGCAGGATTTGGAACCTTCATATCAAGACCTTCAGGTGTGTGAAAAATGACGGGACGGGTAAAACCTGAAAATTGAGATACATATCTATAATAGACAATTGGCACTTGCAACAAGAGTTGCAAAGGATGTCCACCCATGTGGTGAATGGATCCAGGTCTATTGGATATCTCATTACTAATATGACGATCATGAAGTACATTTGATTTGCTCATTATTCATTTATTATTAGGATCAATGTACCACTAACATTAGCATCTGTTTATATGTTTTACATTTACATTTATAATTTAAGAATTTTTGTTCCCAATTTTTGTTTTTTGTCTCATTGTTGTGTAGGTAAAAAAATAGGTATCTTTATCTATCTTATCAATCTAAACTATCCTATACTCAGTTTTTATGATTAAGTTTCATGCGAACACTTCCTCATCCCTACTCCAAATTACCATACTGCATATAGATGAATAATGCGATTGCATCTGATTGTGCGTGATGGACACTTTTATACAGCCTTTTGGTCATTTGGATTTATTAATATAGGTAATATTTTAAGGCCCACATTACTGGAGACCTCTTCCCTTCTATTGTATTTGGGACAGGGACTTTATTTAGCAATAATTTGTAATGTTACTATTTTATTTCCATTCTCCTCTTTCATCCCCTATTTCCAATGCTACACCTTTCATTCATCACAATTTCTTTTCCTTTGATTAACAATCCTTACACACATCCTCTCTTTCCTCACCCCATTCTTTGTTATCATTTAGTATACCATTTAAAATCATTTTTTATTATCATTTTTATCTCAATATACCTAAACTAATATTTTTTAATTGAGAGACTTGGCACCGGTTGGAGGAAGCTTCTACCCAAATAGGATTCATACCAGTAAATAAGAACATAGTTGAGTTCAAATATGTAAACTATAGCAAATTTGTTTAGTATGAAATAAAGAAGCTATATAATAACTATAATTATTATATTGGAGATATTGGTGCCACCTTTCAACCATTCTTTCAACTGCACTTCACACTCATATCTTTCTTTTGCGATATGGAACAGTGTGCATACACTACAATCTTGTCCACTGCTGGGTCATGGATGCAATACAGATAATTATTTTATCAGTAAGTCACTTTCAAAAGTTCATCAAGCTAGTTGTGCGTGCTACAGTGTAATAGCTTCTTCAAGGCATAAAATTAATTACTTTTTTTGACATTAACAATGTAAAAAAAGATTTATAAAATTATCAAGTAATTTCTATACAATAGTGACAAAAACAAAACTAAATGTTCATTAACACAAATCATTAGTAGATTATTAAAATCAAACACCTTACCATTGTCCTTGATGAACTCCTCGGTGAACTGGTGTCCCCTCATTCTTTGCAGTGCAGCTGGAGCTGGACGCAGCGGTCTCGCTGCCAGTGCTCTCACCCATGCCGGTGATCCAACTTGTGACGGCCGAGTCTCTGCACTCAACTCGTACCTGTCCGCTCTGTGATTGTTTGTTGGGATTTTCACTGAAATGCAAAATATACATTTTTTAAATGATAATACATATATCTGAAATATATCTATAAACATAAAGATATATTTTTGTTTACAATTAATTCAAACACTATTGAACTGATCTCTATGATATATCTATCCTTGTAATCATAAAAAAATATTACAAGGAGTTTTTATACTGATTATATTATATTTTATTTATTATTATTTTTACTTGTTGAGGAAACTTAATAACTAGTTAAACTATAAAGAGTGACTTGTTCAAGGGGTAATTACAAGTTTCGACCTTTAGGATTATTTATATTGTGAGGATGTACAAAAGGATCATAATCTTATGTAAAAAAGAAAGTTACTCAATAAACTTTATAGCAAATAAAGGATGTGCAAAAAAGTCTTACAGGATACATATAAACATATACTCACATAGATATAATATTTAAATAAATAAATGAAAGTTGTTATTTTAAACTATATATTCAATATTTAATACAACAAATTAATAGTTTCTTAACTAGTATTACATCAGAATTACTCGCAGAATAATTTTAGTCTTAGTTTCTTAAGAGAATTCAAGAATTTTGATTTAATAAACACCAATTCATGGTAAGGAGGCCTCCCTAACCTAGCATCACGGGTCTTTAACCTTGAACACCATACTCAACTCCTCTCTGAACAAATCTATGGTCTCAGTTCTATTGTTGTACAATAATGCAAATTTATGTCTCTTAAAACAGACAAGGTCTGTCGAACAAACAAAACTCCCTTTTTCAATAGTAATAGAGTAGTGCTTGACTCAAATGACATCAGACTGCAGTCTTCAGATTCAGGTATTGCTTGCGATTCTATTGACTATAGGCTCAATTAAGCAACTTATCACCATAATAACATCTAATAGATTCAGGCGTTACTTTGCAGAAGTCCATCCTAAATAGGAAAAGGACTAATATATAGCTATCTCCGCTATGTAGCAGTAGTTGTGCAATAAAGTGCACCCACCAGACTGCTGATAAATGCGCATGCGGAAAACAATGTTACACTGTATAACATCACTCCTGAGGATGCCCCATGGAGGGGTGAAACATGTGTTGAGTGATTTAACTGTGGTAGTTGTGTAATTCACATTGTAAGCCGCATGCACATTTAGCAGCGGGTTGGCAGGCAGTGCACTTTATTGCATGACTACTGCTACATAGTGGAAGTAACTATATATTAATCCTTTTCTTACCTTAATAACAGTTTAATTAATAACATTGTAAGTTATAATCAGATTCACTTGTTTATATTAACTTGCTTGGCTAAAACCGCACCTAATGTTTGTGACCCATCATTCTTTGGTAAAACAAACTACCTATGTAATGGCCTGTTTGCTCTTTTATCACATCTTATTGATAACAGTGATTTAGATACATTGAGTGAACATCAGGGAATGGACTTGTATAGAAGCATTAGTAATATCATTAAAATTTAAGATATTGTATGGAAATGAGTGGTCAACATTTTTTGTGATCTGGTTTATACTGGCATGCAAGAGGATTTGCAGATGCTATTGGTTTATAAGGGCAGGATGCAGTATCACCAGATTAAAAGGCTAATAAGCTCTTAGATTGATCGTGAGGAAACTTCATGGACTATCACTCATAATATCTGTGGCATGACACAAAGGGACCCATGAGGGCCTTGGGTGGGGTTATTCAACCATTTTTGAACCATGGCCCTGCTTTTGCTTTTCAAAAATTCTTGAGCACCTCTTCACTAGCCTAGAGTGAAGGTGATTTTATGTTTATACATAAAAGGTTATATATAAACCCTATTTTAAGGCAGTGAAAATAAAATATAGGGTTTTTAAAAGTTTATCTACATATGATTGAAGTAAATAATATATTCATTGCCATAATAGTGATTATTTGAATTTATGGAAATTATACAAGGGTTTTCTGCTACAAAAAATTGTTAATGTAACAGGTTGTATTTTTGTACCTGTATTTTCTGAAATATATTTACATTTGTAAATAAATCTTTAATAATATTCAAAGTTTTTTAACATATGCATATTGAGGTAGTTAAAAAATAATAATAAATATCAATGTTTTATAGTAAACAAATAAAACTAAATTAATTAAATTTAACAATCAGATGTTTTAGCCTATAAATTATTTTAGATAACATTGAATTTGAAGCTAAAAACATATCCTTGATATTGGTTATTTATAACTAGATACAACTACATAAGAATGCAGAAATACTTACACACAGAAGGTCCGTAAGTTTGGGCGCATTTTGGACAATGATACTTGTCTATATCGTCCGAATGATATATCTTTACATCCACGCAGCTAGAAGCAAATAATTACCAGTTATATACAACGCACAAAAACCTTTTTCATACCGTTGCTGTTTCCATAAATATCTGAATATTACAAAAACTAAACACTGTTTATTGTAAACTAACAGAAAGTTTATTAAACCGGATGAATAATTAATAGTAAATTAACTGAAACACAAAGGAAATTATAAATAATGCACTTGTAACGTCCATGGTGACCGCATATGTAAACAAAAAGTAAAACAATATACAACTGAGTACATTGATGAGAAATTAAAAACTTTCAAATTCGTCCACAAAGTGATAACGTAAAGTACTTTAAAGTAAATAAATAATAGTAAATTCCTTTAAAACAATTATGTGTATGATGGTGGCCGAACAGCAAATCCGTAATGTTGTGAACACATTTTTTTCACACACAAACAAGCTTTAACCCGAAACTTTATATATTTTTGGGTTTACCTGCCGTGAAACCATTCGCGACAACAATCACATTCGATCATAAACTGCCCGATATTGTACGGCTGACCACACAAACAATAGGTTTCCTTCGATGACGCCATTTTAATGGCGAATAAACTATATGTGTTTCTTTCTCCACGTCGCTTTGGGGTGGCCATACATAAAAAAATAGTAAATTATTTATTGACCAAAAACAAGAATTTGATACAAATATTACGTTGTCTAAATAAACAAAATTTTCAAATTACACTTTGTTCGCATTTTATAAGCAGTGTTCTGTTTAACAATTTAAACTTTATAATAAATGTAACGCCTAGTTAAATATTACAATAAAATTATCATTTTGCCAGTATTGCTAATTACTTAGAAAACTTTCCTTTTTACTATTCCCTGGACATAATTAATATTATAAATTGGACCATTTACACTAGTTGTTAGTGATATCCACGTATGCATGCGTTTAAACTTTAGTAAAAAATGTGGCTAGTACTATTTTATAACCCTAAGAGAAAAACTGTTTTATTAAAAATTTAAACTAATAATATAAGAAATATTCATTTCCTTAGACATTAATATTTAACGTAAATTACATAATAAATTTATGAAACAAACATTCGTTATTTTCTAATACATTGTTTTAAATTTTCACTTTTTTTTCTTTAAATACATTTGTTACTACCTACATTTCATCTATCTTTTTTACTTGCTCACATTAGTGTGGTTTGAAGAGCGCTGTTTTGACTCTGTCCAACGAACACAATATTTGTGTAATAGTAGGTAATACACATCATGTAAATAAACACGATTTACAAATTTTGATAATTTTACGTTTAAATGTATTGAAACGCCTGATAAAATATAATATTATTTTTTCTATTACCTAAGATTGCCAAAAAAATGCAAAAAGGTGAAGTATGTTTGTTTTTTACATGTTTTTTTTTAATTAAAATTTTATTTAAAAGTAGTATTAAAATTACAACGAAAATACAATTACACGAAACTATTAAATTAAAATCGTTTTTTGTAATTCCACTGCTTTTCTTGTCTGTCTCTGTGGGCTGGCAACCAAGCCCATCTTCTAAGTCTTATTTTAAAATGTTTTCCCATTATACATTATCTATTTGCCAGGTGAAAGTCAGCATAATACTAACGACTGGCATATTTATCTCCTAAATATTCTTTATATTATTATATAATATATCTTAACACAAGCTGAGTTTTTTCGCGGTTAAACTGGAAGTTGAATCCCTGGAGATTTATTATAGAAAAACGTTCTTGTCCCAAAAGGGATGAATCAACTTTATGTTGACGAAAACTTTTTTACTTCTAGTTTTAAATGAATGACAGTTTTTTTTTTAATTTAGCTATTTAAATAAATAAAATTGAAGTGTCTGTTAGTTATTAGAATATATATACGGTATATATATCAAAATTGTATCTTTTTTAATTTTTGTGTCTTTTCTGGCGATATCTCTGTAATGGCGGGACCAATTTTGACGGAACTTATACCAGTAAGCTCATGTAATAAGTAGTAACTTAGGTTACTTTTATTTAAGAAATATCTTGAAAAGAAAAAACTAAAAAAAAATTGCTTAAATTTTACGCGGGCGAAGTCTCTTTCTCTGAGATAGTATATTATTTATTTTAAGTATATATATATTGTATTTAATATTTATTATAAGCATATATATTATATACGTATGTATGAATGTTTAAGTATGTTTATGTTCATTTGCTCGTGAATATGTATTTTTTTACACGTAAACTACCCTTTATTAGTACTTTTACCTTTTCTATACTATGGTTGTCTGTAAGAGATTGCCTTGTGTGATAAGACCGCCCATTGTACTTTTCTGTATATTATTGTAAAACTTTTTAAATGTCTTAACGTGTACAATAAAGAATATTAAATAAATAAAGATATTGCAACTCCCGAACACTGAAGAGAGCATAGCATTTTCATCATCCATTCTGCACGAACAGTCCGTGACACTTAAAGTGAACAGATATTTGTTGTAAAGACCATGACTATATAAGACTCCTGCCAGAAAATTAGGAGATCCGCAAAAGAACCAAAGATCACCGATGTAGCTTTAAGAATTGCTCATTTGAAATAGCAGTGGGCGGGGCATATTGATCGTCTATAGTGGCAGCTCTTTACTAGGTTGGCCGATGACATAGTTAAGATACCGCGTCTACTAGTTCTTAGTCAGCACTCGAAAACGTTTTGATCCCAACTTGTACAGGTTGCACGATCGACGTCAATTATTCAAACTTTAAAATCGAATATATAAAATTCTCGTGTCACGGTGTGCGTGATTGAACTCCTCCGAAACGGCTTGAAGAATTTTCGTGAATCTTAGCGCGCATATCGGCCAGGGTGGAGAATCGGACATCTATTTTTCATCCCCCTAAATGTTAAAGGTGGTCCACCCCTAAATTTTTTTTGGATGTCTTCCAACGATCTTTACAAGATCATCTATCCACTTTCTGAGAGGACGTCTTAAAGGAACGTCGTCGTATCATCCCATAGACGCTCTCTGCAAAGCACAGGTCTTCCTCAAAGATATTATTGGGGGGGTATACCATAATCGACAAACTTGGGAGACGGATTGGTGATCACAGTGTGTAATCCAATATATAAAATTTCCATGTCACAATGTTAGTTACCGTACTCCTCCGAAACGGCTTGACCAATTTTCACAAAATTTTATATGCGTATTCAGTAGGTCTGAGAATCGGATAGTATCTATTTTCCATACCCCTAAGTGATAAGGGTTGTTCACTCTTAAATTTTTTGTTTTATTTTTATACCAAAATTTTTGTTTTTATTTTTTTATGACACAGCATACAAAAATACATACAACCCTAAATTTTCACCCCTCTACGATCAACCCTTACTTTTTGTTTGTTAATTAAAAACAAATTTTTTTTGCAAAACAACACTTGCGGGATCAGCTAGTTTATTTATAATATACCACGTAATATGAATCAATAGTTAATTGAAATATAAATGCACAAACCACAGATATACTTCCTTATTAGTTGTTTTTATGTTGAAAGGATTCGAACACAAATTATTTTCGACTAAAAATTTTAACAACAATAGCGCGTGCCACGTGTTTTTGTTGCAATCTTGTCAGTGGACAGACACAATTAAATTTTATTCAGAAACACGATTGTAAAAACGTAATTGTGTCACGCGCGAGTGTAATATTTGAACACGGGTTCCGTACGTTTATCCGAATATTTTTCAGATGTATTAAGGGTATACTATGTATTGTTGGTTCAGATCATAGAATTTTATTAATGGGTCATTTATTTTAATGTTGAAATAATATAATGTTTTAGAAGTTCTATAATTATATAATCTACTATAGACTAACACAAAATTACTTTACTAATGGAAGAAATAATCTATACAAATAAATAAAATTGGAGTGTCTGTTTGATATTAAAATAACCGATTTTTCAAAAACAAGATTATATATACGGTATATATATATATTTCATTGATTTATTTTTATACCGAAAAATGATAGGCTAATATTATCTTAAAGACAAGTCTATGTAAATAATATTTAATACGTAGTTATTTAAAATTTTGAAAAACCGTTTTTTTATCATTACTTTATTTGTTATCTCTGAAAGCACATATTTTTGGATATATGATATAAATTGATAGCAATTGCAGCACATATAGCTAACCCTTTCGTATATATATTTTATATGACAATAGAAAAATTTAAGAGAAAAATTACATTTTTAGCAGTATAGTGTTAAACATGATATTACGTAATAATATATAGCCAGGCATTTATTTGTATGTTATAAACATAATAATATCTAATCTTTTAATGTCGTCATTGTAAAAAGGTTATATATAAATGAATGTCGACATGAGACCCTAAATTTTTCGCGGCGTTATTAAGCCGTGTCTTTTGATTGATAAAGAATCAAAATGGCGCCCATAACTTCCTGGTAAATGTTTGTATTTTTTTTGTTTGTTGCTAAATACTGCAATTATTGTGTTTAAAATCTATAATCATAAATTTTTTATTCGAATATGTAAATGTTTATTAATAACACAAATTAATTTTCGACAATTTATATGTATAATTTTAAAAGTATAAATAGTAAAGGATCAGATCGAATAAAAAATGAAGATATCCGTAGAGGTGACCAATGTAATCCGAAAAATTAGCCGTCTGAAGTGGTAATGCTCCTGTCCTGTTCTCTTCACTGTTCGCTCAAGCGAAAGATTGTTGAGGCCAAAAGATTCTCGTGAGGACATGGTAAAACTATGACATGGTCAAGGTTACTTGAAATCCCTGGATTCGGACACAGCAAGACTGGTCACCGTGCGATCTGTAATAGGAAACCTATAGCTTGTAGTGTGCGTCATCAGATGACATGAACGAAGGACAAAGGTTACCGGGTCATAGAGCCACTCTAAAAAAAAAAAGTATAATTTTATTTTAAAAATGGATTCAACCTTTGTACTAGTTTTACTTTTATAAATTTTATGAATACTTTGAGAAAAAAATTAATAGCATAATTAATTTTATTTCTTTTTTTATAAGATGTCCTTATTTTATTTCGCAAACAATTTAATTATGTTGTTATAATCTGTATAAATAAATAAAATTGGAGTGTCTGTTTGTAATGTTAAAATAAACGCTTTTTACTACATGCATATGTTTATATATATATAAAAATTATATTTTTTTAATTATTGTCTGTCTGTTTGTTCTGTCTAATATCTGAAATGATTCGACCGATTTTTACAGGACTTATAAATGCAGGTAGCTGAAATAATAAGGGACAGCTTAGCTTATTTTTATTTTAGAAAAAAATCTTGTAATATAATAATATAATGAGACAAAAATCAGTGCAAGCCACGCAAAGTCGGCGGGGGACAGCTAGCAATAAATAATAACACTTTGTTTTGTAAGGCTTGCAACAATTGTTCAAGGTTACTAACTAATGGACAATGTATAATAAAATGCACACCTGTTAAGTTAAACATTTGGTTATATGCTCTGAATTTTTAAAGTTTTTGTTCGTAAAGGGAAATAAAAAAAATCGATTTATTGTCGATCGTCGATTGGTCGATGTCATACTGACTTCTGATTATTCAGCAAACTCAAAAGGTCAATGCTGTGACTACGTGTTGACACGATTGAGGAGATAAAAACGGAATCGAAGAAGTTTTTGAAGGCTGTACCGGAAAAACATTGTTCCGACTGTTTGGAAGACTGCTAAAATCGTAGGCAAGATTGCATTTTACAGGACGATGATAGCTTTGAAGTGAACGAAATTGATTTAGAATAATAAAAGAAGAATTTAAATTTTATGCAACGTAGACTAAATTATCATATATATGTCTACTTTGCATTACAAGTGTTAAATAAGCTATTCCATAATTGTAGCATTTGAATGCTTAATTAGATAAAAATCACTTAAATAAAAAAAAACACAGCACTAAGTGATGTTGTGGGAATCAGGCTGATTCAAACTTGACCTAGAATTATGTCGCTTATTAAGTACAATAGGTTGTAAACACAAATGACCAGATGATTTATTTGCTAACTTGGTCTGTTATTCCTTTAGTAGTGTTTTTATATTTTTAAGTTCTGTCGCGAACCACTTATTTTGTCAACGTGGTATTTAGTCATGTTTAGCGCGCCGGCGACGCCGGGGTTGGCTCTCATGAAATGCATCTTCACTGGAGCCGTTTCGTTCTTTCATCATTTATTCCTATATCCCCAAGATGGGGCAGAGGGCGTCCACAGTACGTCCTGAACGCTTTTTAGACACACGCACATGCACACGCACACGCACACACCCACAAACACACAAATATATATTGATGTACGAACCGGTTTCGTTTCTGAAGAAACCAGTTGGTTACCTAATGAGATTCTGGTTTACACCCTGTATCCTCTACAAGAGACTTGTATTCCAGAAGTTGGAACGTAACCATGCTTATATTTAAGAAATAAAGAGCATTGGTATAACATTGTTGTCTGTGCATTAATTTTATAGAAATAAATGCAGGCAAATACAATAAAGTCAATTGTTTAAATTATTCACTATTTCTCCGCGTTACTTTACCATATATGTCACATAAAAATGCATATCACTTTTGTATTGATTAAAGTATTTTAATAATAATAGAGTTATGTCGAATTTGCATTTGTAATATGGTAGCATTGATGATGAAATTTAATACCAACTTGGCTGTCGCGGTGTGTACGGCAAGATGCCGGTCTCGCGCCGGCGCGAGATACCCACCGACTAACTTTTGGGAGCCAGTACAGTGATGAACCTTCAGGTGAACCAATTTATAGTGTGATTAAGCATGCATGTTTATCAGTGGTAGTCCAACAGTAAAGGCCTGAGATTCCTTATTGCTTGCCGCATGCGCATGTGCGGAAGTGGCTAATATTGGTCCTTTTCTTACACAGGATGGACTTCCGCAAGGTAACGCCTGATTCCATTAAACAACTTTAACTAATTTTTTATATCTACATCAACAGACAAGAGTGTAATTTTCCTTCAAATTCCAATGCAGTTAGTCTACGATTCTGTTTTCATCTCAGGTTAATATGGCTGCATTTAAAAAATTTCTAATATTAAACGGAACGTACAGTACCCGACGATAGATATTGCACATCGACTTTTGGAAAGAGACAATCGGCTAATTTCGGCTTCGTAGAGCACTATCTCTGTCCCGCACTACCTATGAGACGTTTTGTCAGTCGTATTTCGTGCGACAGAGATAACGCTCTACGAAATCGAAATTAGTCGACTGTCTCTTTCCAAAGGTCGATGTGGAATATTTATCGGGTACTATATGGCATTCATGTTTAAAATGCAGATGCAGGTTATAGTGTACATATAACCTTATCCTAAACCTTAAATATAATGACTTAAGAGTCGTTATTGCATGGCAATGAATGACCATAGGTAGCAAATCATAACAGTTATGTCATGTCCAAGCGTTGTGCAAAAAAATGCCGCGCGAAGTCCATTACGCAATATGCTACGTGATGGGCTGATAATTCAACCATTGCATGTGTAAGTCTAGTGTTGGATGTTAACAATCCTTTTATTATCGATATCTAATATATAAAATTCTTGTGTCACAGTGTGCGTGATTGAACTCCTCTGAAACGGCTTGACAGATTTTCGTGAATCTTAGCGCGCATATCGGCCAGGGTGGAGAATCGGACAACATCTATTTTTCATCGCTCTATATCAGTGATTCCCAAAGTGGTCTATATCGACCCCTAGAGGTCTATGACAATCTGCAAGGGGTCTCCGTCAGCGAAAAAAATTTTGGGGTCCATGAAATGAAAATGGGGGTTTCCGATAGTGGATCTCAACACATACACTGATAGTACCTATTTACTTACGTCATACTATCTTATAATATCAAAACATTTACATTACATTACATTATTATATATGTTTATAAAATTGTGTAAGTTGTAGGATGTTGGTATTCGCTTCGTGGTCGCAATTCATTTTGAACATATACTAAACTTCACTACAGTTAGAAATTTACAGGAAATCAATATCAGGTAAGTAGTGGGTCTACCCAATAGGGAAAACATGGCAAGAAGTCTACGACACAAAAAAGTTTGGGGAACTCTGCTCTAAATGTTAGGGGCGGGTCACCCCTAAATTTTTTTTTTATTTCTTAGGCAAAATTTTTTATTTTTATTTTTTTATGATACAAAAATACATACAACCCTAAATTTTCACCCCTCTACGATCAACCCTTATTTTTATTTGTTCATGGCAAAACGACGCTTGCGGGATCAGCTAGTATTTTGATAAAATTTTAATCGAAAATTAAATATAATAAATAAGGAATTTTTTCACAGAGTCTACAGTCTTATATATAAATTAAACTTTGTGTATTAATTATATATGATAAAAACTGTTCATGATATTTAATGGAATCAGGCGTTACCCTGCGGAAGTCCATCCTAAGTAAGAAAAGGGCCAATATTTAGCCACTTCCAACTCTTTGTTTGGCACTAATCGGTGTAACATAACTCCTGAAGATGCCCCGTGAAGAGGTGAAACACGTGTTGTGTGATTTGATGGTAGCAGTTGTGTAGTTCGCATTGTTTGCCGCATACGCATTTATCAGCGGGCTGGCGGGCGGTGCACTTTGTTGCACGACTACCATTGCATGTGCGGAAGTGGCTAAATATTGGTCTTTTTCTGACTGTTCATGAGTTTGGAGGATGGGCAGCAGCATCCTCAATCTTTCTTCAAAGTGTGTCTTTGAGAAGATATCTATGAGGAAGACATAGGACATAATCCTATAGGTTATTTATGAGGGAGTCTTATGACCAGCAGTGGGTATCCTGTACCTAAAATTATGATGATGAATTCTCCTCGGATCTCCTTGATTTCGACAGTGGGAATATAGCTGTTTCTTTCCATCGTGTTTCTTTCATCGCAAAACCAAACTATGATCTTCAACACGCTTGCCAAGATCATTATATTAGAGGAACCGGAAAGTAATGTCGCTATCTTAAGTTAAATTCACACGACTACATTTCTAACAAGTGTTTATTTATAATCAAATATATTCACTTTAGTTATCAACAACCTTTCGCCATCCAGTATACAAAATCAATGCCGGAGCGGTAACAAATCAATCGGCTTTTCTGTAAATTATGTCAAAGTAAACGACGTTACTTTCCGGTTTCCCTATTACTATTTCCGCCCCATAGGTATATGTAGTGTTAGTAAAATTCCGCAAAACAATATTGGACTACCATATTAAAGGTGTAAATTGACAGAAAAAGTTTGTTATTCAACAAACAAATATTTAAATGACAAGAGCCCTTGGCAGTGATGTCGCCTGATTATTTTGATTTCATATAGGCTATATCTGATAAAGTGTATATGTATGAATCCGTGTTAAACTTTATTAATAGATGTGTTGTTGTGGAGTTTCTTACTGCTTCTTCTTCACATCTATAACACCTTGCAAAGCAGAGTAGAGTCAAAAATAAAATTAATTAAAAATACTTATTTAAATAATAAGTTGACGATCTTAAAGGGTCTATTAAAAGTACTAATGTTGAATAAATTAATTTTATCTTTATCATTAGGTAAACGAAATTTGTTTTTATTTACGCCAGAGTTGGTGGAAATATTTTTGTGCGTATATTTTGAATATCGTATACATTGTTATATAAGTGTTATTAAGGCTGTATGAACAAACGACATTTTCAATAGGAAGTCGCTGGATACAGGCAGCGAATGACCAGTCAATGTGACTATCTACGAAGAGGCCTATGCCTTGCATTGGACGTTGAAAGGCTGACACAGTGATGGTGATAATGATGACATTAGCAACAATCACATGAGTATACTGATCAATATTTCACATAAACTATAATTAACAAAAACAACAGCAGTCACTATTTATACTTTTCACTTATTAAACGTTAACACAATTAATAACTATTTTCACTTAAATAACGGATGGTCATTGTTGCTTATTTTCATTTACAGATTCGGAGGATTTAACGAAACATATCGTTTAACCTAAATCTCATTGTTGTTTGTAAAACTCGAGAAATCCATCAGGATCCCCGATAAGAGACATTCGATCAAAAATTATAGCGCTAACAATTGAGAAATTATAGCCTTAACACATGAGAAATTATAGCGTTAAAAATTGAGAAATTCTGGCGCTAACGATTGAAAAAATTATAGCGTATATGTTAACAATTGAGAAATTATAGCGTTAAAAATTGAGAAATTCTTGCGTTAACGATTGAAAAATTATAGCGTTAAGAAACTGTCTCGAGGTATTGTCTTCCGATAACTTAGTCTCTAATCTAAGAAAGAGACCTGCTATCAAGTTAAGGTAACAAATGTTCATAGGTCTAAAAAAGTCGTTAGTCTTCAAAACCAACAGCCATGCGCCACGTCAAAGTCTAAAAAATTAAAAACAAAGCAAAAGCTTATAGTTTAAAATTAAATTATCATTTGTGTTTCGTTTTATTTTCGGACTGTAAAGTCGACATATACATATACATATACATATACGAATATAATATTTGAGAGAAAAAAATCGATGAGACGTTCCAAAAATATAATCTTGAAAGGATATACTGATGTGTATTTAATTCGGAATTCGCGATACTAGTTTACTTAAACTTAGAACATGTCCTAATCAAGTTGAATCATCATTATCATTATTTCTGATAAATACAACAAAGTGCACCGCCTGCCAGCCCGCTGATAAATGCGAAAACAGAAAACACTCTGTGTTTGACACTAATCGGTGTAATATAACTTCTGAAGATGACCCGTGGAGAGGTGTGAAACGTGTTGAGTGATTTCACGGTGGCAGTTGTGTGGTTCGTATTGTTTGCCGCATACGCATTTGTCAGCGGGCTAGCGGGCGGTGCACTTTGTTGCATGACTACTACTGCATGTGTGGAAGTGGCTAAATATTGGTCCTTTTCTTACTTAGGATGGACTTCCGCAAGGTAACGCCTGATTCTATTAAATATTGTACATCAATGTCCGTCAATGTGTTTGACGATACGTGGTCTCTAATACAGAACCTCAAGGCTCCAGCGGCTACCAGTTTTACGTGAGGCGTGCCAACTGCCTATTCAACTTGCCAATCAGCAGGGTTATGGGCTTTACTTTCATTCATCTATGCATCTTCTCATTCCTTATTCGACCTAATTACTAATACGGATTGATTTCAAAAATACCATTTAGAAACTGCCCGCATATAGCGTTTTCCGATAAACTTTACAATTTAGTCTTGTCTCGTTAGTCCTCCTTGTTGATCTTCGGTTTCTACTCCAGACTCTTAAGGCACCAGGAGCCACTTGTTTTGCTGCCCAGGGCCTGCCTAGTATAACTTCAACTTTCGTCCGTGTACGGATTTCCTCATATCCAATGGATTCAGGCGTTATTTTGCGGAAGTCCAATCTCCACCTACCATTCATCCATCACCACGCGGAATTCTACCCACCACCGATTAGTGCGGGTACAGAGTCAGACTCTGTGTTTGGCACTAATCGGTGTAACATAACTCCTGAAGATGCCCCGTGGAGGGGTGAAACACGTGTTGAGTGATTTGACGGTGGTAGTTGTCTTTCGCATTGTTTGCCGCATGCGCATTTATCAGCGGGCTGGCGGACGGTGCACTTTATTGCACGACTACTACTGCATTGGCGAAAGTAGCTATATATTGGTCCTTTTCTTACTATGGATTTCATCATACCTCAAGACCAACTAAGCAACTTTGAGCTTTAGAACCAAAAGTAAGAGACCATGCTTTAATTTTCGTCGTTGTTTCAGCCTACGCCCATTGCAAGACATATGCCTCCCACAAAGATATCTATGGTGGGATATACCATAATCGCCACGCTTGGCAGGCGATTTGCGATTGATCGCAGTGTGGTATTATGGTACGCAGAGAAAGCTGCTGTCCATCCTCTGGAAACTTATTTGTGGGTAGTGACAATTTTAAATAATTAATGAAGTGTGAATTATATATGATTGTATCCCGTAACCAAAGATTGTAAATCTCCGTTCTCTGGACTACCATTGCTAATTTTTCATTTTTTTAAATTGCAGCTTAATTATTAACAGTCGCAGCCATGAAGATCACGATCGACGTTTAAATTTAAAGTTCGAATAACATATTTATTTACAAATTAATTTCCGTTATCATGTTTTACAATAATTGCAAACACTCTATGATATCAAAAATAGCTAAATCAACTGATACATCGTTCGGATTGTTTGATTTATACAAAAACTTGTAACGATGTTATTAAACTCGATGTTGATTTGATAAAAGATCTATTTTTATATAAATCTAGTCTAGCTATAAATTCTGTTACTAGCTGTTTACATGAATTAAAAAAAATATATAAATTTCGAACATTAGCTTATACGTTAAATAAATACATTTAAAAAACTTTTAAGTTAAACGGTTTTTTGATACCCATATTTTGGTGGTTGAAAAATATGTACCTAGTCCGCCATATTGGAACGGCGTCCATCTTGAATTTTAAATTTTGACATAATCATCGTGTTTTACTAGTGTAGCCCTTTCATTTGATACCCATATTGAGGGGGTTAAAGAAAAATATGTAATCCGCCATTTTGTATCGGCGGCCATCTTAGATTTATATTGTTATTGATTTTATTATATTGTATAGTCATCTTAATTAAATGTGTGTACTAAATTTCAGATCAATCTGACAACGGGAAGGTGCTTAAATTTCAATTTCTAATTTCGACCCAAATAAATTCCGTACGGGTCGAACTAAATAAAACCGTTTAAAATAGACTTCTTTCCCGCCATTATTGTATGTTTTTTTTGTTTAGAAATTATTTGTTTTGAAAATGGAGTGCGGCACTAAAGAGAATAGGATTGCAGTAATTGCCCTGTACAAAATAGGTAAGGAACTAACATTTTAGATAACCTAACTTTTTTTACTCCAGCAAAATGTTCCAGACTTAATAAAGACTGATTAGCCTTTGGTTACTCCGGACTTAAATCCTTTGGACTATAAATTGTGGTACGTGCTAGAGGACATGGACCCAAATATTGAGTCGCTCAATAAACCTTTGGAGGCAGCAGTGACCAAGTTTCCAATGGAAACCGTTCGTAAATCCATCCACGAATGGTTCGACCTTTAAATGCGTGCGTTAAAACTAAGGGTGGACACTTTGAATAACTAGTTTAGTACGTTAACATAGTTTATATATCATACCATACATAGTACCTATTTACTTATATCATACTATCTTATAATATCAAAACATTTACATTATTTATAAAAGTACCTATGAAGTAAAAAAATTATTGCTTATGTTATTTTATTTATAGTTCATTTTATGTTTATTTAATGTTACGTATATTTTACATAACGGATACAAAATTTTATTTTAAGTACTTTTAATTTAAATTCAATTAATAAATGTATAAATTAACATGTGTTTTTACTTCTTAACACTAAACTTCACTACAGTTAGAAATTTACAGGAAATTAATATCAGGTAAGTAGGGGGTCTACCCAACATGGAAAAACATGGCAAGGGGTCTACGACACAAAAAGTTTGGGGAACTCTGCTCTACATAATCACATGTAAAACTTTAAAATATTTTTTTTAAGTAATTATCGGATATTTTCTTAGTAACAGAACTTACGGCTAAACTAGGGGTTTATAGTGATAACATTTTAGAGGGAGACATTTGAACTATTTAGGGACTAATTATAATTTTAATTTCTAATATGCAGAACCTTCGGCGTTGTTATAAAAATGTATTCTTTTGTCATTCGCAACAGTTCCAAGTTTCATATGGAGACAGCGAACAATATAAGACGGGCGTAGTTATGTGTTTACTTCTGAAATAGGTCAGAGGCTTTATTTTAAAACACAGAATCCTTAACAATGGGAATGGACTTAAATAATTATCTATACACACAGACATGACACGGTTTTTTTTAAGACATTTCGTACAATGCTAGAATTGTAGTTTATGTTATGTGAAATATATATATGTCCGAGTTCTTCGCAAATAAGGAGGGGGGCTTCTACGAGGGAGGTATTATGAAGTTGCCGTCTAGATGGAAACAGATTATCGAACAAAACGGCGCATATTTGAACTAAATCCGATCACTGTAACACTTTTTATAAAGCATTGAATATAGAGCAAAAAAGCGGAAGGGAGATATTTGACAACCTGTTATATTTGTACATAAAACAAATGCCACATGTCACACAGTTTTTTTTTATGGCCCCCGCTATTGGAGGCCTCTCGTACCCCTAATTTGTTGGGATCAGGGTCTTTGTTTATAAATAAGTTCTTCAAATATTTATCTTTATTCTTCACTCACTTTCATTCTTCTCAATTACTTTTATTTATACCTTTTTTCCTTCACAATATCTTTAATTTTGTTCTTTCATTCCTTCGTACTTTCATCGCCTTCCTTCCATCATCTTATTACTCTTAGGTGGCTAGGTACATTTTTTTAATTCTTTATTTCATTACTTATCCTATTTTTTTTATATCACAGTTTTCTTATTTTTGGGTTTGACTTCTTTAATACAATACTACTTTGTTCTTATTCTATTTTTAGTTTATTTTTCCTATTAATAATTGACTAGTTATTTGTGCAGTTTATTTTGTACCTACTTATCTATACTGTTTTATTTCTTTTGACAGTATCACTTACCACTCTGCGAGCAAATATGTCACACAGTTATTGTAGTAATGACTTCTATGTTTTATTCTTCTTCTATAGGGTGGGCCATAAATTTTTGCACTTTTGAAAAATGTGTAGAAATAAAAGTACAAATGCTATTTTGTTTAAGATTTATTTACCGTAATTATCATTAATTTAAAATTTATTTTTTAAAAATGACATCGTCGAGATGTGCTCCGTCTCTCCGTTGGCACTCCTGTAATCGACTACGTAAACTTTGGAAAACTCGTTGACACATGCTGTTGCCCATTTTTTGGCCCACCCTATATTTTATCTATAAATTAAAAGAAGAAGTTAGAGCAAGGGGTAGCCTAGTGACAAGCCTAGTGACTAGTGTAAGAAGACTGAGACGGATAAAACCTTATGTAGTTTACACTTTGTGTTATAATTATATAGATTATTATATATATTTTTATTATAGAGGATTGCCAATGCTTACAGATAAGATTCCAAGAGATGGACAGCAGCGCTCTCTGCGTATCATAATACAGGTTATATCCCATTATATATTTCTTTGTGAGACGACTAGGCGTTTCAGTGAAATATCTACAGGGTGATTGATTACAAGTGTAAAAAGCTTGGTACACCCGTAATGATAATGTATTAAGAAAAAGGGTTTAAATATTTCAGATTTATTGTTCACTAGCTGACCCCGCAAACGTTACTTTGCAAAAAAAATAAAGTTTTTAATTAACAAATAAAAAGTAACCGTTGATGGTAGAGGGGTGAAAATTTAGGGTTGTATGTATTTTTGTATGCTGTATCATGAAAAAATAAAAACAAAAATTTTTGTATAAAAAATAAAATTAAAAATTTAGGGGGGGACCACCCTTATCACTTAGGGGTATGGAAAATAGATAGTAGCCGATTCTCAGACAGTAAAATTCTTGTCAAGCCGTTTCGGAGGAGTACGGTAACTAACATTGTGACATGGAAATTTTATATATTAGATTACACACTGTGATCACCAATCCGTCTCCCAAGTGTTGATTATGGTATATCCCCCCAATAAATATCTTTGAGGAAGACCTGTGCTTTGCAGAGAGCGTCTATGGGACGATACGACGACGATCTTTTAAGACGTCCCTTCATCAAGTGGATAGATGATCTTGTTGAATCTTTATGATGAAGAAGCCTATATCTAGCAGTGAGTTTGTCTTATAGTTGAAATTATGATGATTTCTCCCCACTTTTCCCAGGTTCGGACAGTGGGAGTCTAGTTGTTTCTGCCCACTATCTTCACGGTGTCAATCCTACATCACATCTCTGGCTTTCCTCATGGTCTTTCCTCATTCCATGGTCTCTATTCCAGCAGGTGTTTTGACTAGAAAACTTTTTTTTTCCATAATTAGAAACTTTGCGCTTTTGACTGTTCAAGCGTTGCAAATTTATATTATATATTTTATTTTAACAGCTCTTACATACGTAACGTGTTTATATATATATATATATATATATATATATATATATATATATATATATATATATATATATATATATATATATATATATATATACAGAAAGACTAGACTTTCTACTGGCAATATTTACTGCCAGTAGAAAGTCTGTCTGTGTATGCAATATATTGGCTTGTTAGAAATAGAACCTTCGAAAAACACACATGTGCTCAAATTTCACCTAGCTCCAAGCGTACAGGCACTGATAAAATTAATTACAATGTCACTATTAAAATTGATTATTCTGTTTGTTTTGATGATAATATTAATGTATTATGTTACGAATACGTTAAGTGCAGGATTGTATCTTCGTTGACCAACCGTTATATATATGTGTGTGAGCGCGTGTGCGAGTGTGCGTGTGTGTGTGTGTGTGTGCGTGTGTGTTGTTGGCTTGCCCCAAATATATGGTGGTATATTCACTTCCACGATAGTGGTATAGTGGTACGTGGGAACCTTGCATGAAAGCATAGACATTTTTAGATATATCGCAGTGTAAATTATATATGATTGTATCCCGGGAATTGAATCCGTGACCTACGATCGCAAGTCTCAGTCCTCTACCGCTGTGCCAACACTGCTCTGAATTTATTATATTAGGATAAAAAAAATAATTCAAAATAATATATTAAAACATTGTTAGATCATTTGTTTACGTGATTTACGTAATGTTGTAATGAATATTTTTTATTCTAAAGTTTTTTAGTCCAATGACTTCTCTTCCAGGTGTACGCTAGTTACAGAAGTCAGGATCCTGCACATCCTAGACATCTAAATTTTATTTTTTTAAAAATTACAGCAATAAAGCGGGCCACGAGAAGAGAGAGGGGGACAGGTAGTATAAGTGTGGGCGTGGTGCGTGCATATGTAAGTTTGTGTGACATAAGAGGCATGATGTAGTTTACTAGAAGTGGAAGGCTCTTGCGTTTGTTCAATCCATAAAGCCTTCGATTAAGCAATTTAAGAGCTCGGTGGTTGCCACGGTAAAAAACTGCGATCCAAGTCTTCCGAAAAAAAAAAATAATTAAATAAAACCTTCTTAGAGCTCTACATTTTTCAAATTGAAGAGTTTGTAAATGCAACTGTAAAATAAAATAATAAATATGCATTGGAATTTTTGAACTGTTATAGATGGACTGTTTTATTCAATATAGCGAAAAATAAAAATTTTTGCAATGTCAAACAAAGACGATATTTTGTATTGTATTTCATTAAAAAAAAAATGTGTACGTAACACGACACTAGTGCCGCTGAGATTTCGCAACCGCCTCAGACGCATCGACTGCCGTCAGTCCATTCGCCATCGACGGTGAAATCGACCGTCCGTCACTTTCCCCTCACTAAATCGCGTTTTAAAAAAATATCCGAATCTTAGCACAGATAAAATAACTTCCGCGTTCCCGCGTATTTTGTGAAGTTTATTAAAAATGTAAATTTTGTTTTAATTAACACATTGTTGTTATGACATTATTGGTGAGTTTTATTTATTATAATTTTATATTATTGAATAATATTTACATTGTTTGAAATAAAAAAATATGTTTTTTTAATTTTTGTTTATCGTTTGACTTAATTTTAAGTTATCTAATTTTATTATAAAAAAATTTGTCGAGTTAAATTATCAATTTTATTAAATTTATACCTATCCCCTAAATTAAACAGTAGATACGTTCCTGAGTAAAACGTGTAAATCGAAAATTAAAAATTTTCAAGTCAAAACCGTGTAAATCGAAAAACTTGCAGAAAATGCATGATGTAAAAAAATAACTTTTTTGGAAAACCGTGTAAAAGCGAAAACGTGTAAAACGAGTACCGTGTAAATCGGGGGATAGGTGTATTATTAAATTATTTAAAATTACTTAAATATTTAATTAGTAATTAAAAAAAAAAACAAATATTGTTGTGTAACATTAAAACATGTTTTTTTTAAATAATATTGAATGGTACAGATAAAACATTAAATTTGATAAGACAATTGTCACTCAAAATTCTTCGATCTTAATTAAAATATTGAAACGATCTTGTAAGTAATTGTTCTTTCAAAACATCGTATTATTAAAAATATTCTCCAAGGCTTTCAATAGGCCTTTGTCCACGCATTCACGTTTATCTATCGGAATATAGCCGTAAACCGTATATTTACGTCAGTGTTTTTGATATGGAAATTTTTCCCGCTAAAATGTCACAGAATTTATTTTAAAATAAGAAATATTCTATATTTTATTAAATGAAAATCGAAATAAGCTGAGACGAAAGAGTGACCTGGGAATCGATCTGTGATCGACTGTTCCTTCTTCTTTTTTAGTATGTGTACATCAATAAAATTAAAACAGCACCAAACAATGATTTGCCGTGTATGCATGTATTATAGAAAGATATTTGGCTGTCAGATTACATATATATATATACAATTTGGGTATTCGTTTCAACCCATAGACGCACATTGCTAGGCCTCTCCCAAAGACATGGGAGATATACCATGAATACCATGATCGATAGGAAGGTGGGTTGATGGTCGCAGTGTGGTATTATGGTACACAGAGGAAGTTGCTGCTCATCCTCTGGAAACTTGTGAGCAGTGGCAATCCTATATAATTAATGAACAAAGTGTGAATTATATAAGGTGGTATTTCGGGAATTGAACCCGCTCGCCTACCATTTCTTTAGAGAGCACAGCAAACAGATTTTTTTAGGACATTTTGACAACAGACAATACGAATACTATTTTCGTCAAATCTTTTTTTGGTTAGGTTAGGTTCGTCGTTGTCGACGACATTGCCTAATAAAGCCCTAAGATCGGCCTTGCGTCCTTCATCGGCTGATATGAATATTATGATTAAATATTGATATCACTAGTTGCATAAATTTTGTCCAAATACGACTTAGGTCTTGTGTCTGTAGTCCGTTGGCATAATGTCAAGATACCTATACAAGGAAAAAATAACTCAAAACACAGATTAAAAAAAAACAGATCTAAAAAGTTCCATTATTATTTATAATTAGAATATACAAAAGCAATCTTGGTTAGAATGCATCTGCCGTATGTATTATGAAGGTATGCAAGTGCCTGTGAATTTGTGAAATTGTTGTGGTGTTTGGTGGGTTTATTAACCCAATCTTTCCAAATTCTCGAAATACTCGAAAAGTATAGTATTAAGAATGTTAATAAAATAAAAAGTATAAATAAATAAAAACGTATAATTTAAAATAAGCGCAAAACGTATAAGAAAGTAAAAAGACATAAATAAATTAGTACAGAAAATGTAATTCCTCTAAATTTTAGTTAGAGAAGGTGACGAAATAGGGGTGAGGTATGAACGGAGAAAAAGCAAGAGTAATTGACATTAAAATGGATGTAAATAATAGAATTATGTGAAGAAATTATTATTGTTAAAATATCCCTGTGTACCCAAGAAAGGGGAAGTAGGAAAGGCACTTAAAACGGAAGCCATATATAAGAATATTGAAAACATTCATAATGATTTCAGTCGCAGGATGTCCACACCTGAACAAAGATATCCCAATAGATTTTTATTAGTACCGTTTGGAAGCGGCTTACATTCAGCGTCTTCTGATTACCTTAACAAGGTTTGTTCACCTTGTGGGCAGACGACTCGTACTGCGCCCACCGGACCGTGGTCACCACCCCATATCTTAAAGACAATTGGCATCTGATCTGTTTGTCATAGTCTGTCCGCTGCTACTTGAACATTCAAATCCGTTAGGCTACATGAAAGATTAGCTTAATTTAAAGAACTCTGACTCATTCCTCAATTCTAGTACAATAAAATATATTAATTCTACCATATTTGAGCAATTTAACAAATATTTGGTTAAAGTTTTTTGGCGCGTATTTTGCGCGACGCCATCTTTGTTTTTGTTTACGCGATGTTATTATCTGTGGCAACTGTTGCGTATAATGTGACGTTTAGTTGTATTTAATCTATTTCATATATATATTTTCTGTAGCTTTACATATATTGTAGCTTATATTAAAAAATATATATGCTATATTATTGTCATGTTTGAAAAAAATTTATATCTATAGTTTTAACGAGATACATATGCTTTATTTATATTACTATCAAATTAGAATAATGTATAACACATGTACATCACAAGAAGATAACCAGAAAATTCTAATTTGATAGAAACTGGAATCATATAAAGTCAATTTTTTATCTGACTTACTCCAGTGTCCAAATGGCATATGTAGATACCGCGGGCGATCTGTAGGAGGATCAGGATCCTCCCTTAGGTTGCCGAGTTGTCCACGCTGCCGTACCAAGCCGCATACACATCAACTACACTAAACACCTCCACACGGGTACAGCTGTTATCTACGTGTAAACGTCTAGCAGCCAGTAACTTTTATTTTTGTTAGGTTCAGGAAACGGAAGCGTACCCGTTTCCTGAACTTACTGTCGATGAATCTGTAAAAGCCGCCGTGGTAACAGCATCAACTTTAACTGAAACAATAGTAAACATTAAACATAGCGGTACCACATGAAAATGTCATTAGATTTTTTGAAATGTTACAGCTAAAACTAAACACTTCTAGATACATATATATACATATACAGAAATTTTTCATATGTACTGACTCATCATGAAATCTCTATAACTTAGAAATTTAGAGAATTAAAACTTGGTAAAGTTATTTATTTCGATAAATTAAATTCCGCTAAGATGGGAATTTATGGAATTATACCCGCAAGGGGACGTTTATTTAATTTACAAAACATGCGGTGGAAAGATAGTCATATATATATATATATATATATATATATATATATATATATATATATATATATACGCGTAAATGTATATATATATGTACTTGTATATGTCCTCTCCCGAAACAAAGTAACTGGCATTACTCGTTATCGGGTATTTAAATATTTGCAATCTACGAATTCCAATACACCTTGTCAAATTTTTTCTTAATTTTCTTCTTATAAATGGCGGAGATTAGCAAAAAAATTTTTTCTCTTCTCTGAATTAACTATATAAAGTATATACGAAAATAAAAAGATAATACAATATTGATAATAACTTTATTTCTATTCGGCATGCCATATATAGATACAACTGTTCTTGTAAATATTTTCATTGCTTCATATTGACAAAATTTTTGAGATAAAACCAATAAATATTGGTTTTATCTCAAGTTTGTCGTCTCTCTTGACAAGTTTAGTTTTGGAACTTTTTACTTTTTTATATATACTCTGTTACAGAGTATATTTAACTCTGTATCGTCATTGTTTCTTCACGAAACTTTAAAAGTGACTCTACAGTGAACACTGTCACTCTATTGCGATTCAGAACACATTTTAAATTCCCTTCATTTCCTAGTGTTGCGTAACACAATGCAAGCGACGGCACGCGTCTCTCTCGTGTGAAATAAATTTCTGTATATACTACGGAACACCTTATTATCTATATCCACCACCGGTACATATTTTTACTGTGATAATGTAATATTGTTCTCATTTAATCGTATATGTACATATATTAATTAATAAATGAAACTCAGTTTCTCTTGATCTTACAATATTACTTGAAAATTACTATCGATTTCATTCGTCTTTTTTATAAGTGTTGTTAAAACTTTTATTATATATTACATATTTCGCGCTGTGACAGTTTACACGCCTGATATATGTGTACATATATACATATAGATGCATATATTAGTTAATATACGAAGTGATCACTCTAAAATACACCAAATAATTGCCCCATCTGTTTTCTCCCATCTGACAACAAGATGCACGGATACATGAGAACCGTACATGTTTAAAATACCTTACAACTGCACTAAGCGTTTTGCTTAAACATTTATAGTTTTTTTTATAGAAAGAAATATCTATAGAAAGAAATAAAACGTAAATATTGCAAATAAATAGATAATGAAGACAAAACAAGAGCAAAATAATATACAGTACTGTGATATAAAATAATTATAGAATTTAAGTAATAAAAATGTGATATAAAATAACAATGTAATTTTAAAAATGTAAAAAGAAAAGAGGAATGAATGAAAGGTGATACAGAGCAAAAGGGAAAGACAGCAGAATTGTGGCATGAAATAATAGACCGAAAGACAATGTGAAGTATTAAAGAAGAGAAAGTAAATAATAAAAAATTATGTGAATAATTAAATTTGCCCGTTAAGTCCCTGTCCCACAAAAGATAGGGGGTACGAGAGGCCCCCGATAGCGGGGGCCATAAAAAAAATTATTTATAGTACGAAAAGCCAAGAAGCGGAACAACCTAACGGCGTCATTGTTTCCAATTATAACTTAGCTAGTCTTTAAGAAAAGAGTGAATAGGTTTCTTATAGGCAAGCCTATAGAACTCGTCATCGTTTAACATCAGGTAAGACATAAGTCAAATGTTTCGCCTGTAAAGGACAAAAAAATTAACATAAATTTTAATTCTCCTTTTTTCAACTGGAATACGACAAGGTGATAAGTTCCGTTAGCGTATAATATGTCGGGACAGCTAGTGGATTAATAAAGTTATGAGAAAATCGCATATAATTATTAATATAAACGTATAAACATATAAGTATCCGGCCATTGTGAATGCGGGAGAGATGTCTGAAACAGAACTGTATGATGTATTGTTAAATGATTGTCAAATAAACACGAAGAGTTGTAAGAAAAAATAATTTATTACATCTCACGTATATACAGATATCAAAAATAAAGGTACTTACGAAAATTAATCTGAAATAAAATATATATCTCTTTGACTACATGACAATGATACACTGACTACCTGTGGTTTTTAAAACGTTTGCAACATTTATTTCATGAATGTTAAATCATGAAATAAATGTTAGTCAAGAGTTCTTTCTAGCTTACAAAGTTCCAAGGCTCTCTAAAAAACTTAAGTCCCTTAAGTCTATTTACTCCATGAAGTGTCCACCGAAGCGACCTAAGAGGCCAGCGGCCTCCCAATTCAGTGCTGTATGTAGCGGCTTCAGTCGAGGCTTCCTAGAAATCCATCGAGCTTTGCCACCTTAAAAGAGGTGTTACCGCTCTGCTCGCACTCGTGGAACTGCAAATGTCATTTAGACACCAGAGCAGGTCAGCGACAATAAAACCTTAGTCTCCAACTATTAAGGCTCCATAGTTTATAATAATAATAAAAAACTAAGAATTTTAAATCAGAAGTGTTAAAATACAGATAAACAAATTAAAAATTGTAAAAAAGCAATTCAAAAGAAAATAGTGGAGGAAAAGAGAGGATATATGAATGGTAATGGAACGAAAAGGAGTAAAAGATCATGTGACGTGGAACGATTCAGAGATATTGGAAGAAGGAAGAATGAAAGAAAGGAAATAATATGAGAAAGTGAATAAATTATTTCAAAAATTGTCCCTTCCGTACCCAGGACAGAGGAACATACGAGAGACGCCTCAATAACGGGGGCCAATAACACGGTCCCTGCTAAACTGATTTTGGCGCATCTTCATGCCATGCTAAGCCAGGCCGGATCGACCTGGTAGAGGAAACTTCACTATTGCGAAACAGGCAGTTATGACCTGATGCCGTTTTCCTAATAAAAATTAAATAAAATCATGAATAATAATGTCATTTTGGTGTTGTCTTTATTCCATAGTCATAAAGTTTATATATACAACTATCTCTTATAACTCAACAACAACAGAAGCTATAGCTTCCGCACTGAGCGAGAGGTGACAAACGAGGCCAAAAAGACCTGGTTTTGCAGCAATTGTTTTTAAAAAAAGGTTCAATAGTTATAATTATAGAAAGTTAAAGAAATCGTCTAAAAAGAAATTTGCTATAAATGCGTGAAAATATCTTATACACGCGATATTTTTAGAAACTCTTCACTTTGGATGTGTTAATTAAATTTAATAGAAATATCACCTGCTCCGAAAAACTTCGTATCGTCATAAGTTATTGACTAGTCAAAATATAGACACGTATATCAGAGTGATCACTTTATTTATGTGACAACTAACTTGCCACCTTCCGCTTTGGATGTCTCGCATTGGTTGTGTGCCATTATATTCACGACTGCCCGTGATCTTGACTATGTCAGGACATAGGACATAGGTCTACCTAGTGGGGGTCTCCCACGCCATGTCTACCGACTCCTGGTCACCCCAACAGCCATCAGATTCACGAGCGATGTTCCCCGTTCACTGCCATTTCAGACGAGCAATTCTTTAAGCTATGTCGTTGATCTTGGTTCGTATATGGATCTACGTATTTCTGATCTCACAGCTGTCATTATATTATGATATAATTAGAATTTTTCTAAAAATAATTAGTCTTAGTTATTTAATGGATTCAGGCGTTATTTTGCGGAAGTCAATCCTAAGTAAGAAAGGACTAATATTTAGCCACTTTCGCACATACATGCTTTGTGTTTGACACTAATCGGCTTAACATAACTCCTGAAGATGCCCCGTGGAGGTGTGAAACAGATGTCGTGTGATTTGACGGTGGCAGTTGTGTAATTCGCATTGTTTGCCGCATGCGCATTTATCAGCGGACGGTGCACTTTGTTGCACGACTACGACTGCATGTGCGGAAGTGGCTATATATTGGTACTTTTCTTACTTAGTGTTAATTACTCCTTATTCCATCACCTACCTGTCAGTATAAGTCACGTCATAATTAATCTAGATATTTCATTGATTAGCCCTAACGAACCAAAAGATAGGCGGACAAAAATTCAAAAAAATTATATTATTTCGATATATAAACGTATATATATTCATATGCATGTATTAAAGAGCAGTTATTTTAAAATTACAAACATACACACCAATTTTATTTATTTGTATAGATTACGAAAATTGTAATAAAGAATATATGCTTGCTTGTTTGGTTTCGGTTGCTGTCAGATGCTGTTAGCCTGGGGGCTTTTACAGCTTTATATGTACTGAGTTCAGAAAGCGGAAGGGTTCTTGAACTTAAAAATAAAACAGAAGACTCGTTCCAGTTGTACGATGACGTTCGCACGTAGTAAACCGCTCTACCCGAGTAGAGCTGTGTAGTGTTGATATGTATGCGGCTTGGGACGACAGCGTGGACCACAGGCGAGCCTAGGATGGATCCGGATCCAACCTTAGCCCACGCTGTTCGCCGTTTGGAAGAGACCAGCCAAACTCTATGAACGAGTGTTGTGGTAAGAAGTATTTTGTTATATTGTGAACGACGCGATGTGCTGTACGGAATGTCGCAGATGAAGTGGTTGCAGCAGGTGGCAATATACATCTAAATTTCGTCTCCAAAAAATTAACAAATACTTCATGGTTCTATATGTATGCTTGTATAATAAAGTTCCACAAAGTATTCTAGACTTTTCTATACTATTAAATAAATCACATATAGCATTAAAAACTTATTAATAGACACGTCTGGAAGTTGGTTTGTTGATTCATTTACATGATTGATATTATAATGTACGCATGTTAAAATAACCGACAATTCAAAAGTGCATGTAAATGCCTACACGAATATTTCGATATTAATTATAAATTTCGCATAAAAACATTTTTGTTTTTTTAACTAGAATATAAAAAAACAGTTGAGTGGGTCAAGCTATTATGAAATTTTACGCTTAGTAACAAATCTGTTGATACATTTTTGTTTATATAAATGATATTACATAATAAGAAAGTCGGCAATGCAATCAACATTTTTATATATAAAAATAAATGTTTGTCTGTATGTCCTTTATAAAATCGTAAACTGTGCATTTGATCATATGATAATCTTAAGCAAATTTGTTATGCTTGAGCACGCAAAGGTTTCTAAGTTAGTATGATTAATTTTCGACAGATGGCGCTACTGTCATTATAATAAATTTAAAATAATGCCGCGACAGTCAATGCTGCAATGTGAATTGAAATGAAAACAGTGTTTAATGTCTTTAAGGCTATAGATAGTTTTGTATAAATTTTAGTTTACTTTGACTAATCATCCAAATGATTATTTTTACTATTTAATCATCATCATTCTAGCCATAGGACATCCACTGCTGGAGAGACAACATTATGTTATTGGAAATATTCTCAAAGACTTTCAAAAGGCCTTTGTCCACGCATTCATGTTTATCTATCGCAATAAGGCAGTAAACCGTATATTTTTTTCAGTGTCTTTGATACGAAAAGTTTTCCTAGAATTAAATTTATAGTAAGAAAGAAGCCGAGACGAAAGAGTGATCGGGAACTGATCTGTTGACTGACTTATATACAGGGAACGGCAAGTGATATCGCTTTCTTAAGTTAAATTCACACGACAAAATTTTTAACAAGTTTTTATTTCTAATCAACTATATATTCACCTTCGTTATCAACAACCTTTTGCTATCTAGTATATATACAAAATCAATGCCGGAGCAGTAAAAATCAATCGATTTTTCTGTAAAAAATGTCGACAGAAACGACATTACTTTCCGATCGACATAATATATGTATTTATATATACACATGTTCAAAAGTACAGAAGCACATCTGTTATTGGACAAAACGAAACAAAACCTGGTATAGGCGGTAAAAAATTGTAATGAATGTTATCTTTGCAGCTTTTTACTATTGTTTACATATTAACAAAGAGATCGTCGAATCTCATTAAACATGTTTTACCAAATTTCTTAGATTTTGACGAAACAGTTGTTTTATGACTTACGACTGCGGTTGGTCACACTGAGTATTGGCACACGCAAGATGACATTAACATTATCTGTATCCGGAAATTATTGACTACAGATTTTCCCGCATTTTTTCTTCTGAAAATGAGAAAACAAAACAAATTTGCATGCCAAATCACACTTGAACAGCGAAGTGCTATTTGTATGACACTTCTTCTTCTTCTTCTTCCTTCCCTTTTCCCTTTATTTGGGGTCGGGTCTCCTTATCAATTTGCGCCAGGCCACTCTATCCTGGGTTGTCTCTGCATCAGGTTGAAGGGTTTCCAGTTCCTTTCCGATATTAGACCACCACGTAGCTTTTGGACGCCCTCTCCCTCTTGGGAATTCTGGGAGGCTTAAGACAGTTTTTACCACGTGGTCATCTGGTTTTCGTTGAATGTGGCCATACCATCGTAATCTTTTTTCCTGTAATTTGCTATTTGTATGCTTCGAGAGGAAGAAAACATTGAACGTCAAATTGCAGCAAGGCTTAGAATTTCTTGCAAAGGTGTTCGTTACACTCTTGAAAGAAAACAAGGAACGGGGACAAGCTTAGACAGACAAAGGACGGGTAGACCTAAGACCACAAGTATTCAAGAGTTATTCTCTTCTTCATCAGAGTTCTGACTAAACGGAATGAACGTTCAACAGCACCAAAGATTACTGCAACAGTAAATAGCGCGGGAGAAACGCACAGCTCAGTAACAACAGTTAAATAATGACTTATTGCTATGAGTCTACAATACAGCCTGAAGAGATTTTTCCAATTTATGCTGACAATTCAGACTACTTTAGCATTATTAAACGATTCCTAATGGTGATGAATTTCACAAACACCTATAAAACAGAGTGATTTATTCTCAAGCTGTTTTATCAGGCAATTCCTCAATACCATCTCAGATAATTACAAGGACATTCGGCGCACGCGCCGGAAATGTTTCCGAGAAGGTGGACAAGTGCGTGGAGAAATTATATTCGACTGGGTTCAATGAACTTTGACCGCGTTTTTTTATGGTACCCCGTGGTTTTATTACTTGATTTAACTTAAACAGTTAAAACTTTAAAAGTGTGATTGTAAACTACATTGCTGTCAAATAATACATAAAGAAAGCGTTTTTTAAATTCAAATTCGATAAACTTTATACTGTCAGAAGTTACTGGCATGTTGTATTATATTAGACAAAATAAATTAATGTAACATTTATTAAAACAATCACGTTATACAGGTGATTATAAATAGGTGTAAAATCTTTAAAACTTAGCTCATAAATGAACTATACATTTACCCATATACAGCTTCTAAAACTAGCACCAATTATCCTATATACATGTTTATATTGTAATGTACGGATTAACATAAAAATAAAATTTTCAACAATTTCATTTATTTATTACATTAGACGTAGATGTAACTGATGCTAGGTTAAGATAGAATTTTTTTCATATCGAATTATAGAGAAAATAAGATCTTAATAGTAGAGAACTTAGTTAACAATAAGAAAAGTCAGATCTTTCTAGACTTATGTATAGTCATAAGAATATTCCATATTTTTTTATTATAAATTCTGACGAACCGGTGATCCAGTTAAAGGCAGTTTTCTGGCTAACGACAGGGCGGTATAAATTCCAGAAATATCGATCCCACAATTATTAAAACATTAAATGTATAAATAAGTTTATCATTTCGGAACACGTTTTTTTACACTACTACACTAATCGGTGTAACATAACTCCTGAAGATGCCCCGTGGAGAGGTGAAACAAGTGTTGAGTGATTTGACAGTGGCGGTTGTGTGATTCGCATTGTTTGCTGCATACGCATTTATCAGCGGGCTGGCGGGCGGTGCACTTTGTTGCACGACTACCACTGCATGTGCGGAAGTGGCTAAATGTTGGTTCTTTTCTTACTTAGGATGGACTTCCGCAAGGTAACGCTTGATTCCATTACACGTTTT
Source organism: Battus philenor (assembly GCF_028537555.1). Taxonomy (NCBI): domain Eukaryota; kingdom Metazoa; phylum Arthropoda; class Insecta; order Lepidoptera; family Papilionidae; genus Battus; species Battus philenor. Next base: position 11,012,882 of record NW_027181689.1, on the reverse strand, counting down.
TTTTATATTTGACTTCGATTGACCAGTATTATTCCTTTATGGACCCTATTTTCTGAAAATAGCACGATAACAGTTTTTAATCAAGTTAAAATAAGCGTTTCAAGATGGACAAAACCTTCAGTGTTGGAAAAATTAAATAAGACCAATCTTATATCTCAAGTTAAAGATCTCAGATGTGTTATAAGATTATAAACGATGAAACCATTTGTAAACAATGCATTGGGTTGAACAGTTTGCAATACGTATCGTCACGCGAGGAATAATTGTGCAACGGTATAGGAGTAGTACTTCGTGACTCCGGGTTCGATTCTCGGCATAGTCTTATACAATTCACACTTTATGCGTTAATTATATATTGCCACGGCTTACAAAGAAGTTTCTAGATCTTGCGTCTTCTGCATACTATGATACCACATTGTGATTACCAATTCGCTTGTTGAACGTGGCTATGTTGGTATATATAAGAATTTCACATTTTTTATTTATCATTGTGTGATTGGAACCTGCGTAGATTAGTTGGAGAATGAGCTTGATGAACTTTCCATGGAGAGTCAACTGAAGGAATCTAACAGCTTGGCAGCCTCCTGATCCAAAGCTTCTTAGGAAGCTATCGAGTTTTGCTTTAAGTGTTGCCAGACTAAACGCCTTCAGCTCCCTGTCCCACACACAATATATGCGAATTCCATTTGGGAACCAGAGCAAGTTAAAAAAAAATGCTGTTACATGGCATCTCAATTTGAATTTAGTATCTAAAAAATTGGACTTTTCTGTTATTTTCCTTGCAGTGGATGAGAATGTTCTCTATTCCGTATATAAATGTTCTTATTACCGAATTAATATTTAGGAAGTTATTCATATATATATATATATATATATATATATATATATATATATATATATATTTCCGTTTCTCTTCATTTATTAATAAGTATTATTGATAAATTGGAAGACATTTTCACGTGATACCGCAATGTATAATGTTTACTATTGTTTCGGTTGAATTTGACGCTGTCAGCCAGAAGGCTTTTACAGATTTATCGACACTAAGTAAAGAAAACAGAAGATTTAATGGATTCAGGCGTCACATTGCGGAAGTCCATCCTAAATAAGAAAGGACCAATATTTAGCCACTTCCGCACACGCAGTGGTAGTCGTGCAACAAAGTGCACCGCCCGCCAGCCCGCTGATAAATGCGTATGCGGGAAACAATGCGAATTACACAACTGCCACCGTTAAACCACTCAACACGTGTTTCACCCCTCCACGAGGCATCTTCAGGAGTTATGTCTCCAAGTACTCTGTTCTCTTTCTCACTTAGGATGGACTACCGCAATGTAACGACTGATTCTATTACATTATAGAAGAAACTTTCTGTTAATCTGATATGTTAATAGTAGAAGCGGTGTCTTTAGTATTCCTATACCTTCCAGTGGGTGTCCATCGACTGAATAGGAGAAGCGGTAACTCAATATGGCAAGCAGCAAACGTAAAAGTTGAGTGCGGTTGCACTTCGAGTGATGGTAGAAGGTGGAAGGAAATCCATCACAGGTAACACATTAGTCGATGAACATCTCAAGGCCATGCAAAAAACGTTTCATATAACGTCACTAATAAAGACAGCTTGGTTTAGAAATGAATTTAAAATGATTGTAAGATCCTAGCGCATAAGACGTGAGAATTTAAAATACTAATTGCAATCAATTAGATATAATTAAGACGTCTCCTGGCCTCCGCTTGCACCGTTCATTTGCATGGAACACGAATACATTCTCATCTGTTGAGAAATAACTGAGTTTTTATAAAGCTCTTGCTATACCGCCAAGACCAAATAAAATTAAAACCTAGTTTAATAAATGAATCAAGAAATACGGTTATAAAGATTTTATAAATAAAAATTATTCGTGAAACGGCTCAACCAATTCGGCTTTAACATTTTCTCACTGTTTATAATGCTGGATTTCCAATAGGACCTGTATCTTTGACATTAACATTGTCAATCCATATTGTAGACACCATACGCTGGCTTCGTTTGTGGTTTATTGTCTTCAATCCAAAAACTTAAAGATCCAACCGCCATCTGTTATGCTTGCCCTGTTCCATTTCAATTTGTCAATCTGTTAATATATCTCGTTTGATTTCGTACACAGAAACATATCCCGATTCATACGTATTTGTATATATGTTTAATATATGTATATATTATATACTGTAATTTATGCTTTTGTTTATTCAAATAAAAAATATCTTTGTTGAAGTAGGCATTTACAAGGGCATTGGAATTGTTGATTATTATATTTTTACATTATATACAGTAAGCTACCAAAGGCTATGAACGCTCTTCTATTTAGATGAGTCGGAGAAACTCAATAGTTGCACTTTTAAATGAAATTTAACAAATTTTTATGTGTACATTATAATATCAATCATGTAAATGAGTCAACAAACACAGTACCGCACATTACGATCAACTAAAAACTCTTGAATGCTATAAGATTTATTTAAATATATTTAATCTTTTAATTTTAGATTTAAAACCAAGAAACGGAAAGTGTGTAATGACACCTTCGTTATTAACTACCTTTTGCCATCTAGTATACAAAATCAATTGATTTTTCTGTAAAATATGTCGACAGAAACGACATTACTTTCCGGTCCGCCACATTTTCACAGATTCATACTTTGTGTATTAATTATATAGGATTGACACTATTCACAGATTCATACTTTGTGTATTAATTATATAGGATTGACACTATTCACAGATTCATACTTTGTGTATTAATTATATAGGATTGACACTATTCACAGATTCATACTTTGTGTATTAATTATATAGGATTGACACTATTCACAGATTCATACTTTGTGTATTAATTATATAGGATTGACACTATTCACAGATTCATACTTTGTGTATTAATTATATAGGATTGACACTATTCACAAACAAGTTTAGGATAGGCAGCAGCGTCTTCTGCGTTCTATAATACTACAATGCGATCGCCAACCCACTTGCCAAGCTTGGCGATTATGGTGTATCCCCCATAGATATATTTGGCGGAGGCCTATGCAAGTGGACGTGTACGGCCTGAAACGACATATCGTTTGTCTTGGAGGAATTTTGTAAATTGATTTTATATTTTATAATTCCGAGGCAATACCCAGAGGCACCCGTGCTATGGTTCAGTCATATTTATTTAAACTATTGTAAATTATATTACTTCTTACTCTACTCACGTTTATTATAAAAAATTGTAATATTGTTTATTATACCTGGCATACATATGTAAGTAGTATAAAATTTAAATTTTTATATTACTCGCAGCTAATTATTTAAGTTTTTTTTTTAAATTATCTTAATGATATCATATAGAGTTGTAACTGTCGGAATGTAAACCATAATTCAAGGATTGTATCCTCTCTTGCTCGGTTTCAAATAAATTTTTTTTTATCCTTTATAGGCGAAGCATTTGACTTCTGTCTCACCTGATGTTAAGTGATGACGAGGTCTAAGTTGGTTGGAAGAAACCAATTCACTTTTGTCTTAAAGACTCCTAAGTTATTGTCTGGAAACAATGACGCCGGTAAGTTGTTTCACTTGGCTGTTCGCTCTATAAAAGTATTAGTAAAACGCTTAGTGCAGTTGTAAGATATTTCAAACGTGTACGCATGTCGTGTATCCGTGCATCTTCTTGTCAGATGGGAGAAAACAGATGGGGCAATTATTTGGTGTATTTTAGAGTGATCACTTCGTTTATTGACTAATATATGCATATATATATATATATAACAAAAATACATATTGTATATATGTATAAAAATATGCGGCGTGTAAACTGTCACAACGCGAAATATGTAATCAAAGTTTTAACGACACTTATAAAAAAGACGAATGAAATCGATAAGTAATATTGAGAGACCAAGTGAAACTGAGTTTCATTTATTAATAAATATATGCACATATACGATTAAATGAGAACAATATTACATTTTTCACAGCAGAAATATGTACCGGTGGAGGATATAGAAAAAAAGGTGTTCCGTAGTACATACAGAAATTTATTTCACACGAAAGAGATGCGTACTTTTATAGTGAAAGTATTAGTAAAACGCTTAGTGTGGGTGGAATGAATTTCAACCGTGTACAGATGTGAATCCGATCGTCTTGTTGTTCTATGGAAGAAGGTAGATGGAGGAATTATTGGGTGTAATTCTGAAGGATATTCTCCAAAGCAGACTGTAGAATACTGATAAACTGGCAACTTTTCGTCCATGATTCAAGTTCTGAAGGTTATCGCTCATCAAAGCATCCTTACCAATGAAACTCTTGGATCCTCTCTATATGGAGTACAAAGCTTCGAGCTGGTGCTTCAGCGATCCGTCCCACAAATGGCTACAGTAGCCCATGACTGGACTTGTGCGACATACAGCCAAGAGCTGTTCTGGTGTAAAATACAGCCGAACTTTCCCCAGACTACCCAGCTTCCTAAATGTATATCTTGGTATACATATGTATATGAATATGTGGTGGAGTTTAATAAATTAGGGAGGCAATGTTAGAGACAACACCTAGCGAGCTGGAGCACAAAAATTAAAACGCTTTTATGAAAGATATACACAATTTATTTTAAAAGTCATCCGCCAACAACTTCAGATACGCCAACGCCGTAATAAATTATTTGTCATGCGAATAAAATAATTTTTACATAAAACTTTCACCACTTATTTGTAAATATTAAACGTTGATTCAAAATTGATATAAAATAATCTTTAATTCCATATTCCATCACAGCACTAAAGATTTAATACAAATTCACAAACAACAACACATATGTCAGTTGACGCCGTTCGCCATTATTATATTTCATAATATTTACAAATCATACGCCTCCTTACATTTTGCGCATGCGTAGACCGATGGATTGACAGATAAGCGAAAGCATTTTGACAACCGTGATTATTTCGCTACAGATACATCCACTCAAGTTCTTTGAATATATCACCCATAAGTGTTAATGAATAGGAGGATTTATATATTTAAAGGTTCTCCAGCAGAATAGGTGACGTGATCGTGTTATAAAATCGTTTAACACGTTGAGTAACGCAGTTTTATAGTAACTTCCCCGTCAGGCCGTGTGCGCAATACTGCCAAATCAGTAAAACTATAATAGAGATAAATACATTTAAAAAAACTTTTAAGTTAAACGGTTTTTTGATACCCATATTGTGGTGGTTGTGAAAAAATATGTACCTAGTCCGCCATATTGGAACGGCGTCCATCTTGAATTTTAAATTTTGACATAATCATCGTGTTTTACTAGTGTAGCCCTTTCATTTGATACCCATATTGAGTTGGTTAAGGAAAAATATGTAATCCGCCATTTTGTATCGGCGGCCATCTTACATTTATAATGTTATTGATTTTATTATATTGTATTGTCATCTAAATTAAATGTGTGTACCAAATTTCAGATCAATCTGACAACGGGAAGGTGCTTAAATTTCAATTTCTAATTTTGACCCAAATAAACAAATTCTGTACAGGTCGAACTAAATAAAACTGTTTAAAAAGGCTGCTGTGGACTTATCTGGTCAGATGAATGGTTACAATAGTCCACTAAAAATACCTCTGAAGTAGTATAGAAAACTAGCTATTGAGCTTTTACTAAATACTAGTCCTAAACAGTTTTATTTTATTCAAGAATATAATTACGAAGAGAATTAGCATTACAGAAATCCGGAAGATATTGATGAATTACTTAACAAATTGCTAGGAATCCGATGTTCCATGTAGCAACATTGCAACTAGTGAAAAACAACACAATCTACAGACAAAACCTTGCCGAGTTTCAGCAGTGCGAAAATATTGCAAATCGTGCCAGAAAAATAGCACGAAATTTGACAAAACAGGTTATAACATTTTGTGACACTTGCAAGGGATAACCATTTTTATGTTCACCTTGTTTTAATAAAATCTATTAAAGATTTTTTTTAAAATGTTCAATTTTTACTTTTACTATCATATTTAACACTGTCAGTCATCGGTGACTGACACGACCTAAACGGAAAGTTCGGTGCCAGTCACCGATGACTGACGTGGCACTCAACGTGTTAAGTATGACAAAAGCACAAATTTGATTTTAAATAGTCGAAATTGAATCCGCATCTGGTCATTCATCTCGCAACTAAATTAATGTAACGTTAAATTAGTTCAAAGCAGAATTTGCTAAGTAATTGTTGTAACTTAGATGAGTTAATTACTTTATTGATGGCTTAACTATCGGGTATTCCCGAGTTTCGAGAATGTTCCCCGATTTTCTATATCTAATTACCGTCTTTGAGGATAAACCTAATATCTAGACATGCTTTATGGACCAAAAAAATATTTATTTAGTGGATATTTATCTAAAATTGAAGCTTAGAGGCTTCTCATTGCGCTCAGAACTGAGAAGAGCTCCCAACAAACTCAATCCGGTTTTAATGTGTAATGATTTTTACAAATGTTCTGAATATATATCAAACTGACCTATCTTTAAAAAACTAACTTTACAACGCTAATCATGAATAAAGAAATAAAGGCTTAAAATGAGAACAAAAAGTAACATGTGAATAAAATAGAAAAATTGGGTCAAAACTGTGATCAAGCAAACTGTGGTCTAGGAACGAAGATGAAGGAAGAAAGCTGATACACAGGAGATGATTTAAATGTGATGAAAGATAGAGATCGTAGAAGACAGAAAAAGATGTAATAAAAGAGGTTGTGAGGTATAAAAGGAAAAGTAAAATAAAAGAAAAAATGAAACAAATACTTTACCTGTATTGTAACGCCCCTGCTCCTTCCCCTGGTTTAGGGGAACGATGAGATCCCATAAAGAAGGGATGTAATAAATCCTAAAAACGCAATGAGAATTGTAAAAAAATATATACAATGAAAACAAATGATTAATAATGCCGAAATGTATTTTTTTAGTTGCCGCCATTTTATGAAAATAAATGTCAAAGTTTATAAAAGAGTTCTATTTTCGAATTTGATTTTTTTTTATTGTTACTTTTAAACTTGCCAGGTTAAAAATCTTTCAGTGTCACAAATATTTCTTAGCGTGAGCTTAATATTAAAATAAAAGTGTTTTTATTTTTTATAACATAAAACGAAATTGTTCTTTATTAACGTTCGAAAATTAAAAAAGAATGTAACGAATGCTGTTAAAATGATTATTGCGTGTTCGATAGGAACGATCTAACAATTAATAAAATGTACTTAAAGTCTAAATGCAGGCAACCAGGAAGAAAATGTAGATAATTGTGTTAAGATTCATTTCCCATAATATTTGAAACTTACGTGTAATAATGCGATCGAATGATTAGTTGGACTGATTTCCTAGTACAGTCGAATTTGGTGGCTGCGCGTTCGGCCATTTTGTGTTGAAGGTCAGCCACGAGTTAAAACTGTGCTGTGTGGACGCTTCTTGTCTAGTTTGTGTACAACGGTCGCTGGCAGGCCGACGAGGAATGGGAAAACTGTGTTGTATGTAAACAAAAAGTTTCGAGTGTGATTTAATAGTGCATTTTGTTTAGGTAATTATTTTTTTGGTAATTAATAAATTAAATTATTTTTTAAATTCAAAATCAAAATATTCATTACTGCTATTACAAGCTTTCGATTCGTCAATCAACTAAAAATGTCGGCACTGTTCTCCCTACAGGAAGCTTCCACCAGCTCGGAAGGCAGTTCTGCTGAGAGCCGGGGAGAAACTCAACAGTTGCTCTTTACAAAGTTTTATAGATACGCGACAATAATTAGCTTCCCTAGTGAGCATGAACAACACTTAATTTCACACATTAACATCAGTATAATATTTTTGTATCTAATAATATATTGTTTTTAAATCTCAGAAGTTGCATAGCTGGAATTGATTGTTGAATTTTATTGTACATACGTGTACCTTGCTTCATGAATGATTTAATTAATTTTTGAACACGAAAATTAGGAGTACAAAGATTATTTTTATTTATTGTATTAACAACGTGTTTTTTTTAATAGTTTTGGACCTTTTTGCGGACAAACAAAACATTATTGTAGATATTTTGTGAAGCAACCATAAGAATACCGCCTTTATTAAAAATTAATTTTTACTATACTACCAAGACATTTATTGGTATATTTTTCTGATATCTTGTAAATTTTTTAAATATAAAAGAAAGCTGGTTTAAAAAACTCTAGTTTAAAATTAAGTGATTTTAAATAAATCCCCTTTGAAACTCCCTTGATGGTGGAATTTTAAACAAGTTGTTTTTAGCTGAACTTTACTTAAAAAAAGCAATATCTCTACATAAATTACTAGTCTCTAAGCCTTACAGTATAAGAACTATCGTGATGAATCAGTACATAGAATGAAATGTCATATCGTTTACAGCTTCATTGGAACATAGTTCACGGAACAGAAGTGTACGTGAAGTATTCGAAATTTAAACTAGATAGTCGTAGATAGTATTCCAATTTGCACAATTCGGCATAGGTGGAAATGTCATATCGTTTACATGTTCATTGGAACATAGTTCACGGAACAGAAGGGTACGTGATGTATTCGAAATTTAAAGTAGATAGTCGTAGATAGTATTCCAATTTGCACAATTCGACTAGAATTTATGTGTAGTGTTATGCATGTGAGTGTGTGGCTTTGGACTGCTGCGAGAATCTATTTTGGATCACCCTCGTTATTCGCAAAGGCGGAGGCGGGCGGCCGCCTTTACTCATCAGCTTTGCATTTTATGTGTTTGAAGATACGCTGCTAGTCGATCTAGACTTTGTGCAGGTTCATCGAAATTGAGTCTGTCGTAACAAGAGGTCCACTAAAGATCGTCCACTAAATCGTCCACTAGATCGTCCACTAGATCGTCCACTAGATCGTCCACTAGATCGTCCACAAGAAGGTCCACTAAAAATTTACGCTGGGTGATCGTACCCCAGTTACAACAAAGACGCTCACAAGTAGGGACTATACTCTATAGGTGTAAAGTGTAAGTTTTTTTTTTATTGACCCCCGCTATTGGGAGCCTCTCTTACCCCTATTTGTGATGGGACAGGGACTTTATTAGCATTTAATTTTTTCACATTATCTTTTATTTTCTCTCTCTTCTTTCATTCTTCACATTCTCTTTCGGTCCGTTTTCTATCTTTCATGCTACATTTCTACTTTCTTACCCTTTTGCTTTGTTCGTCTATCATTCTCCCCTTTTTCTTTTTACATTTTTCGATTTGTATTTTTATTTTACATTGTTACTTATTCTATAATTATTTTCTATCACAGTACAGTGTAAGTTGAACGAAGCGAGAACTACTCGGTGATCGGGAGTGACTCGGGTCGCTCTAGACCGCCCTCGCTTGAACGCGGGTTAGGCGGGCGCGGCTGCCCTGTCATCTGTATGAGAGTAATGACTGTTCTGTTTATCGTAACCAACAGGATTCGTTGTAAGGCGCATGTCCTGACATCGAGTCTGGCTTTGTTGCATCGGAAGTTTATGTGCGATGTGAAAACCCTTGAAGAGTAGTTATATATGTAGTGGAAACGGCGCTTGCAGTGTTAAAGCTGTCTGCAAAATGTGATGATTGTAGGAACTTTTAGATGGTATCAGAGAGGACATCTTTAGGACGCCTCTTGAGGGTCTTGAAGGAGGTCCAGGGGGTACATTTAGACCCTACGACCTTTTAAATACTGTACATGATTATGCATATATGATACGATATAATATGTTAAAAAAAATATTGCGTAAGAAAAGGAACAACATTTAGCCACTTCCGCACATGCAGTGGTAGTCGTGCAATAAAGTGCACCGCCGCGTATGCGGCAAACAATGCGAATCACACAACCGCCACCGCCAAACCACTCAACACGTGTTTCACCCCTCCACGGGTTTGTCAGCGGGCTGGAGGGCGGATATTGGTCCTTTTCTTACTTAGGATGGACTTCCGCAAGGTAACGCCTGATTCCATTAAATAAAAAAATATTGCGTCATACAAAAAAGAATACTAAGAATCGAAATTCAAATTTTAATTTATTTTAGTTGAAATCATTATTCAATATATACATAAATATTGTTTGAATAACTCCGAAGGTATTTATAATTACTGTTAATGTTTGCATAAGTACGGTATTCTTTAGTCGGCTGTGCACACAAAACGGGTCTGGACAGCGAAATTTCTTCTCTATTCACATTTGGCAATACCATGTTTGTTTTGAGTTGTTCGCCATTATTCGCGTATCTGTTGACTTTTGGTCTGTCTTGTGTGTGGCGTAGTTGGATAAAATATTTTTAATAAAGGTATTTTTTTTTCTTTTAAACTATATATTGTACACCTATCCCCCGTTTTCGCTTTTACACGGTTTTCCAAATAAGTTTTTTTTGTTTTAATAGTTGATTTTATTACCATCTCTCGTAATGTAAATATTACTGCTTCAAACATCGAATCGGCACAAATAACTTCGATTAATGAAAGTGAATTCGAACCTTCGAATCCGAAAAAAAGAATGAGAGTAATTTCTGACAGTGATAAAGGACAAAACACCTATGGTTTTATTTTTTGTTCCTATATTTAATGTATTATAATTAAATTAAAAAAAAAACAGTTTTTCCGTAATATATTAAATATTTTAACTTGTCAATGCATTTTATTTTTATTTCTGTGTACACTTAAAAATATTGAAAAAAATCACAACTGTTAAATAGCAAAATTACGCATTTTCTGTAAGTTTTTCGTTTTACACGGTTTTGACTTGAAATTTTTTAATTTTCGATTTACACGTTTTTCTCAGGAACGTATCTACCGTGTAAATCGGGGGATGGGTGTACTATATTGTGGAATATAATAATTATTAGATTCACAAAAAGGTACTTACAATTCAAAAATACGTAAATAATTTCAATAAAAATATACGTTTTTTTTCGGATGTCTCCCAATTCCCCTGATTCGTGCAGGATTAGCAAGATATACATTTGTCTTCTTTCTTCCCTTACAGTGTCTTTCATGCTTCTTTCTCTCTCTCTCTGAGTCAACAAAACAAATTTCCACACATTTCGATCAACCAAAAACTCTCTAATGCTATAATATGTTGTTATTAATGACATACTTTTAATTTTAGATATAAAACTAAAACAGGAGGTCTAAGATATCTTGTGGAACTTTATTATATATGTGTACACTCAGACCCGTGATGAATTTGCAAAATTTTTGAGGACGTAATTTAGGCGTTACGAAGTTTTTTTTGTACTTCATGTTTCTCACTATTCTTTATATAAGTTTTTAAATTATGGAAAATAAATAGTATGTCATTAAAAAGGCGAGGTAAAGCCTCATTATAAACAGACGTAGTGGTCACGCTTGATTGCTTTCTGATGTATCACTGGTCACAATAATTTTTAGGGTCTGTACTTTTTAGGGTCTGTACTTTTTTGGGTCTGTACTTTTTCGGGTCTGTACTTTTTAGGGTCTATACTTTTAGTGTCCATATTTTTTAGGATTTATATTTTTTAGGGTCTATACTTTTTAGGGTCTGTACTCTTTAGGGTCTATACTTTTAGCGTCCTTATTTTTTAGGATTTATACTTTTTAGGGTCTATACTTTTAGCGTCCTTATTTTTTAGGATTTATATTTTTTAGGGTTTATACTTTTTAGGGTCTATACTTTTTAGGGTCTGTACTTTTTAGGGTCTATACTTTTAGCGTCCTTATTTTTTAGGATTTATACTTTTTAGGGTCTATACTTTTAGGGTCCTTATTTTTTAGGATTTATACTTTTTAGGGTCTATATTTTTTAAGGTCTATACTTTTTAAGGTTAGGGTTTATAAGGGTTGTGTAAATTGTAAATACTCTTTGTACATATGTGGTATGTGATTGATCGGGAAGGTAATCACTTTTACCCCCTTATCGCGGATATTTAATCCAAGGAAAATCAGATATATGCTCGTGCAGTATCTCATCACCGCCTGTTATTGACGTCTATTGGTGACTCCAACGTGAATTAAAATTTGTTGGCAAGAAAGATGATCGCGAAAAGTGATCAGAAGGTGTATTCACATACGTACGGAATATTTACAATTTACACAACACATCACTGATGGCGTTCGAATTCAAATCGGCGTTCGAAATTTGAAATCAAATACGCGAGAATGATTTGACATAAAAGAATTGCGATCGTACTGGCCAGCAATACGAAGCGCAAACGCTAGATCCTGTATTACTATGGATTTTGAAATAAGAACTGATAGTTATGATTGACATTTAAATATATTTTATCATGGTCTACCTTCAAACAATGTAAATAGTATAAAACCTCTTTTCACAGCTGAGCACTACATGAAGGGCAGATGAAATGAAACCGTTTATAAAGCAGGTATTTATATATTTTATGTAATTTTTTTCTGTGAATTACATTGGACTTTGTTATTGTGGATTTGACGGCATCACTCTGCAAATCACAGATGACAATGATACAAAAGAAATATTTTTTAACCATACGGGTGTAAGCAGACAGCTTGTTTTTTAGGAAGTACCTTTACGTATTTTTCTGGACTCGGTTAAAATGAGGGACTCTTATGTGCAATTATCACTGTAATAAAATACATTCCAAGATACTGTCTCCTGATGTAGAATTTTATAAAGCAAAACGAAATATTTGAATGTAAAATCTAATATATAAAATTCTCATGTCACGGTGTTCGAACTTGAACTCCTCCGAAACGGCTTGACCGATTTTTACCAAATTTTACATGCGTATTCAGTATGTCTGAGAATCGGCTACTATCTATTTTCCATACCCCTAAGTGATAAGGGTGGTCCATCCCTAAATTTAATTTTTAATTTTTTAGACAATTTTTTTGGTTTTTATTTAAAAACTTTAATTTTTTTTTTGCAAAACAACGTTTGCGGGATCAGCTAGCATTTTAATAAATAAAAGTGAATGAATATAAATTAAAAAATGTAAAAGTGGTACTTAGTGAGGAAGATGACGTAAGTGACAAAAATAAAGTATGGAAAGGAATAGTAGATAACGTAAAAGATAAAAGACGAGGATGAAAATAAAAAAAACACAGTAAAAAAAATTTAGAACATATTGTCCCAGCGTACCTGGGGACCAGGAGAATATACGAAAGGTCCCTCATAACGGGGTCCATAAAAAAGATACTATCTCCACTGACTGTCCCGTATCTTCTTCTCAGCCAACAGACGTCTACTGCAAGGAATAGACTTCCACCAAAATCGCTTCCATGTTCTTGCGCTTCCGGCATCCGGCGACTTCCTGCAACCTTAAGTATGTCGTTGGTCTACCAAGTTGGGGTCTAATCACGCTGCGTTTACCGTTTCGTGGTCGCCCCTCGAAAGCCTTTTGATATACAAGGTATACCTATCTGGAGGAATAAAAGCTGACTGTTAAACAAAGATGAGGGAGAAGGTCACCAACGGCAGTATAGCATCCCTCATGGGAGATGATAGGAATCGGCACATTATTCTCCGATTTCGCAAAAGATTAGTGGAAGATGTAACAAAACGGACCAAAACAGAGATTTTATAAAAAATTATACAGGCGAATACAGTATATAATTTAATGGAATCGGGCGTTACTTTGCGGAAGTCCATCCTAAGTAAGAAAAGGACCAATATTTAGCCACTTCCGCACATGCAGTGGCAGTCGTGCAACAAAGTGCACCGCCCGCCAGCCCGCTGATAAATGCGTATGCCACATATACCATTGCATGTGCGGAAGTGGCTAAATATTGGTCCTTTTCTTAACCGTATATTAGTTTGTTAATAAAGTTTTTATACTAAGAAAAATTTAATAAATTAAATTATAAAAAACTAAAAGTCGATGATGTGAATGTAAAATATAAAATTGGGGAGAATAAGACGAATGTTGAAATTTGATGCAGAAATGCAATGTGAAAATATGCCGCAAGATGAAAGATAACGTGAAGAAAGAAAGTGGAGAAAATATAAAGAAATTGTGGAGGATAAGAGACAGATTATATTAATGAATATTAATTTAAAAAAAAATATATTATATAAAGTAAAAAGTAGATAAGTGCCTCTCCAAAAAATGAGGTGGGAGGACCAAAAGTCCCCGAAAAGAAGGGGCAATCTAATAGAGAGTTTTACTGAATTGTCATTTAATGGATTTAAAAAGTTTAATAGACAAAAACCAGTAAAATAAGTAGTAACGACAACGTTGGAATAAATTACTCTACAACTGTATTAAACATATTTTTCAATATAAAAAAAATCACGTACTTTACATACAATACATTTAATACAAACAATTCAACTATTTAACGTAATAGATTTTCTGTAGTTAAGTCCAAAATCAAACATATCTGTAATTAAATGCAACTCTTTCCAGGCATTCGTGGTGTCCGGCGCGGCTCTGAACATCGTTGGCCATGGATGCGCCCACGGCTTCCCAGCGGTACTCTTCGCCCAGCTCAAAAGTGACGGTGGGCCAGTAACCTTGACTGATCATGACACTTCCTGGATAGGTAAGGAATATGCTGTCTATGAACAGAGTGTACAGACGAGAGAAAATCAGAATTTTATGTCCAGCTGTGGACGTCTTATAACAAACATGATGCTAATGATATAGCAGTTGTCATAATTTTATTATAGCCAATCGGTTAAGCCAATTTCAACTCTATCGCTCATTCTTGAAACAAACAGTAAATACCAAGGTTTTCTTTCGAACGTCTCTTGCTCCTATTCATGGCGCCTCCACCTGAACCCTATAAGAACTTGGCGATATCCTAATTAAAAAGAATAAGTTTAAAATATATGTTTATATGTTGCTAGCTTAATATATTGCGTAAGTCGCAATTCCTTGATATATGGACAAAGGCTTTGACTGTTTTTACAAAAGGCGTCAACAGTGACGATTGGCTTTTGGAATATAGATGGTAGTGAAATTGTGGTGATGAAAGATTAGATGAGCATGCACAGGATAAAGTAAAATATAAAAAAATATATTAGCGCTAACTATATATATAAATGAAAGACGGTTTGATTTTATCGATCAAAAAGACAATGTCGATTACAGTTTAAGTCCTCTTACCAAGAGAACTCTTTTGTCTGCGATGAAAAGAATAAAAAAGATTTAACGATCTAACGACTTTTATGCCTACCTGTGTTGTAATTGTTTTCATACATAAATCATTTTCTTCGTAGGTACCGTGGAAACAAATTATCTGGTGATTTATATTAATAAACTAAAATTAAAAACTGCATTTTGGTTTACAGTGTAAAAAAACAATTCAAAATTTGCTAAGCATGTATCTTGGTTTTCAGCATCCGTGGTTGGCGTGATGGGCATCGTTGGCAACTTTATATCACCAATTCTAATGACGAGGTTCGGACGCCAGAAGGCGCATCTCATCAGCACAATCCCAGCGCTCCTCGGCTGGATCGTATTCGTCATCGGGAACACAGTGCCCGCTTTCCTCCTCGCCAGACTTCTACACGGCCTCGCTCTTGGCTTAAGAACACCTTTGGCTGCGATATTAGTTGCTGAATACACCGAACCGAAATATCGAGGAGCATTCCTTGGAACGTTTGCTATATCATTAGGTTTAGGAATTTTACTATCCCACGTTTGGGGCGCTCATTTGACATGGAAAATGACAGCGGTAGTTTGTTCAATGTTTCCTTTGATAGCGATGGCAATTATCAGTCTTTCACCGGAGTCACCAAGCTGGTTGGTATCTAAAAACAAATTTGACAAAGCTAGAAAAGCTTTCAGATGGGTCCGAGGAGATAGCGAAGAAGATACCGAGGAGTTAGAGGCAATGATTAAAGCTCAAGAAAGAATCATGATTACTGATCATAATACTGTAAAAATAGTCAAGAAGTTCAAATGGAGAGGCGCCTTGAGGCATTTGTTCGATACGTTGAAGGGAGTAATGAAAATATTTAAGAAAAAGGAGTTTTACAAACCGTCTATCATAGCTATAAGTATGTTGATTGTTTTTGAGTTCGGAGGAGCTCACATGGTGCCAGCTTATGGCAATTTAATCCTACAAGCGGTTTTAGATAAAAAGGATCCAAAGGAAGTCACGTGGCAATTCACTGTGATAGATTTGCTAAGGACGATATGTGCTTTACTAGCTATTTTCTTATTGAAATACTTCAAGAGAAGGACAATTCTTTTCACTAGCGGTTTCATGACTGTATTATCTTTGACAGCTGTATCAGTTTTTGTATATCTAAGAAAGGCTGGTATGTTCCCAGACGGTTGGATATTGGAGATAGTTCCAATGTCATTGATGATAATGTACACTTTGTCATTCTGTTTGGGTTTAGTTCCTTTGAATTGGGTGATATGTGGGGAAGTGTTTCCATTGGCGTACAGAAGTTTGGGATCGACTTTATCTACTTCGTTTCTAACGCCATCTTTCGTCGTGTCTATGAAGACTGCGCCACATTTATACTCCGCTATTGGTGTTGAGGGTGCATTCTTAGTATATTCTACGGCTTTGACAGTTTGTTTATTAATAATGTATGCCTTATTACCTGAAACAAAAGACAGGACATTGCAGGATATCGAAGAAAGTTTCAAAGGTAGAAGGAGAGGTGATGTAGAAACACAAGCGAATCTTATAGATAAACGAAAACGTTCAGAGAAATGAGATGTTTCTATTACTATTATTAACTAAGCGCATATTGTAGAATTTAATATGACCAGTGATTGGAGGTTGATGAAGTAATATATAAGAAATGGTTAAACATAAATGATGTACATGGACATGCCTTCGGAATTTTTGAATTTGAAAAAAGAATTCTGGAAACTCACGTTTAAAGTTTACAGAGTTCTTTTTTTGTTTATACAAGATGATTATAACAGATTCAAAGAGATGAATATATAACTTTCCTGTCAATTAATATATTGTACATCCTATATAAATATTAATACTTTGATCTGATAACGTAATGATGATGTAGGTAGATCATTTTCGAAATTAGAATTACCACAGATTAAAATTAATAATTGTTTATTATCTGTCTTTTCAGACTTAAAGTGTCCGAATTTATAGGCCATTTGATGCAATTCTATATAAAAAATTAATTAATGTAACATTTTTCGTACTGATCATTTTATACAGAGTGATTGTAAATAGGTGTAAAATCTTTAAAGCGCTTTGCTGACAAATGAGCTATACATTTAAAATTTTTGCACCCATAACTAATCAACCTGTATATCAGTTGACTTAGGACATGGGTATGAAGATATATATTGCTTTCATATTTAATGGAATCAGGCGTTACCTCGCGGAAGTCCATCCTAAGTAAGAAAAGGACCAATATTTAGCCACTTCCGCACATGCAGTGGTAGTCGTGCAATAATATACAACATAATAATATACAATATAACATAACACAGAGTGTGACTCTGTGTTTGGCACTAATCGGTGTAACATAACTCCTGAAGATGCCCCGTGGAGGAGTGAAACACGTGTTGAGTGGTTTGGCGGTGGCGGTTGTGTGATTCGCATTGTTTGCCGCATACGCATTTATCAGCGGGCTGGCGGGCGGTGCATTTTATTGCACGACTACCACTGCATGTGCGGAAGTGGCTAAAAATTGGTCCTTTTCTTACATATATTGCTTATAAGAACAAAATAATAAATATTTTAATTAGCACGTTTTGTGTTATTTTAGAGTCAAAAATACATTCATATGGTACGTAACTAAATGGGGCATGTCAATGTTATGAGTCAACAGTGTATTAGTATTTAAAATAGCTGCACCTATTGAGATCACTTGTGACTAGATGTACAAAGAAATAAAGTAATCGTTAAGAGATTTGTGATTTTTTTTATTATAAGAATTGTTTTATTTAACCACTCCCATTCTCCCCAGTTTTATTTACATTAATTAATATTGCTAGAACACATTTTATTATATGGACTTCAATTCACTACCCGTTGCCAGTGTCAAACTTAACAAACTTCCGTCCGCTGGCGTGAATTCACGCCCCAGTGACATGCCATTGATTTTTGACTCTTTTTTAAATACGATAGTATAGAATTTATTTCTTACTGGAATACGATAATGAGTACTTATTATTATAGTAAAAATCTTCTAGAATTTACTTTGATTAGTACTTCATTTTTTATCTGTAATTTTTTATAAGTTATGAAAATAAGTTTCCGATGTCAAGTACCGCATGCGCAATGACGTAATAGTTTAAGACTCTGTGTTTGGCACTAATCGGTGTAACATAACTCCTGAAGATGCCCCGTAGAGGGGTGAAATACGTGTTGAGTGAATAACGGTGACAGTTGTGTAATTCGCATTGTTTGCCGCATACGCATTTATCATCGGGCTGGCGGGCGGTGCGTTTTGTTGCACGACTACCACTGCACGTGCGAAAGTGGCTAAATATTGGTCTTTTTCTTATTTAAGATGGACTTCCGCAAGGTGACGCATGATTCCATTAAATAAAAAAAGTAGTTTTTTTTTGTTTGGGGACCTCTCCTTCCACCGCTATTTGTTTGGGAATATGGATTTTATTTTTCTTTTAATAATTTTTTCACATTTTATTTTTTATTACCACACTCTTCTTCCAGACGTAATGATTGCGTACATTAGGCGATAGTCCTTTTTTGGAAGAGGAACATGAATGTGTGTATAGTAATGTGTGTTTGTATGTACATACTCTTCTTCTTGAAGTGCCTCTCCAACTAGTGGAGGTTGACTATCAGCTTCCTGCTCTCTTCCTTATTTTTGGTTCTGCGTAATAGCTCAGCAGCGCTGGCGATTCCGGTCCACTCTCTGATGTTACGAAGCCACGACTTCTTTCTCCTACCAACCTTCCTTTTACCAGCGACCTTTCCCATCATGATAAGTTGAAGGAGATTGTATCGTTGGTGTCGAAGAACGTGTCCCAAGTAAGCGATTTTCCTTCGTTTTACTGTGAGCATTAGTGCGCATGTACATATACACTAAACTGCCATTTCATACATGTCTCTCATCTCCATCCAAATTTTGTCGAAAGAGATCGCCTCTAGCGGTAAAACCGCGTCTATATTTATAAAACTGTATACAAAGCAATCAGTGAAAATTACGACTTAAAACCACAGGAACATCTACCTCATTTAACTACATGTCTTTTCAGTTTCGAAACCTTGATTCAGTTTAATGAGTGTTTCGTTCAGAAATTATCTAGTTCGCTTGAAGAGGTTGGCTGCTTCTATATAACCTTATTCAAACTTAAACTGCAATTATGTGAATGTGCCTTCGCGACCTGATGAGCTATTCATTCGGAAGTTCTTTATTTGAATAGAAAATATCTCTATTCAGCTCTAGAAGAATAGTAGACTCGTTATACTAAATTTCTCATTTATAAGAAATATACAGAATGATTGGTATTAAGTGTAATAGATATAAACACGTGATTAGATAATTTTCTTTACTCGAATATCAATAGTTTCAGAAACAATACATAACGTAATAATAGTATAACAAGAAAAAAAAAATTCAAAATTAGAATTATCGCGTAATAATTTTTTTTACTGCAGACTTTGTACGGACAGAAACTATTGGCCAATCGTATTGCAATAAAAAAATTTTTTTTTTATTTTTACTCATTCAGGAAACTTAAAAACTAGTTACAATTTAACAAGCGACTTTCAGGTTTCTGCCTTAAGCATTATTATATATATTGTGAGAACGTGCAAAAGGATCATAATCCTACATAGACAAAAGTTACTCAATAAACTCATGCACATACAGGATGTGCAACAAAGTCTTACAAGATACATAGAAACATATACTCACATACACATGCATGTATACACATATGCATGTGTATATAAGTATGTGCAATACACATGCATACAATGTACAATGTATTGTAACATATTTCAGACTAATTATTTCAAAGTAAAAGATCTAAGAATTTATACTCAAAAAAATGACATACATTAATTACTATAACACATGTAACCAAACATCCTGTATACTCTCTAGATCAGATCTACGAAATGTTAAATAGTTTGATGATAATTGTAGTTTCCTTGTGGACATTCTTCGTATGTATAAAATCGATTCACTTTGCCGGAATAGTTTAAAAAAATAGTATTTATGATGAAAGCTCTAAGAAGTTTTCCGTCAACAGACTTACAACAAGAATAGAAGTGAAAGATAGATGGAGTGAAAGAAGGGAAAAAGAAGGGAAAGAGTGTGGTAATAAAAAATGTGAAAAAAATAATAAAAGAAAGGTAAAATCCCGTTTCCCACACAAAAAAACAAGGGTATTATGCGACTTCACTGATGGTTTGGTGAGGTGTTATTTATGGAATGATCATATCGATCCGTATGTATCAAGATACCATTCTTGACAAGGTAGCTCCTTTACCACACCAAGATCAATATTCAAGAATGGTCATTTCAGCAACACTAGGCGCAGTGTCATAAAACTCAATCTACATAATCTTCGTGGTACATCCCCGACTACATCAGAGCTGAAGATTGTCATCAAGTCCAGATCTTAATCTACTGGATTATGACATATGGTCAGTTTTAGAGAATAAGGCTCTTGATAATTTAAAGCCCCTGAAACAATCCATAAGATCAGCAGTGAAATTTTTTTCCAAATACTGTGCGTGCTGCCTCGAGCCGCTTAAAGGACTATACTGCAGCTTTGTATATTTTTAATGATTTAAAAATGTGTTTCTTACCAGCGGCGGATCTAGCTCGTGCAGCGCCCGTGTGCAATGAAACCCTGGCGCCACATAGACCTGACTCCCCTACCCCCGCGGCTATAACTATTAACTTTGCCGTCGTAACAAGAAAGTTTTTTCATATTGCAACAAGCTATTTTATAATGTAAAAGTAATGAGGAACGAATGAAAGGCGATACAGAGCGAAAGGGAAAGACAGTGGATTTGTGGAAAGAAAGAAATGAACGAAAGATAATATGCAGTATGAAAGAAGAGAAAGAAAATAAAAAAAATGTATGTGAAAAAATTAAAAAAAAATTAAATAAAAAGTCCCTGTCCCACACCAGATAGGTGAGGGGGTACGAGAGGCTCCCAATAGCGGGGGCATAAAAAAAGCTATTTTATAAGTAGATATAGCTTACAGCATAGTATTATTTACGGCCTTTCTTCTTATGACGGCGGAATAACACTCATTGTTTTTATGCCTGTAGCACAACTCTGTTGCGAAACTTAGCGGCGAACCGCGATAGTTCATGTTTCGTCTTGTGTTTTAAGTTATAACAGCGAAATAGAAAAGAAAAAGTCGCCGTGGCGTCCCTAAGATGGCGGCGTCCGTGTGCATTGCACACTCTGCACTATAGGTTCAGCCGCCCCTATTCTATTGTCTCGTGTGAAGTTTGTGCTGTTAGCCTTGCGGCTTTTACAGCTTCATCGGAAACGAGTTCACGGAACGGAGGGGTCCGTGAACTATATAAAATTTACAAGATTCGAGTTTCCTCCCGTATCAGTACTCGGCGGGGAGACGAGGAAGTCACAAAGGTAGTGGCCGCGAGATAGTAGCAGCTGGGCTCACCCAGCCAGGCCTCGAGGACACAAACCCAGCGCGACCCAGTTGGCAGAACTCGCGGCTAGCGTGCATATCTGGTCAGTTTTGCTGAAGTGTACTGAGTGAGGAATTAAGTGTGGCGTGGACCATTCGTCAATCTAAGGAAGGATACTGATCATACCTCGGATCGCCCACGCTGTTCGCGGCGGCGGCGTCGGAAGGCTGACGCCGTTTAAATAACGGACGGTGAGAAGTGTGGTGGGTGATCTTTGTGCATCGCACGCGTGTTTTCGTGCGGTGAGTGTGTTGTGCAGTGGAGTGGTTGTTGTAGAAGCCGTCCCTGTATCTTACAATATATATTGCAAGGCAATGTACTTTATATATACATAACCTGTACTAGTAAGTAAATTTTATTCGTAAAAAACACGCCAAGTTATCTTGTCTCAAAGACATCTTCGACGTGCTTAAGTAACATCGGCTGTCGACCTCGGACGACATATGAGAATTTGACAAAACAGATGATTGCTTTGTGTCGTTCTTTTTTAAATTTTGGAATCTTCTAGAAGCATTCCACGGACTTTACTAAATTATATCTTATCTATATATCAATTGTAATATTGAGCTGTGGTAGCGCAGCAGTAAAGGATTGAGGTCTAAAACACTATATATAATTCACACTTCGTGTATTAATTATATATGATTTCCAATGCTTACAAAGAAGTTTCCAGAATATGGGAACTAGCGTCCTCTGTGTATTGCGCTAGTAATAAAAATCAAACAAATGATCTTAAGTCTTAAAAACTTGAGTATATTTACAAAATTATTGCAATTAAAATATACAAAATGTATTTTCTATAGCCTGTGGAATAGGTTTATCTATGTCCAACAATGGTCGTGCTAGAACTGAAATAGAAAGAAGGAAAAGAGGCTTTATTGTTAGCTTACATTTATTACTGTTAAAGTAAAAGCATAATTATATAATTATTATCATAAGAAAGTAAAAGTACAAACAATAAGGGGGAACCCTTACTTAGTTACATACTACAACACAGCCTTACTACTTACTTACTTACCGTACTATAGCGCTGATTATTGAAAAATAAGAGATCCAATTGTTTGATTATTTATTTATTTATTTATCCGTTGCCTATCGCAGTTTCAATTAATGGCATATAAGAATAATAAGAAATATTTTAAAAGATTACGAAAAACAAATACAGATAAAAATATACAAATTCCGCTACTCTGTGGTAAGTTCAGGCTAAAAATATAAATACTGTAGTTTAGTTCCAGACGGAACATATCATCGAGTGGCGGCATATTTAAAAGATCATCAGAATGCAGTGGTCCCGTGTTTAGGGATCACCTAGGAATTCGTTATAGTACATATACTATATGTGAGATGATCCAGTCTTTATGCAAGTTTGATATAAAAATATGTATTTCCAATATTTCAAATTGAAAGCAACTTACATTCAGCGTCTTCCGACGACCATAATTAAGTCGTGTGTTCATCTAATTTGGTCTCTTTACTCCTTCAAGTAAAACAATCGTTTTAACACGTTCACTGCGGCTTGAGGTCGATTCAGCCTCATGGTAAACTTTGCACTGGTGTGGCGCGTAAAACTCGTGTTTTCTCTCTAGTGCGGCAGCTGTTTACACTCAACCGTATGAGGTATGATAAAGACAAATATAGCTGTCTTTATGTCTGCGAAGCATTGACTCAATATTGTAAAAAATATTGATGAACATGAGACAGAAAAGGCCTCAACCGCACTACTAGGAAGTTCAGCTTGAGGCTGATTCGACCTCAGCCGCACCAGCTGAAAGTTCTTCAAAATTGGGCCCGCAGTGAACGTGTTAATAAGTCAGCGGCTGTTACAGGAATATAAATAAAAATGGCGTACGCTTTAGGTTATTAGCGAGTGAAGTTAGGTCAAAATGTAACCAGGGACGACTCACATCGGCATTGCAGAACCACTAGAACTTTGTAGCTTATGCCGCAAAGCTCTCTCCACAAGGTGCTTAACTCGAGAGGCCATTGATTAACGTGATACGATGCGGTACTTTCAGCTCTTTGCCTAGCGTGATACCCGCAAGCGGCTAGGTTGCAAAGACTGGCCGAAATCAAACATCTTCAAAAAAAAATTAAAAATAATATTTTTTAATCTATATTGTGTACGTCAGGTAAGAAATAGATTGATCTACTAATTAAAAAAGTCGACGTGTACATACAAATATGTATATATATAATTATATGAATATAATTTTTTGACAAAATCTTTTGTTTTTTATGATACAGCATACAAAAATACATACAACCCTAAATTTTCACCCCTCTACGATCAACCCTTATTTTTTATTTGTAAATAAACATTATTTTTTTTTGCAAAACAACGTTTGCGGGATCAGCTGGAATAAATATATATATATATATATATATATATATATATATATATTATTCTGTATTCCACAGATATTAGAAGATAATTTAAGAATCTGTGCCCTTGATTTTACAATTACGTTAAATATTTCCGAATTTTTTTTTGTTCACATCTCTGAATGTTACAGTGTTTACAAAGAGTCTTAAACTATTTTATAACTGAAATAATAAACTATTTAAAAGTAAATTGAAGTAAGCTAATTATATCTCTTTTCATAAATTATTGGTGTCTGTTTGTTTTTAACAACGACCTAACAATGTCTAGTTTTTAAAATTACGTTTCGTGCAACCACTTCCTCATCCATACTCCATATTGCCATCCTCAGGTTGTGCGCCAGTATCTCATGCTGTGGTTGACATATTCGCCACATCGATGAAAAATCCTGCGACGTTGACATTGAGTCGAAACCCAGGTATACCTCCAAGGAAACTTCACAGTGTGGTAGTGGGTCAACTTCCTACTCGTCTTATAGATAAACCAGAATGGTTGGAAATAATCTATAAATAAAAAGAGTAATAATGACCCTTATAGCCTTTATGTTCTAAATCCTTTGTTTTTGAATGCGCAAAATGGTTTTATGTACTATATATATTGACCTAGATAAAAATAGATTGCCTATAATTTTCGTAGAAATCAATTAGAGTTCTGAAATTAATCGTAAAATTTATTAATTATGAAAACGTGTCGAATTAATGTAAATAATATTGTTCATTTCGTTAAAAAATACGAACATATCACGCATGCGTCAGACGCAGAGATAATTTTTTTTTTCAGTCAGCCATCATTGTTTCCCGCGCTTTCGTCGGCAGCTGTCAAAAAGCGCGCGCACAGCCGCCGCCATTACGTGTAAACTTTTCGCGGTCATTTTTTTTTTCAAAAATATCATTTAATTTACTTTTTTTAAATAAAATATGTGAATAAAATTAATTAAATATTTAATTTTAACTAATATTGTATTTATGATGAATTAGTATGTTGAAATTATAGAAATAGTTAAAATGTTTTAAAAGTTATCGAAAAATTAGGGGAGATATTATTCAACATGAACGGGGAAAAGTTTCTTTGGTTTACCACAGTTCTCCTGCGTCTTATGCTTGTCGCAACTGACTTATGTTATACCCAGTAAGTATTAACAAAATATTTATGTCGATATTTACAACAATTCTCTACTTATTAGATTTTATTCTTCATTAGTTATAATAATTTTCAAAAATAGAAAGCTAATAGTCCAAACTGATAAAGCTATGTGACTTCCAAAAGTGTCCTAATCTCATATGTATTGACAAAATAAATTGTGTAAGAAAATATATATAAAAAAAAATTGATTACTTCAATGAGCATCTTGGCATTAAATTTATTAATTTCATTACATTATTATCCGTAAATGGTCATTAAAAGTGACCATTTGTCTACGACGAAGAAAGTCAGAAGAACACAAATTCCATAGAAACCAAAATTTCAGCAAAGGTTCTAAACTAGCCCTGATTTGAAAGGCCAACTAAAAACTCACACGGGTTTTTCTGTGGTCACATTTATGTTATATTTAATACTGGAACAGTGTTTCCTTACCAATATTTAGGATCATTAAATCCTTCACACTTTTATATAAATAATACAAGAATAGTGTTTGCTTACCAATATTTAGGATCATTAAATCCTTCACACTTTTATATAAATCATTAAATTTTTTTTAATTGACTTTCTTAAATTTATTACAAAATTACACGAAAGAGTAATACGGAATTATATAAAGCCTAGAGAAAGGTATAGCAAGCAATATTTCAAATGGTAACCTTATATACTTTTAGACGAACTATGGCATATCTTAGAGATTTTTCACTGAAAAACCGATAAGTACTTTTAGTGACATCTCCTGGGTCACCGGGTCTTACACCCCATGGTCTTTTGTTGAGGGAATATCTGAAGGGTAAAGTCTACTAAACGAACCCATTGACATGAGTGACACGAAATACTGAAGCCAGATTTCAATAGTGTGCCCGGCGTGATGATCAGCATTTAAACAACACAGTTTTAAAAAAATTAAATCCGCATAATTTTACTCTTTTATTTTTACTACAGTAAATGTTTAACACTGAAAATATTCATTTTAAAATATAAATTCTGCTACCGGACTGCCTAAACATTGCTGACTTTACCTATATTTATTGTTAATTTTTTGAACTAATTAATTGTCAACAGATTGTCATTATTATTTCACAAAGTTTCTATTGCAAAAATTCCTTTTTAATTTGTAATAAAAGAAATTAGATTTTTTTATAAAATTCCGCAAAACATTATTGGAACATCATTAACAAATTCTAAACGCATATTAAAAATAAAATGACAAAAAGCGCTTATTATTCGATAAATTAATATTTAAGTGATAAGAATCTTTGACAGTGATGTCGCTTGATTATTTTGACATCATTTAGGCTATTTCTAAAGTGTATATGTATAAATCTGTGTTGTTAAACTTTATTAAAAGATGTATTGTTGTGCAGTTTCTTCCTGCTTCTTCTCCACAACTATAACAACTTACGAAGCAGAGTAGAGTCAAAAATAAAACAGTTGACGACCAATAAGAGTTCCGTTCTAATAATGAATAAACGTATTTTATCATATCTTATCTGTATCGAATGTATACCATGATAAATGTATACCACTATGGTAATATATTCTTTAACAAATTTTCTCGAAAAGTGATGTGTAAATAAATATATAGTCTACATATAGATTAGCGAGGTTTACCAAAATACATTGTATTATTAACCGCTAGGTGTAATAGATCAATTCTTATTTGACAAAAAAAATAAAATTACAAATATTTTCGAATCACATTCTAACGCCAATATAAACTAAAATGGTGATACAAAAACTGCAAATTAATGTTTTATACCAGGGATGTAATCATAAAATAGACGAAGCATGACAATTATGCTTGTAGCATAAACGTTTGTGATACTGGCCAGTTTTAAAAAAAATTGACAAGAATCCTGCTTCATAGAAATAACAAAGAAAAAAAACAAATAATCACATTCATTTATTTACTTTATTTATTTACTTTATAGGAGATAGACAGTAACAAAAGGCAGTAAGAGTGTACAAACTTAGAAGCTTAGAAATATAAAATTAGTTACAGTTGTTACCTTATAACTATTTCACTGAGAACACATAATGATTTATAGTCAAACAATGAAAAAACAAATAAAATTAAAAACATTATTAGACAGGGATCAAAGACTACGGTTTATACATCAAAATTATGTTTGTTTATATATTTATATTATGGTTTAAATTGCCTTGTATGTACTCAGTATTTTGGAACGAAATTGTTTTTTAAAAGATACGAGAGAGCACGAGAATATATCAATATCACTAACATATGAATTGCGGAGGTCACACATTCTGTATAAGGGTGCACGTTTACCGATATTTGTCCTAGCCGTTGATAAAAAATTCGTGATTATATCCAATAGAACAGGGGTAAGCAACACGTGGCTCGCCATACATTTTTAAAATTTAATTTAATTTCTCGACTTTCTGTCATCAATATATTGTTATATAACTAATTATAAAAGAATAGTGGTACATGCAAAACAATTGATTAATAATAATAAATTGTTTCGGATTTTTACGTAAAATAAACGATTTTTGATCCGCACAACCTGAATCATCGCAAAAAAAATTCTTAAGAAGGGTACAAAGTGCATCGTCCTGTATATATCAGGATGATCAGGGATCGTTGCGCATTTAAAGCGAAGGTTCGAGATGTCACTTGACGAGTTGACGGAATCATCACGATAGCCAGATTTTATTATTTATTTTACTATTTAGCAATACGTTACTACATTTTTTCAAAACTTTACTGACTCTGTGTTTGGCACTAATCGGTGTAACATAACTCCTGAAGATACCCCGTGGAGGGGTGAAACACGTGTTGAGTGATTTAACGGTGGTAGTTGTGTAATTCGCTTTGTTTGCCGCATACGCATTTATCAGCGGCCTGGCGGGCGGTGCACTTTGTTGCACGACTACCACTGCATGTGCGGAAGTGGCTAAATATTGGTCTTTTTCTTACTTAGGATGGACTTCAAGGTAACGCCTGATTCCATTAAATATTTAGAACTTTATTCTTTATACTTTTTACCTATGCTTAAATTAAGTACATATTGTTTTATTTTATTTTCCTGACTTTTGCAAATCTTACATGCAAGTTCCAAAACTGTAGCAACTCTTCAGGAGTTGGATCACATAACTGCAGACTACTCTTTTAGAGCTGCAGCAGCTAGTGTTACAATGGAATGAACTCTATTATATAGTGTGTCTCCCATCGGGTGCTGCAGTTTCGATCAACGGCTTCGTCTTATTTATGGATACCGCTGCCATACTTTAGGATTCTTCTGGAGAAGAATAACCCCTTATCCTGTTGAAGGTTAGACGTTAGTGGAAGTCCATCGACTGTTTACAAAAAGTTCATTCTCCCTTCGTTATGTTTTCTACTTTGTAATGATATATATACATGAATAATATAATATATATGTATTTTTAAAAGATACAGTTTCGTGTCATCCTAAATATGAATTGATTCAGAGAGGAGTCAATAGCCTCCCTGATATGCGACAAAAAAACCAAAGAACAGTTCCTCAAACTTTGTAAAAAAAAAGAAATGCAATAGAGAAAAAGAAAGACTAAAAATTTGTAAACAAATAAGACTGATAAAGATAAAATAAAAGCAAAATATATTAATGTGATATAGAATAATAATAGAATATGAGTAAAAACTGTGATTTAGAATATAAGAAAATCTAAAAGTAATGAGGAACGAATGAAAGACAATACAGAGCGAAAGAGAAAGATAGTGTAATTGTGGAAAGAAAGAAATGAATGAAAGATAATATGAAAATGAAATGAATGTAAACAAAAATTACCTGTCCCACACCAGATAGGGGGTACGAGGGGCTAAAAAAAAATATGAATTGATACAGGTATATCTATATATGTTAGTTATATATCGCTAAACAAATGAAATATCCTATTGCAGTGATGTTATAAAAATTAAATTCACGTTACCAACGCCTCCATCCACGGTGTCACAGCAAAATAATTTCTATGGAGGCATTGTCGCCTGGAGACAATTGTTGGACTATAAAAATAGATTAAGATTATATTTAAAACTATTAAAAATATTGATGTAAGTTTAAAAGTTGTGGTAACTCAAAGTTAGATGATTAAGACTTGGGATCCTTGATCGCGGGTTCGATTCATGGAATACAATCATATATAATTCACACTTTGTGCATTAATAGAGTGAAAAAGCACCAACATTTTTCAGCGCTTGTTCTTTATTTTAAAATTTTATTAACGCTTTCGTTACCAGCGCTGGATTTAGCCGGTATTTATTGGACGCTCCGTGAGTACCAGCGCCGGATTAAGATTTATCACAGTCAAATAAATTACTAAGAATTATCCTATCTTCTATTTTTAATTAATATACCAGTATAATCTTTAAATATGTAACACACATGAGAAAATTCGAACATCAGCTTACCGCCATGCAATAACTCGGTTCAATAGCGTCACTTAAACGGACTGCGGTAAGAAAAAGGTTAATAATCGCTCTTGAAAGTCCAGTGAGGTTACTCTTTTTTGTAATGAAAGCCTTTGATTTTCACGTAAACTGCTTACAAACATTTCAATATTTAATGGAATCAGGCGTTATTTTGCGGAAGTCCATCCTAAGTAAGAAAAGGACCAATATTTAGCCACTTCCGCACATGCAGTGGTAGTCGTGCAACAAAGTGCACCGCCCGCCAGCACGCTGATAAATGCGCATGCGGAAAACAATGCGAATTACACAACTACCACCGTTAATTCATTCAACACGTGTTTCACCCCTCCACGGGGCATCCTCAGGAGCCATGTTACACCGATTAGTGCCAAACACAGAGTCTCAGAGTCAGAGTGGACTCTGAGACTCTGACATCTGCATGTGCGGAAGTGGCTAAATATTGGTTCTTTTCTTACTGAACATTTCAATGTCTTTGAAAGTCCGAGAAGTGGTACGTGTGGTGTTCATAGCTGAAGGAGTTGCGTGGTATCTCTGCATCCAGGAACGAAACAAATTTACACTCGATTCATCACTAATCCCTTGAAAGCAGTGGTGTGAACAAAATTGTCAACGTGCCGAAAGGATCCTTGATACTTGATGACGAAAGCGCGACGCTCACTCGACCAGCGTAGCCTATGATCCTGTGGTGGACCAGACTGTGGCGCACCTGATCACCAGCTGTCCCACATATGGCGAGCTATGTGTTGAATGCTAGTTTCAATTGCAGAAGAGAATAGAAGAGAGCATCGGCAACTCTTTAATGGAACAAGATGAAAGCCGCCAAAATATTCTCTAATATTCTTAAATATTGCAAAAAGGTGATAAGCAGAGTAATAAAAGACAACATATCACAACAAGAATGTTTTCATTTTATTTAATATTCTTTATTGTATACGCTAGGATACATTTAAATAGTTTAATAATAAATAACAAAAAAAGTACAAAGGGCGGTCTTATCACACTAGGTAATCTTATACAGACAACCATAGTATGGAAACAATAGAAGTATAAGTAATGGGTAGTTAACGTGTACAAAACATACATATATTCTTATAATAAAAAAGGTGTAATTCATATCATAAATATAGTACAATAATAAATAAAAACATCAAGCGGATTTGGATCGCACTTGCTTCAGAAAGAATAAAGAAATGAATTAACAGATAAATATAGTAAATAGTTCTTAACCATTTTCTTAAAAATATGTAGTGAGTTACCACGTCTTATATTCAGCGGTAAATCATTTAAATATTAATTAAAACATTATCATTTAATAAATTATAATAATAAATCAATGTTAAAAATATACAAATAAACAAAATAATAAAATAAAAATTGTAATAAAGTATGAATGGTACAGGAATGAAAACGAATGATCGGTTATATGAGAGAGAAAAAGAGAAACAAGTAAGAGAAATTGAAAAGAACGAAAAAGAGAAAAAATTAAATTAGAAAGCGAAAAAATTATTTGAAAAATTGTCCTTGCGTACCCAAGACACGGGAATGTACGGAAGGTCATCAATAACCGGGGTCAAATAAAAAAAATAATATTAATTACTTTATGAATTATTCGTATTTAAAAAAACTGCCACTAGGCACCCGTTGTATTACATTAAAAGTATTATACAAACATCTTTAAATTATAAATCTGTTCATTATCGTAGGCTTGAATCTTTGGAAATTAGAATGTATTTTTTTTATTTTATAATCGCCAAGGACATGGAATAACAATATCGCTTCTAAACTTTTGTATTTATCAATTATTATTGGACAGTATTGTTAATGTTTTCTATAATACACTAAAGATAATTGTCATGTGTGGTTTATTGCTCAGAAGTCGCTGACAGCAATGACAGATGTCAAAAACTACTAATCTGTCAAAATATATATATTTTTTTTTTTAATTCTTATCTGTATCGCTATGGTGTTTTGCTTACAATGTGTTTTTTCGTGTACACTGAACGCAGACAGTTGGCAGAAGGATTGGCACTATTTGATACTGATCTTTCTTCTCCCAGCCTTGAGGTTTAAGACAATGTCCTGGGTCAACTCATAAAAATATTCTGCGATAGATTTGTTCTTGAGGAGGTCCGGTAAGCTGAACTTCCTCCGTTCAACTTACTGGACAAGTTATTGAGACAACTTATCAAGGTTTTTACAAAAAGTACATAAAGGTTACAGTTTACGAGTATTGAATACAGTAAGTTGTTTATTTTATTTAATTCTTTACACTAGATCTAGACACACGAGAAGAAAATAATTAATATAAGAACAAATAGGACTCTAATTCAAGTCTTCATGATATTAATACCACACGTGTATAAATATCAAAATAATTTTGTCAATGTAAGAATTTCGTAAAAGCTTTCCGTATCGAAAAGTGGTTTACTCAAAACAAGTTTACTTTCACTAAGAATAGAGTAAATTATTCTATTTAAGTCAACTTCTGTTTAGATAATTTTATATTAATTTATTAAAATAGTTATTTTACATTTATTTCCAGCGTTGACCCGTTTTAATAAATCCTCTGTTGACATTTTAAATTTATAATAGCACAAAGCGTTTAGTTTGAATTTTATTGCTCGATTAAAAATTGCAGGCGCTAGCGACCTCGATTCGCGACTTATACGCGGGAATTAAAAGTGCCGATTAAAACGCGATCTGCGTGAGTTGAAAAATTCAGAGCGGTACGTTTTATAACACGGATAGTAACAAAAAGACTTCACTGTCTGTCTTTTCATATACATACGTTAGCTTACAGATTTTTTAAATGTCTAATGCAGAGTTCCCCAAACTGTTTTGTGTCGTAGACCCCTTGCCATGTTTTTCCGTGTTGGGCGACCCCCTACTTACCTGATATTGATGTCCTGTAAATTTCTAACTGTAGTGAAGTTTAGTGTTAAAAACTTAAAGTAAAAACACATTTAGGTTTTTACAAGTTCAAAATGTATTGCGACCACAAAGCGAATACTAACATCCTACAACTTACACAATTTTATAAACATATATAATATTTTTTTTACTTCATAGGTACTTTTATAAATAATGTAAATGTTTTAATATTATAAGATACTATGATGTAAGTAAATAGGTACTATCAGTGTATGTATCGAGATCCACTATCGTGGACCCCCATTTTTATTTCATGGACCCCCAAATTTTTTTTCGCTGACATAGACCCCTTGCAGGTTGTCATAGACCCCTAGGGGTCGATATAGACCACTTTGGGAATCACTGGTCTAATGGGATACCGGGTATATATAGTTCTATATTCTAAAAGAAATGAAAGAACTGTTGTTTTAAGTAAACCGCGTGTATGTTCCATATGGAACGCCATTACGTAATACTATTACCTGTTAAAGTTACATGGCTATTTACACACCTGCTGGAATAATATCACGGAATGTTCCCACCTCAGCCGTTGTTCAAAGCTCGTCAATATTATATGTCACAGCTGCCTGAATGGCATGCAACTTTTAAATAATTATTTCGAATCCTTCTTTTTATTTCTTAACTCCTCTTTCAGTCTTAAGATCACTCATTCGTTCTAGCATACTTCACATGATCGTACACACGCATCTAGTTTTAGTTTCCTGTTTTTCATTACTTTTCATCCTTCACCTCCCTTCTCAAATGCCTCAGGTATTGGGTTTCTTATCTTTTTTATCACATTTTATTTAGTGTTTAAAATATTTTTACTAATTAAATTTGTAGATATCACACTTGGTATCACATTTAATTTTATTTATTCTAATCTTTTGTTTACAATTTTACCATTTTTCTATTTATTCATTATTTACAGTTTTCTCCCTTTTTTTGCAAATTGTCTAAATGACATTTGAGGATTTGAAATGACAAGGCGCAGAGGGAGCCTATATAAGACCTCTTGGACCATCTGCTCTGGCCGCTCCATACTACAATTTCACCAGATTGAGAGATAGCTAATATCGATAGCTTAAGTAGACACTATAGGAATGGATTTAATTCCACATAGCGGAGAGAGAACAACTATTATTTATTTTCTATTGATTATTTTTTGTGGCAGGTTAGTTCGGGTAAAATTTATAACTACGATCTGTTTTCAGAATAAATTAACTGTTTTATATTTTAAAATTAGAATTTTTATATCCTTTTCTATTATCCTTGACTTCAGGGTTTTTAAACCTTTTTAATATTGACCACGGGAGCTCCTTTCGTACACTTTAACGAACCATCTGTCTAGGAGAATTAAAGATATTTATGAAATTAATAATTTATATATTTTTCTTTCAATTTAAATCGATTATTTTGACTGAGTTAAGAATCAGAAAATAAGACAACTATAGACAAAAGTAACCGATTGGTATCTTGAAGTCACAGTGGGCAGACTACATTACCGTTTATAAAATTCAAAACGCATTTTAAAAATACATTACTGTAAAAAGTTTTTATTCCATAAACGAATATTTAAATGACAAGAATTCTCTGCAGTGATGTCGCTTGATTATTTTGATTTCATTTAGGTTATATCTGATAGGTGTATATGTATAAATCTGCGTTTAGATGTGATGTGTACTTTCTTTCTGCTTCTCTACAACTAATAATACCTTGTAAATAAAAGTAGAGTCAAAAATAAAATGGATTAAAAAGTGAATAAAAAGTTAAAGGTCAATAAGGGCTGTGTTAAAGTTCCAATTTTGAATGAACCACCACGTGCGGACCCGCAAGAAAGATTAAAAATAAAGTATTGTAGCTGCAGTGGACAATAATACGATATGTTCTTATGTGAAAATTACACACCCATATAGTGTCGTAAAAATCATGCAGTAATTTAACAAAAAGATATTTAAATATATGACTAAAAAATTACAATTTTGGTGTGTTTATTTGAATATGTGATTATAAAGTTTGAAAATTAATTGTACAGTGAAAATGATCCCAAAATCCGTCTGAATTTGTTTTGTGAGTTTGGGCTTTTCGTATTTTTAAATTGAAGAATACCAATATAAGATAGCTCTATCTGTTTTTAGTTTTATAGTGATTTATAAGTGTTCATAATAAGTGATCTAATAAATACATTTAAAAAACTTTTAAGTTAAACGGTTTTTTGATACCCATATTGTGGTAGTTGTGGAAAAATATGTACCTAGGCTGCCATATTGGAACGGCGTCCGTCTTGAATTTTAAATTTTGACATAATCATCGTTTTTACTAGTGTAGCCCTTTCATTTGATACCCATATTGAGGGGGTTAAGGAAAAATATGTAATCCGCCATTTTGTATCGGCGGCCATCTTAGATTTATAATGTTATTGATTGACAACGGGAAGGTGCTTAAATTTCAATTTCTAATATTGACCCAAATAAATAAATAAATTCCGTACGGGTCGAACTAAATAAAACCGTTTAAAAATAACAAGTGTATGACAAACCCGTAATAACTGATTTTTTTTTGACAATAACTTTTTTTTTATTTCTCTCGTAACATAAAAAAAGTTAGAGATATTTTTAAATTTCGAACACAGAAGACGTTATTTATTCCAATGTTTGATTATATTGGAGGGAGCACATTACACATTTTCCGTTTCGTATCTTGAATGGAACGCTTGTTCGATATCTTTATTATCTGAAATATTAAAATGCCTTTCGCAAGATAGATTTTAATGAAGCCGCATCTCCCACAGAAATAATCATCAACTGACATTAATTAAAAGAAATATTCTCGACAATTTTAAAAACTGTGTTCGTTGCAAATTAAAATATTTACGCTCTATTTGTACCGCGAAAATAATTCGGTTCATTCGATGTGGGAGGGAATATATATATAAAATATATAAATCTCTGCATTACATACTCGATGATCGTTGTGCGAACTTCAAGTTACTCACTAGAGTAACTTGAAATTACTCTAGTGAGTAACTTATAGTTATTACTAAATCAGAGTACATGAAGAGTATAGATATGATATGGATATAAATAGATAATGAAGACAAAATAAGAGCAAAATAATATACAGTACTGTCATATAAAATAATTATATAATTTAAGTAATAAAAATGTGATATAAAATAACAATGTAATTATGAAAATGTAAAAAGAAAAGAGGAATGAATGAAAGGTGATACAGAGCAAAAGGGAAAGACAGCAGAATTGTGGCATGAAAGAACAGACCGAAAGACAATGTGAAGTATGAAAGAAGAGAAAGTAAATAATAAAAAATTATGTGAATAATTAAATTTGCCCGTAAAGTCCCTGTCCCACAAAAGATAGAGGGTACGAGAGGCCCCTAATAGCGGGGACCATAAAAATCAAAAAAATCAAAGATATGATATGGAACAACGCCTATGTAGTTGTGGGATTCTTCCTAGGGCTGGTATGTCTTGAGTTAGTAACACGAAGTCCTAAATAGAAGTGTGTTTATTTATTCAAGCTTCGCCCG
The DNA here is from genome assembly GCF_028537555.1 of Battus philenor. Classification (NCBI taxonomy): domain Eukaryota; kingdom Metazoa; phylum Arthropoda; class Insecta; order Lepidoptera; family Papilionidae; genus Battus; species Battus philenor. The sequence continues at coordinate 10,976,889 of NW_027181689.1, read as the reverse complement.
TATTTATATCGACATAATTAATAATTTTATTTCTATAAAATTCCCCTTTTCGATGAGCCGCTTACGTTGACCTAATTTTTCTGCCATAATACCAATGTTAATAAAGAATTATATTTATGTGGAATTCCCCTCTTCGATGCGCCACTGACGATGATGTAATCTTGCTGCCATAATACCAATGTTAAAGAATTACATTTCTGTGGAATTCCCCTTTTTTATGCGTTAACAATTACGTACTGTGTTCCGACATTGTCAATAGATTGAAGATAATAAACGTGTTTAAGTTAGACAGCGAAATATTGGTCTCTTGGATTGATTGGATTTTATTATAGTTAATTCCTGAAAAATCTGTCGATATATCTATCGATATATCAATAAGAAACCCTGTTATATAAAAATATAATAAATATATATAGGGTGGGCCAAAAATTTTTGCAAATAGCAACACGACACACAAACAATAGTTGATTACAGGAGTGCCAACGGCGAGACGGAGCACATCTCGGTAAATAAATCATAAACAAAATAGCATTTGTACTTTTATTTCTACACATGTTTCAAAAGTGCAAAAATTTATGTCCCTCCCTATAGAATGATTGTAGATGGCTGTAAAGAATAGAATATGTAGAATATGTCAGTTTCTAATTATCTATAAAGTGATCATTCTGAAATAAGTTACATTATATTTCTTTCAGCAGATGGAAGCCCTCTGAAAAGTATAGCCTTCAGCGATTTCCCGTGAACTTAACTATATCGTCAGTCCACCTGTGGGCCATCCCAAGCCGTGTCTACCGGCTGGTGGTCACCACTTGTGATGCACGAGCAATGTCCCCCATTTCAGACGAGCAAATTTCAAGCTACGTCGGTGCTCTTGGTTCTTGTAGGGCTCTTTCGGAATGCCATATAATGTCGTAAAAAGCCGAAATCGAATTACTACATAACTAATTATTGTTTTCTAAGTAAGAAAAAGACCAATATTTAGCCACTTCCGCACATGCAGTGGTAGTCGTGCAGGTTGAGGATGACCCGTGGAGGGTGAAACACGTGTTGAGTAATTTGGCGATGGCGGTTGTGTGATTCGCATCGTTTGCCGCATACGCATTTATCAGCGGACTGGCGGGCGGTGCTCTTTTTTGCACGACTACCACTGCATGTGCGGATGTGGCTAAATATTGGTCCTTTTCTTACTTAGAAAACAATAATTTCGAAAGCTTTTTCTTAGTACATTATCATTACTTTGCGTGTTATTTCTGAAATTATTAATAGGATAGGATGTACTACACATTAATTTACAGCGAATGTACAATACATTCAAGCCTTTAAGGCTTTTACACCTATAACTCACCGAGTACATTCTAAAATGGTATAAAATTATGTGTATTTTTTTATTTAATTTAGAAAATAAAATGGCCGTCGGAGTAATGTTACAGTTAAAATTACTTGGAATCTACACAAAAAAAAATCCTTCAGAACAACGGTTCACATTAAACCTATATTTAGATAATTCAATAATGAATAATGGTTGATATAGTTAAAATTGATAATAAATACAGTGAAAATTAAAAATTTTAACATTGAGACAAAATAGGTAAATATTTATATAAACAAAGTGGCGACAAGTCATGACGCGTAGTATACTCGTGATTTTTTTACGAGGACGAAATAGAAGTGAGGAAATCCGTAGAAGAGTGGAAGTAGCCGTCATTGGTCAACGTTGACAAGTTGAGGTTTTTATAACAGCTCCTCTTATTTGGGGCCCCTCATACATTCTCCTTAGGTGCGCAGAGATAATTTATCAAACAATTTATTCACTTTCTAATTCCATTACTTAGCTCTTCTTTCGTTCTCCTCAATTTCTCTCATTTCCTCTTTTTTCCTTGTATCATCTTAAATTCCTTTACATACCATTACTATCAGGAATAATTTTTCAAACAATTTATTCATTTTCTAATTTTATTTCCTTGCTCTTCTTTCGTTCTTTTTAATTTCTCTCGCTTGTTCCTCTTTTATCCTCCACATGATCTTTAACTCCTTTTCAATCCTTTACCGTTGATACGTCGCCTCTTTTCTTTTACTATTTTCGCCTGGAATGCTTTTTTTACTATCTTATTTATCTATATTTTTTAACATTTCTACTTTAGACGAATTGAAGTAGCAGTGGACAAGCTACATAGTAAACAGAATAGATGACTGTTGAGGCCACCTAAGTTTGGGATTTCTGCCCACAAGGTGGACAGACCTACTTGTTATGCTCGTTAGAAGACGCTGAGTATAGACCACTTTGTATAGGATCTATTGTAAATATATGCAGGCCTATATTCAGCAATGGCGTATATTGGATTTTAAAATAAAGTTCTTTTAACTTTATAAAATTGTCGTGATAAAAAATTGATAAATTTACCCCACAGGGCAACTCTGCTGACGTTTCAAGACCTCCTACCAGAGGACCCTAAACTCTACGACAAGATGCGTCCTCCGAAAAAGAACGATCAACCCACCATTGTCAATTTCCACGTGACCGTCATGGGACTGGATTCAATCGACGAGAACTCCATGGTAAGCAGAACTTGACTTAATTATGCTCCTTATTAACAGTATAGTACACGTGGTTGTTTAAGGGGTGTGATGTTTGTCTTCCATCGCACCTGATGGAAAGTGTAGATGAAGACGAAGGTGGTACACGCCCATCCGAAAGAAACCTGTTCACTCTACTCTTAAAAGCTCCAGAGTTCAACTCATCAGGAAAAATACACCCAGGCAGCACGTTCCAAATCTTGGCGACTCTCACCAAACACGAGCTATTAAATTAGTTCTATTTTTAGGTATATCAACAACTCTCTGACCTATTCCTAATTTGTTGATTATACTGCCCCTAAAGTTGACAATCGTTAGGTTATGCTAATGGATACAGTACGCCTGAAGCCAGAAATCTATTTATGGTAGGCCTTACTTCCACCATCTCTGACAGCACTATCTGAGGACTTCTAGCAGGTGATGAAGTTGCAAGGATCACTCACTATCTGTACATCACAAAGAACGTATTACCGATTCGACCCTCGCTTGGGACGCCAGGAAAGCTGGCTCTTATTACTTGGATATGGTATCAGAGCAGTTGTCACACCTAGCATATACCTCTCCGGTCAGCCAGAAAGCTACCGCCAGCGGTCGCTTGTCGCAATATAACCCCATATTTGCGACAAATCCCCTTTTTTTTGGTTTCGAGGTGGGGAGGATCTTCCGGACGTTCAAGATGCCCCGCCTCTGGGGAGAGGACAGGAGTATGTGGGATTCCTATCCACTAAAACTCCCCCCGGTGATCACCCTCTGCGCTATACGGGGGACCGCGGTATCTCCCGGTCAGGGATCGCCACGCGGTCTTCCCTCGCGCCGTGCTATTTTTTCGATAGCCCGTCCCGGGGTATGCGTGTATACGCTACCCCCGAAACCCTCGTGGTGCTATCACGATGATTCGAGACCACGTCGAACCATCGTCCGCCTCAGAGTCGCCGAAGCTAGTGGGAGTGTAGGGCCCCTACCCTAAACTCCCGCGACTCCGAAGGTCCCGTTTATGGTAGGGGAGCACCATTCACCGGAGGGCCGTCGCGAGGCGCGTCCCTGCGCTGACGGCGTCGTCTCCGAGCGGGATCTGTCCTCTGCCGATGCGACGAATCCCTTATCACAACCAAACCAGTCAAAATTGTCTATCGTTAGGAATCAACCACATAGGCAAAACGAATCCAACACTAAATACCAGTTTAAAATACCGATGTGGGTGTCACTGTTGAGATAGAGGCCTTGTATCTGGCTGCACTTGATTACCAGTCCTTTGGCCAGTATACCGCTAACATAGCCTTAACTTTAACTTAATCATAGCATCGTTTGTGTTTATTGTTAAAACGTGTATGTATAAAGTCTAGCCGTAACTTCTGTTACAAAGAAAATATCCGATAATGTACAAAAACAATTTTATTTTAAAGTTTTATATGTGATTATGTGGAGTGAAAAAGATATGTTAACGTAATAAACTAGTTATTTAAATTGTCCACCCTTAGCTAAGGATTTTCTGCTTCATTTTGGGATTTCGACGAATTCTGGTCTTGACTGTATTAACAGCATGGTTTGCTTAAATAGACCGCGGTCAGCCGGATTTCTCATTGTCATCACAGACATTGTTTCAGTGTACCCTTGGATGGTACGATACACAAACATTCGGCTAATCCCTAGCTTTTTATTGTATCAAAAATGTCGGCTGGCACCTTACCTATTTCTTACAGTGCAATTACTGCAATCTTATTCTCTTTAGTGCTGCATTACATTTTCAAAATAAATAATTTATAAACACACAATATACAATAATAGCGAGAAAGAAGTCTATTCTTTTATTGTAGAAGTTAATGTTCGAAATTCAAATTAACATTTTTTTAAATGTATGTAACTAGCCAGTAACAGAATTTATGACTAGACTAGGTAGTTTTGTATTCGCTAAAACCCAACGTGTGAGCTTAGAGAATTAAAATATTTTTGCGCGTTCGAAATTCGAACGTCGATTTGAAACATGCATCTACCTGCAATATAGTCACCGCTATTGTGTTTGGATCGAAATTGTAAATACAAGATTGTAAATAGACTTTGTATATATATAATGTATAGCATATCGATCACACCTGGTTTTTATTTTTGTCTCCGTAGTATGTATATATGTATATATATATGTGTGTAGTATGTATGTATGCATATTTATATATCTTAATACTATGGTTGTATGTAAAAGATTGCGTCGTGTTATATGACCGCCAATTGTACTATTTTGTTATTTATTATGAAACCATTTAAATGTATCCTAATGTCTACAATAAAGAATATTAAAAATGTATCGGAGAGAAACATGACAATAATAATATTGTGTTAAAATTATTAGTTATACAAATAGTAACTGCTTTACCATGGTAGGGGAGAAATAAAGATACCCAAAAAACGGAGGTATAAAAAAACCGACCAAGACGAAGTTCATCACTCACGGATGACCCTAAGTTGGAATGCTATACACGTGGATGATCACACAAGTAGATCACCTCACGGGTGGCCCTTTCGCCAAGATTCTTCACGAAACGTCCGCTTGCGAATACAGCAGCGACCATCTGTCAAAAAAAATAATGGCGGCCATCTTGAATTCGAATCAAAAGCACATGTGATTTTGTATCTAAAATAGATCTTATATATAAGAAAAACGTTTGATTTTCTATCATATGAAAGTTAAAGTAGCAAAATTTATGCTATAAAAATTACATCATTTTAGCCATATGATGTCCACTGTTGAACATAATTCTCCAAAAAACAGTTCAAAACAGCTTGCATAAAGCGTCTTCAGAAAACTTTAACAATGTCATTAGTTCACATTGTGGTTAAAAATGTAACCAAAATTAATTACAATAATTTATTAAGTGACTTTGTAAAGGTCAAATTTAATAATAAATTTTTAAACTTTTTAACAATTAACGTCTTAAGTGTACTTAATTTTTAAGAAAATAAAAATACAGTTGTGTAAATAATTGTATAATTAAATGTAAATCTATAATTGGACGTTATATATACATGACGAGGTGGCCGAGTGGTTAAGGCGTTGGACTGCTAATCCAATGTGCTCTGCACGCGTGGGTTCGAATCCCATCCTCGTCGAATGTTTTTTAAACTTTCTTCAAAATTATTTAATTATAAATATGCACTTCGAAAAAATGTAGATAAATTTTAATTAAAAATTTATAAAAATAGAAATTAATTTTAATCAAATTCATAATATTTAATGATAAGTATAATTATTTTTAGATTTACGGGATTTCCCAAACGTTTTTTTTTATAATCTATTGGACGAAGAACAAACTTGTTAGTCATCATAAAACGTACAGGCCGCTTTCAATTGGATCTATGGAATCCTTTTTAAAATATATAGAAGGCCTATGTCCAGCAGTGGGAGTGGGAGTCCTTTGACTGAAGTGATATAAAATAACGAAGGCAACCCTTTTATAATAAAAAACAATACGCTTTTCTTATATATAGTCATATCTAGGATTTTAAAATACAAAATCATGTAAAAGATAGTTACTTATGTGCTTATGATTTAAATACAAGATGGCTGCCGTATGTCAATAATTAAGTTTTTTTGTGACGTATGTGACTATATTTTATAGACATTCACAGATTCCGCTTGTTTGTCTAGCGGTAAAGAACCGAGACTTGAGATCATATATCGCGGGTTCGATTCCGGGAAAACAATCTTATGTAATCAACAATTTTTGCATTAGTTATATAGGATTGTCACTGCTCACAAGTTTCCAGAGGATAGATAGCAGCGTCATCTGTGTTTCATAATGCCAGACTGCGATCACCAACCCGTCTCCCAAGCGTGGGGTATATGGTATATACTCCATACCTTTGAAAAAGGCCTATTGTTTGCAGTTGAAATCTTTAAAATGATAATTTATGTATTGTGTATGTATCTTATAATTAATTATTTAATACATTTAAATGCGGATTTATTAGCGAGCGGAGGGGAGGATCGCCTCCCGAGCACGTGAAAGGTAAATGTGAAAGCGAAGAGTGGTCAAAGAAGCTGTATTCACATATGTACAGAGTATTTATAATATACACGACATAATGCAACGGCAGCGAACACATCACTGATGGCGTTCGAATTCAAATCGGCGTTCGAATTTCGAACGCGCAAAAATGATTTGACAAAAAAATATTGTGATCATACTGGCCAGAAATACGAATCGCAAATGCTACAGATTATAAAATAATTTTACACATATAAACAATTTTTAATTTTTTTACTTTTTTCATATCAGTCGTCATTCTTTTATTATTTCAAATCTTTTAGCATACATCCAATGGTTGTCTATATGAAGTCGATCGGAATATAATAAATTACTTGCCGTTGAATATACTGTATTATTACTAGTTATGTTAGTAATAAATATTAAATTAATTTCTTTTAGTTATTTATTATTTTAATATCCAATTTTAATTATTTATACTGATTCTTGTAGCATGTAAAATAAGTTGGAAACGCATCCTGATTTGAAAAAAAGCCTACAATGTGTAACTCTATATTTGTTTCAGACATACGCCGCGGATATTTTCTTCGCTCAAACCTGGAAAGATTTCAGGCTGCGATTACCTGAAAACATGACTTCTGAATACAGGTTTTATTTACAACATTTTAAACATTCTTTAATACACTAACAGAGTGGTTGAATTCAATCTATTTGATTAGTACATGGCACGCACACTAATTTAAATAAATCAATAATTTATTTGTGCGTAACAAATTACGAAACACGAACTGACATCCCATTTGTTACACTCTTATCGTTTATCACGCCTCTAATTATTGTTACAAAAAAGTAACATCCCAAACATATATATGTATCCATAGAGCCTTAAAATAAACCTTTTGGCTGGTAAATGTATAAATCATTTATCAGCCAAAAACTGTAAAATCTTTTCACCTATATCCAATCATCTTATGTAAAGTAATCACTCTGAAATATGTCACATTAATTTATTTTATTCTATTTCAATGCGAGAAACCAATAACTTCTGACAGTATAAAGTGATTTCTCTACGGAATAGAAAGTGAACAATAAATAAAATGTAATATTTGAACAAGTTATGAACACACTTTTGCAAACAAATCCTAAAATCTGATTCATAGCAATTATTTAAATATATTTCTCCTAAACTGTTACACTTATAAACAATCATCCTGTATAAAAGATTTTTATCTAATGCATGTTACGAAAAGACTTCTAGATCTTGACTGGCTGAAGCATATGTGGCGGCCGGACTCCTTCTTCAAGAACGCGAAATCTGTCACCTTCCAAACGATGACAATACCCAACCACTACGTGTGGCTGTACAAGGATAAGACCATCCTGTATATGGTGAAACTGACCCTCAAGCTGTCTTGCGCCATGAACTTTCTCATCTATCCTCACGACACCCAGGAGTGTAAGCTGCAGATGGAGAGCTGTGAGTACCTTTGTTCTGTTCTTTTTTTAGTACACCTATCCCCCGATTTACACAGTAGATACGTTCCTGAGAAAAACGTGTAAACCGAAAATTAAAAATTTTCAAGCCAAAACCGTGTAAATCGAAAAACTTGCAGAAAATGCATAATTTTGCTATTTAACAATTGTGATTTTTTTTCAATATTGTTAGGTGTACACAGAAATAAAAATAAAATGCATTGACAAGTTAAAATATTTAATATATTACGGAAACACTATTTTTTTATTTATAATAATATAAATTATGCACTCGTAATTTATGAATATGGAAAATCAAATCTTTCTGTAACTGAAACTTTCCCTCAAATACAATTTTCCGTAAATAAAACTTTAATTTTATGCGAAGAAATACATACACAGTGTGCGTGTGCAGCAAGTCAGCACATAAGCTCGGGATTCCCCGTGAAATGTGTACACAGCACACGTGTTCAATCACAGTAGCATTTAGTAGAGTGCGATAAAAACTAAAAAAAAACTTTTTTGGAAAACCGTGTAAAAGCGAAAACGTGTAAAACAAGTACCGTGTAAATCAGGGGATAGGTGTACTTCGAATTGTTGATAAATTACTATTTATAAAATATTTTGATTTGATTTTGAATAGCACTTTTTTCACCTTAACGTGGACATACAACCTTGTTAAGATCGTTGAAAGACACTGTATGGAGCAAGCTTCCAAACGGTAATTTTAGGATAATCTACAGGGAGACCTATGTCCAGCTGTGGGCATGCTATGGCTTATATGACGACGATAACTACTTATCTTCTGCAGAATCAAGATCCCCTCCCTCTGGAAAGAATTATGAGAGGTTCTTACTTAGAACCTCCTTGGTAGTATATCCCCAAAATATACATAGGGCACGAAGAAAAGAATTGTACAAAGTTTCACAATGTAAACATATTTTTCAGACACTGTCGTGTCTCATATACTATAGAAGTATGGTCTACGGCAGAAAAATGTGACGTAGTGGTATTTCGACTGTCTCTACTAAAACATTTAAAAAATATATAAATATAATATTGTGAACTAAATCGTGATACCAAAAGAATGCGTGTGCATAAAATAAAAGAGTATAGAAGATGATGTAAAGAATGAAAGAAGATGTAGTAAAAGGACTTGTAAATGAAGAAAAGAACGCTAATAATTTTGCTGAAAAACTATTTTAAAAAAGTCTTTGTCGTAGATTTAAGATAGGAGAACGAGAGGCCCCCAAAGGAGTGGAATTGGATATTAAAAAAGATATACCGTTGCGCCCTCAATATTGTTCGTGGTCAAGTCAATACATCGTCAAATTTTGATACGGTGAAGCTAATGCGAGATTAGGCGTTACCTCGTAAGGCATCCTAAAGACGTCCTTACAGATCCTATTGCAGGGTTCCCACATTCAACTCACCACACTCACTACACTGCAAGCGATAACTCACCAACTACAGCAACCACTCCACTGGCGACCGCTCAACGCACGAAAAAACGCGTGCGATGCCCAAAAACCATTCACCACACTTCCAACCGTCCGTTATGTAAACGGCGTCGGCCTCCCACGCCGCCACTGCAAACAGCGTGGGCGATCCGAGGTAGGATCAGTATCCTTCCTTAGATTGCCGAGTGGTCCACGCTGCACTCCACACTAAACTCCTCATTCAGTAAGTAAGAAAAGGACCAATATTTAGCCACTTCCGCACATGCAGTGGTAGTCGTGCAACAAAGTGCACCGCCCGCCAGCCCGCTGATAAATGCGTATGCGGCAAACAATGCGAATCACAACTACAATCGTTAAATTACTCAACACGTGTTTCACCCCTCCACAGGGCATCTTCAGGAGTTATGTTACACCGATTAGTGCCAAACACAGAGTCATACTTTGTTGCACGACTACCACTGCATGTGCGGAAGTGGCTAAATATTAGTACTTTTCTTACTTAGGATGGACTTCCGTAAAATAACGACTAATTCAATTAAATATCCTCATTCAGAACACTATCAGTAACACTGACTAGACAGAGATACTTACTTAGGTGCGCTAGCCGCAAGTTCTGCCGGTCGTCTGGGTCGCGCTGGGTTTGTGTCCTCGAAGGCTGGCTGGGTGAGCCCCGCTGCTACTATCTCGCGGCCACTACCTTTGTGACTTCCTCGTCTCCCCGCCGAGTACTGATACGCGTTCGGAAACTCGAATCCTGTAAATTTTATATAGTTCACGGACCCCTCCGTTCCCAGAACTCGTTTCCGATGAAGCTGTAAAAGCCGCAAGGCTAACAGGAAAAACTTCACATGAGACAATAGACAATAGCGAGATTAGAGCTACTACTGTGATTCTTGAAGACCTCTTTTCTTATTAGGGATCAATATTATCTACTCATGCGATGCTTTATTTATTTATTTATTCATGATAAATATTACTACGTATCTAATATATAAAATTCTCGTGTCACGGTGTTCGAACTTGAACTCCTCCGAAACGGCTTGACCGATTTTTACTAAATTTTACATGCGTATTCAGTATGTCTGAGAATCGGCTACTATCTATTTTCCATACCCCTAAGTGATAAGGGTGGTCCACTCCTAAATTTTATTTTTAATTTTTTATACAATTTTTATCGTTTTTATTTTATTATGATACAGCATATAAAAATACATACTAACCTAAATTTTCACCCCTCTACGATCAACCATTATCTTACATTTGTTAATTAAAAACTTTATTTTTTTTTTTGCGAAACAACGTTTGCGGGATCAGCTAGTATATATATAAATATGTCATAATTTGACATAGTGTAATGTTGTCGATTTCAATCTTAAAATCCGAAAGGGCGACACGCGATACAACACTTCTGGGCACTCATGAATCTCGTTATATATTCAGAACGGTCAAGTACCGTTTGAGTGCTAGCTGAAGAGTGTGACAACGTCGCTCCTTCTAGCAGGATGGTTATATGGAGTAGGGATGAGGTGATCGCACGAAACGTAATCTTAAAATCAGGACATTGTTGTAGCGTTGTTAAAATAGATTGAGATATGTACTTTTTTACTTAACCCTTAAATGCATAATGATGTAAAACTACAAAATACTACTTAAACGTAAAACGAGTACTACACTTAAAAGTAAATGCACAGTGTTGTACATCTACAATCTAAGGTTTTTAAAAAAATAAGTATAATAAATATTATATATATATTTTTTCTATTTTTCCCTGCATTTTAGTGTACTTATCTGCAAGGTAAATATATATATTTTTATTAATTTATACATATAAGCCATGCATTTAAGGGTTAAACAATGTAACATGCAAAACGTGAGGGACGTTAATGTGAAAATAAAGACAAGGACTCTAAGTATGAACATAGATACTAAAAAAACGCGTGATGACCATCGATGATCTCAATAAACCTTCCCTTAATTATCTAATGGATTCAGGCGTTACTTTGCGGAAGTCCATCCTAAGTAAGAAAAGGACTAATGAATAGCTACTTCCGCTATGTAGCAGTAGTCGTGCAATAAAGTGCACCGTCCGCCAGCCCGCTTATAAATGCGCGTGCGGCAAACAATTCGAAACACAACTACCACCGTTAATTCACTCAACACTTTTCACCCCTCCACGGGGCATCCTCGGGAGTTATGTTACACCGATTAGTGCCAAACACCGAGTGAAATTTGGCACACAATTTGAAATTTGAAAGACTTCTGCTACATAGCGGAAGTAGCTATATATTAGTCCTTTTCTTGCTTAGGATGGACTTCCGCAAAGTAACGCCTGAATCTATTAGGTAAAGCATAAGCCTTGTAGTAGGCGTCCATCGACTTTTTTGTTATTAACGTACTATTGGAAACATAATGGCTAAAGTTAAATACATTATAAAAACATTTAACACGTACATTTCGTTACGAGATCTAAAAGACCCCACGACTTTTGTTTGATACGACGTAAAAAATCCAAATAGCACTGCGAATGTGTTAAAACACAAGCTGTTAATAAGAGGTAACCAAATGACACTGACAATCCACCAAGGCACGTCAATACAACTTTCTGTTGACTCTATTACACTACACTCCTTTATTGAAAAGCAAGCAAATGCCTTTAAAGGATTTACTTTTACAATAAGCTATCTTAAAATGATCTTCAATCTAATATATAAAATTCTCGTGCCACGGTGTGCGTGATTGAACTCCTCCGAAACGGCTTGACCGATTTTCGTGAATCTTAGCGCGCATATCGGCCAGGGTGGAGAATCGGACAACATCTATTTGTCATTCCCTAAATGTTAAGTGTGGTCAACCCTTAAATTTTTTTAGACGTAATTTTTGGTTTTTATTTTTTTATAATACAGCATACAAAAGTACATACAACCCTAAAATTTCACCCCTCTACGATCAACCCTTATTTTTTTTGTTAATTAAAAACTTTAATATTTTTGCAAAACGTTTGCAGGATAAGCTAGTTTATCATATAGTAAATTTAAAATATCTCCTTAAAAACGTTAAGTATAAATTCTTAGTTGAGATTAAAAAGCTTTTTATTTCACAATACATCTTTGTATTGTTGTCAACTTTGTATTGTTTCTATTCGTGAAAGCTTTCAACTGGCCTTCTCATATTTGTCGCATTATAACTACTGCATGCTGGCAGCGCTAATCGCGGAATTTTTGAAGTAAGACTTGCTCCTTTGCTGATATGATATTATGGCTACTTTTTAATCTAGTCGTAATTTTTCTAAAAAAAATATTTATTTGTGGCGTTCATTAGAACGCATCCAAATTTATTATCTATGAACGCATCTGTTTTCGCATGCCCCTTCTTACGCTCGGTACATCTCGCTCTCTCTCTCTGACTCGCAGCGCTACCGAGCGGACGTCTCGCTTCAACCGCTGTTCAGCAAAGGAAATATTTGTAACACAGATTGAGATTTATTGTTCTGTGATATTATAAGTTTAACTATCTGGCAAGTGTTTTTCTTTACATTGAATTATCTATTACGAGACGAGGGGCCTGTACTCATGTCACCTCATATTAATACAGCGTGGGAATGTATTGCTTTCTTAAACTACAGTTTTTTTTAATGATAAAAAACATTCTGTTAGATTTTGTTGGTTATTTTTTTTAAATCTGGCAACTTTAACCATCGTAGCTTTGTGTTGAATTGAACGCATAACAGCTCAGTCGACTGATCCTCGTGGGGCATAAAGATCTCAGCACTTCAACAACAAAAGAAAAATATATATTGCAGCTCTAAATGTTCTCATATTTAAAAATCACGAGTAACATGGAGCAGAGTGACCGGAGATAAAGTAGGATGGAGATGGAATAGCCCTTTGCCAACTGGTAAATGGACTTACAAAAAATTATAAAACAACTTATATATATGGAAAATATTTGAATTTAGTTAAGATATATATGTATGTATTAAACAGATATTATTGTACTGTATAGGTCTAAATAAAAGGCTTTATTATATATATGCCAGCTCAATTTGATTACATTTTCTATCAAATTGGACATAACTCTTCACTTAAATGATCACTGCAAATAAAGTGGTTATAATTAGTTTAAAAAAACTGTTCTACGATCTAGATCAGAGTTCCCCAAACTTTTTTGTGTCGTAGACCCCTTGCCATGTTTTTCCGTGTTGGGTAGACACCCTACTTACCTGATATTGATTTCCTGTAAATTTCTAACTGTAGTGAAGTTTAGTGTTAAAAACTTAAAGTAAAAACACATGTTAATTTATAAATTTATCAATTGAATTTAAATTAAAACTACTCAAAATAAAATTTTGTATCTGTTATGTAAAATATACGTAACATTAAATAAACATAAAATAAACTATAAATATAATAACATAAGCAATAAGTCAATATTTTTAGTGAGAAGGATGTACCTTATGCTTTTAGCAACATTTGGCGTCAATTTTGTAAGGGTAAATCTTAAATCTCCTCGACTAATTATGTCCAGTCTGTTTCTTGTTTTCGTTAGGAGATTGGTAACAGCGCTGAACTCCCTTTCTTCTTTTTGTATAAATAATGTAAATGTTTTGATATTATAAGATAGTATGATGTAAGTAAATAGGTACTATCAGTGTATGTGTTGAGATCCACTATCGTGGACCCCCATTTTCATTTCATGATCCCACAAATTATTTTTCGTTGACGTAGACCCTAAGAGTCAATATAGACCACTGCGGAAATCACTGATCTAGATGAAGGAAGAAAGACGATGTAGAATTAAAATTAAAAAACTCGATTTACCCAAATATGTGACCTCTGCCCCACACAAGGCTGGGGTAACCAGAGGTCCCAAAAACGGAAGTCATTATAAAAAAAATGAAGTAGATAAAGGTAGATCAAGTCTGTTTCCTTTCAAACGGATATTATAGGTGTAAAAGATTTGAAGGCGTGAATGTATAGTACCTGTAAATTAATACACGGTACACATTATCTAAAAATAAATGGTTATATGTAAAAATAGAACCAAGATTAGTGCCAAACACAGAGTCCTAGCACTAATCGGTATAACATAACTCCTGAAGATACCCCGTGGAGGTTTGAAATACGTGTTGAGTAATTTGGCGATGGCGGTTGTGTGTTTCGCATTGTTTGCCGCATACGCATTTATCAGCGGGCGGTGCACTTTGTTGCACGACTACCACTGCATGTGCGGAAGTGGTTAAATATTGGTCCTTTTCTTACTTAAGATGGACTTCCGCAAGGTAACGCCTGATTCCATTAAAATGGTTATATATATAATAAATAATATAATGATAATATATAAATTAAGGAATTGCTACATATATAAATTAATTATTGTTTATAGTCTGTCCGTGCAGACTTTGTACTGAATAGAGTTACAAGCTTGTCGTATTCAAATAGATAAAATAAATTAATGTAACATATTTCAGAGTCGTAGAGTTGATGTCGATGGATGTATATCTCTATATGTATCTGCTGTTAATGAATATATAGTACATCCTATCCAAAAACCAATGATTTCAGGAATGTTAAATAATGTAATAACAATATTGTAAGAAGCATTTTCAAAATTAGAATTACATATATATTTAAATGCGTGCACGGGTACTGCAAGCAATACTTGCACCGTTTTAAAATAATCGACAACGTTACTTGCCCATGTGACGGCTGCATACTACAGACTTTTCACCACTTACTCAGACACTGCTCCCGATTCGAATCCAAATGACGTAACCACGTGACCTTATGTGAAAAACTTAATATCCCTCCGTTCTTACCGGACCTACTCATGAAAAAATCTACGGCAGAGTCTTTTGATGAGTTGCCCCGGAACATTGTTCTGAACCTCAAGGCATTTAACGGTCTGTAGCGCTTGGGCAGCGACTTGAAATAAAATAATATACCAACTAATGTATAATTGAGTAAAACTTCCAAATTTTATTGTTTATATGTATACATTTTAGTTGTATTTACACATAAGAACAATTGTAAATAATGAAAAATCGCTTTCGTATCTCGCAGTTGGGAGAAGAAAGATCCGTATCAAATAGCGGCAACCCTCTCCCAACTGTCTGCGCTTAGTAAAAGCAAAAATATTGTAAAAAAAACACTGGCGATACAATTTAGAATTAAAAAAAATTTATATTAAATATAGCTTTATATCTGTCCACGCAGACAATATATTATCAAAAGATACTGGCCAGTCGCATTCGAATTAAAAAAATGAAGATGTTACAGAGTGAATATATTATATCTATAACAAATCACCCCGTGTAAAACATTTGTAAATATCTATTACACAAAAGTCGAGGTAAATATTCCGTTTCAGCCATGACATGAGAAAACCTGGGGACATCTGACTTAGAGCCACTAGGCCCGGAGGTATATCTCGTCATAACCAACTTTCTTATTAGCTGATTAATTATGGAAAGAATATTAATACATTATTTAATGACCTGATGCGGGCAAGATACGTGGCTTCTTCCACTTGACCTGGATTAAAACCGATCGTCCAATGTCAATGGGAAACGAAAGGTGGGAGCATCTGTATAAATTAAAATCCCATTTGGTTTTTTATATGACCTCTCAGGTTTTATAAGCTGTCTAATACGGAATGAAAATTTTAATTTAAAATCTATGACTTGTTAAAAAAATGTGAATAAAATTCATTTATTTAACATAGGTAATTATAATAGAACTCTTATTGACCTGATCATACTATGTTACAAGACTGCTAGAAAAATCTAGATCACGAATGTTATGTTATGTTTTTTTTTAATTCTTTGACATTCCTATATTAAACGGTTTTATTTAGTTCGACCCGTACGGAATTTATTTGTTTGGGTCAAAATTAGAAATTGAAATTTAAGCACCTTGTCAGATTGATCTGAAATTTGGTACACACGTTTAATTTAGATGACAATACAATATAATAAAATCAATAACATTATAAATCTAAGATGGCCGCCGATACAAAATGGCGGATTACATATTTTTCCTTAAACCCCTCAATATGGGTATCAAATAAAAGGGCTACACTAGTAAAACACGATGGTTATGTCAAAATTTAAAATTAAAGATGGACGCCGTTCCAATATGCCGGACTAGGTACATATTTTTCCACAACCACCAAAATATGGGCATCAAAAAACCGTTTAACTTAAAAGTTTTTTAAATGTATTTATAATGGTGTAAGAATGTGATTCGAAATTTAAATATTAGTAATTTTATTTTATTTTTGGGACACACAAGGACTTATATCCCCATCTAGCGGTTAATAATGTAATATATCTTGGTAAACCTCGCTAATATATGTGTAGACTATATATTCATTTACACATCACTCTTTGAGAAAAAATTGTTAAAGAAAATATTACCATGGTATATATTCGATACAGATAAGATATGATAAAATACGTACATTCAACATAAAAACATTTGACAGAACTTGATTGTCAACTTGTTTTCTATTTATTTTTTAAAAATATTTATTTTTGACTCTACATCTCAGGGTGTTATAGTTGTGAAGAAGAAACATGAAGAAACTCCACAACAACACATAAAGTTTAACACAGATTTATACGTATATACTTTATTAGATATAGCCTAAATAAAATCAAAATAATCAGGCGACATCACTGCCAAAGATTCTTGTCATTTAAACATCTATTTACTGAATAATAAGCTTTTTCCGTTAATTTACTTTTAAAAAGCGTTTAGAATTTTATTAATAATAGTTCAATAAAGTTTTACGACAATGAAAAAATCTGATTCATTTTATTACAAATGAATAAGAGACTTTTTGCAGTCGAAACTTTGGTACAGACAGTTTTTCAAGATCAATAAAGGTAACCTTTCTATATTAAGTTTCACTATTCAATAGTTAAATAAATAGTAAATAATAACAGACAAGTTTACGAAGGATGGGCAGCACGTCCTCTGCGTACCATAATACCAATTTGTGGTATCTCCTGATCACATACCATTTTTTGGTACAGAGACTTTGATTTCAATAACCTTTCGCCTTTTGTTTTATTTATTTTTATTCTTCCTTCCTTTACGTATTCTTACAATCTTATTACTTTTATTAACATACCTTCAATTCTTTGTCACATTTCTTACAATATTACATTTTGTATTAATTTTATTTTATTTCCTTCTTAACGTTTTCTTATATAATTCTCATTTGATTTATCTTTAAAAGTATTTATTTATATTTCTAATTATTTATTATGTCTTTTTTATGTATCACACTTATTTTTCTCAGATGTTAATTTTTATTTATTTTTATGATCTCCTTTGTTATAATTTATACATTTCTGCGTCCCCCATAAGGGTGCTAATTCTGCCGCTATTTATTTTGACCCCTAATTCTATTTCCAGATCAGTTCTAATAACGTAAAACACGGGACATCCATACATACCCTTGGGATAGTCCTATGTCCTACAGTGGGCATCTGTGGGCTAAAAAGTCAACAGAGACGAATCAGCAATCTTACAATTTAATAAGTTTTTGCCCATTGAGCAATTCTTATTACAAAATTACATAAAATTGCGATTAACACCAATTATACCCGACAGATATATTTAAAATATTTATTAGTTACATTATATTTCAGTTTATCAGTTTGTATATCCGTTACTTTTTTGCATATTTAAATTTGTGTTGTAAAATATATGTTTATGTAAGTAAATGATAAATGAAAATTATAGTTATATGTTCATATTTTTATTGATTTATTTATTACTTATTTTAATCGTTAAACTTTTTTTTATTATTTCTAATTTGTATCGCTAGTGTTTTTTTTACAATATTTATTTTCGCTTAAACTAAACGCAGACAGTTGGGAGAGGGTTGCCGCTATTTGATACGGATCTTTCTTCTCTCAAATGCGAGGCACGACAGCGTTTTATAATTTTTTACAATTTTTCTTACACCAATTGTTAAAATATTTTCACTATATTACGACCGTAGTGTTTAGTTATGGCCACATTCAACGAAAACCAGTTGACCACGTGGTAAAAACTGCCTTAAGCCTCCCAGAAATCCCAAGAGGGAGAGGGCGTCCAAAAGCTACATGGTGGTCTAATATCAGAAAGGAACTGGAAACCCTTCAACTTGATGCAGGGACAACCCAGGATAGAGTGGCCTGGCGCAAATTGGTAAGGAGACCCGACCCCAAATAAAGGGAAAAGGGAGGGAAGAAGAAGAAGAAGACGACCGTAGTGTTTAGTAATAATAAACATATTACTATACTTCAGTAATACGAGCCGTGGTAGCGTAGCAGTAGAGTAGTTTGACTTGCGACCGTAGGTCCGGGTTCTTTTCCCGTTATATAATGTTAAATAAATGAACCGTTGTGTGTTAATTACGATTGCCATTGCTCAACAAGTTAGCAAAGAATGGTCCCGGCGTGGCAGTCGGAGGGGCGGATCCTGGCAGACGAGATCGGACAGGACCTTTCCTTGCCAGCAGTCGAGTCGGCGATGCTGAGCGTGTCATCGGCGTGAAGGGCCGTGGCCTCTTTCTGTAAGACCGTCATGGTCCAGAAGGAGGCGGCCGAACGGGATCGGCAGAGGACAGATCCCGCTAGGAGACGACACCGTCAGCGCAGGGACGCGCCTCACGAAGGCCCTCCGGTGAATGGTGCTCCCATAAACGGGGCCTTCGGAGTCGCGGGAGTTTAGGTGGGGGCCCTAAACTCCCACTAGCTTCGGCAACTCTGAGGCGGACGATGGTTCGACGTGGTCTCGAACCATCGTGATAGCACCACGAGGGTTTCGGGGGTAGCGTATACACGCATACCCCGGGACGGGCTATCGAAAAATAGCACGGCGCGAGGGAAGACCGCGTGGCGATCCCTGACCGGGAGATACTGCGGTCCCCCGTATAGCGCAGAGGACGACCACCGGGGTGGGGGTTTAGTGTGTAGGAATCCCACATACCCCTGTCCTCCCCCCAGAGGCAGGGCATCTTGAACACCGGAAGATTTCCCCCACAGAAAAAAAAGGATGGGCAGCAGCGTTGTCTGCGTACCATAATACCACATTGCAACCAAGCGTAGCGATTATGGTATATATATCCCACAAAAATATCTTTGTGAAGTCCCATGCCTGCTGTGGGCGTTTATGGGCAGAAACGACGACCAACGACGGAACTAATTGTATTCACGCGTGGCCATAGCACTGCCTTTTTTACTCCCACGCTACCTTTTCGAAGCACTTTCAACGTACACGTGGATGAAAAGTTATATATCATCCTTCTGTCTGTTGTGGTCAAAGTAGTTTTGTAATTCAGAGTGTATATATATTCTTCTCCACCTAAATATTGCCAGGCTGTACTATTGTGTCTTTATATAACTTATCAAATTTTACATAAAATGTCGGCTCTTTTGATATATTACATAATAAAATAATATATCTTTAGAATATTGTTCGATAAATATGCGATTTGAATTTTATAAATGGTAATCCAGAAATGTTTTATGGTATTATATTACATTGAATTGAATTAAAGATATTTAATAGTTGAAAATTTGGTACAGTCAGTTTTATACGGTACCTTGGTACTATGGACGTCCTCTATTATTTTTAATTTATTATAATTATTGTTAATTAACAAAATACTGTAAAGTCACTGTAAGAATATTGACCTATTTAAATGAATTTCTCAAAGAGATTCGCGGACATAGGCCTTATGTAAGGGAGTACAAATTTCATTTTAGTTTATATCGAATTAGAATGTTCTGGAATTATTCTTCACGTACACGTGTAATAATTAGAAATAATTGTTTGTGTGTAGAAATATGAATAAATAAATAGAGGTGTAGAGTTATTTATGAAGAATAATCTCTGCGCCAACAAACATGCGAAAGCCAATACGTAGGTACAGTCGGCGTTACAGAAAATTGACGTCGGAGAGCGATTGAAAGTGGGGCGAGCGCTCTCGAGTGTACTCGGGGGGCCCTCAGCGCCCCTCAGCGCCCCTCGGGCCCCCTGAAGTCAGCACGATTTTATCGTTGATCACAAGGGCTTACGATCGATGTCTTAACGCAAATGTAAGCATGGATCCATAAATAGGTGGCGGCCACTCCGAGTTTTATTTCGGATAATACTCTCTGAGGTTAGCCCCGAGAGGGCCGCCCCTCTTTGGACGTTACGAGCACTTGTTTGGGCTCTTATGATTTTCGTAAAGTATTTTTGGATCGAGATTTGTTTACGTTGAGAAGGTAATTAGAATATAGATTTTTTTTTTTCTTGTAACTCACCCGAAGATGTTCCTTATTATTTATCAAAGAAACTTCGTGCCAGATATTTTTAGACATATATGGTCTTTCATACAGCTGTTATGACGATAAGTTAAGAAAATTAAGCACATACTTTATTTAATTAATACCTTCGTTTTCCTACTTAACCCCTGCAATTACTTGACTGACATCATGAAAGAAATCTTTGGTCATAAGTAATCTTTTATCACTTTCTCCTTCTTACAAATCTGACTCCGTTTATTCTTCTTTTCTTTCCAAAGCGTTCTGATTAAGAATAAACTTTATATCGGAACTGGAGTCATCAAACCGGTAAATGTTCAAAAAGAATGTTCGAGACCTATTCGCGGAAGAATCGTTATAACTCTCTCATATATATAAGAAAAACATAATCACAGTGGACAACCACGAAGAAAGTACTTATTGAGATCGTGGAACTGTTAGTCCGGTAACTAAAAACAAAAATAAAATACCATAATCGAATATACAATTGTGATAATTCTTTGAAAAGAATTAAAGAACTTTGTAAATTGAAATAAGAGGAAAGATAGATCTTAAGAGGAGTGACAGAAGAGCATAAAAATAAAAAAGGATATTAAAAAAATATTAAAATGGGAATAAAAACCTTTGGTTTCTTTTTCGTTTATCAGGGAGGCTATGGTTTCCTCCCTAATTTTTACGCCAGACTGGCACTCGAAGTCGAGCCGGAGTCCCCCGAATGCGGGACACTGGGCCACAAGGTGGATCACGGTGTGGTCCACGCCCGGTTCACAGAAGCACGAGGAGTCATCCTTGAGCTTGAACCTGTGGAGGTACTCAGAGAACCCCCCGTGCCCCGTGAAGAGCTGGGCCGTACATACAACATTACATTACACACCTCTACACGGGTACAGCTGTTATCTACGTGTAAACGTCATCGTGCGAGTGTTCAGTATAATTTATTTTTGGTAAATTCACGGAACTTTCCGTTACGTGAAATCAGTACTGATGAAGCTATGCGTGTATGGTTCACTTTACCCCATCATGATGGGTTGAGACCACAGCGATCTTTCGTCCGCCTCAGAGTCGCTGAAGCTAGTGGGAGTTTAGGACACCCACCCTAAATACTCACGACTCCGAAGGTTCCGTTTATGGTAAGAGAACTCCATTCTTCCGGAGGGCCGTCGTGAGGCGCGTTCTGCGCTGATGGCGTCGTTCCCGAGCGGGATCTGTCTTCTGCCGATGTCACTACTATTTAAACACTGTGTTTGGCACTAATAGGTGTAACATAACTCCTGAAGATGCCCCGTGGAGGGGTGAAACACGTGTTGAGTAATTTGGTGGTGGCGGTTATGTGATTCGCATTGTTTGCCGCATACGCATTTATCAGAGGGCTGGCGGGCGGTGCATTTCATTGCACGACTACCACTGCATGTGCGGAAGTGGCTAAATAGTGGTCCTTTTCTTACTGATGTCACTAATGTTTCAGGATCCCAAACAACACGTGACGTCACGATCTCGTTTACGACATAGCCGCCGTTTAAATGTAAAACCATTAATCTAATAATAATATATAATATATAAGATATATCATATATACTCGAATATTATAATTAAAAGCATTTGATTATTAAAATAATTTTTTGATTGCGATGCCATGAAATCATGTCAATTAGTTGCTTTTTTTTAAACATAAATATTAAATTTAAAAAGCTCTCGAGGTGTTAAAAGTCGCGCGGAAAACCTCCAATTAGAGCGCACTCGGCGCCGCTTTGAAAATTCTTACGGAGCTTTGAACTTTTTATATCCGTGTAATCAGGTGCCGGGGGGTAGGTGAGCTATGGATCCTCAGAAGAGGCGGGCTTCGGTTTAAAAACTTTCATTATTTGCCTGAGGTACCATCAAACAAAATCAAAGAGCAATGGAGGCCTAATGACAAAGGTCGTGACTTCCATCTTTTCTGGCTTGTGAATTACATGACGTCATTGTTTACAAATGGTAAAGAAAAACAAAGTTGGTTAACTGGTGCATTCTATTTTCATTGTTTAGTACTTTATTTAATTTTTAATATGCCAAGATAAAAAAAAATAATTAAAAAAAATAAGGTAATCAAAATAATTAAATACAAAATGATTGGTCAAGCGTGTGCATGTTAAAAGAAAAATCAAAACGTAAATTGATTGTGTTAAAAAAATATAAATTCTTTATTTACTCTTTCAAATAAATATTATTCCCTTTCAAAATAATCCCTGTACGATAAAACTTACTTTTGATTACTACTTTTTAATAACGGTTTTTACATTGCTATAATCAGACGGAATAGTCTTTTTCCTGTGCAGCCTTCAAAATCTTCAATTTGGTTTTTATCTCCATAACCATATCAAAAAGGCGACCTAACATTGGGCTTTTCAATTTGCTGAATAGCTAGAAGTCGCACGAATCCAAATCAGAAAAATACGGTGGTTGCGAAAAAATACGAATAGAGTTTTTAAAGCCATTTTCCAAAAATTTGGACGCGTTTGACAAAATTAAACCTTTTAAATTAACACGGCAAATTTTATAGACACCCCTACCAATATAGAACAGAAAATTATCAGGAATTTTTAATGACAATTTCACATTAATTTTAGATCACAGTACTATATCGCCTAACCCGTGCCTGTATGACCTTGTAAATTCCAATGCCTTTAAATCTTGATGATTCTAGTGTGCATATCACAATAAATAGAAACAAGACAGAACTCCAGATCCGAAGGGTCTTTAAGACCCAGGAAATAAATAAAACTGTGATAAAAATCATACATAATAGCAATACAGGCAAAACATGGAAGTTTAAAGAAAAGTTTTAAACTCATATTGTAGAACTATAAATAAATTTATTTACATATATTCAACATAAAAATGACTTACTATAATCTGTTATATGTTATGTAAAATTGATCAGGGAATGTAGATGAGAGAAGAAAGGTATGTATGGAAGAAGATAGAACATGTGAAGAACTAAAAGAAGGTATAAAAGATATTGTGAAGGAAAGGTAAAAGTAATGTAAATAAATAACCTAAAAAACTTATTTACAAGAAATGAAAAGAAAGAAGAGAGGTCTCCAAAAACGCGGACCTTTAGAATGAAACCTGATTCTAGTTTCTATCAATGGAAAATAAAATAAATAAATCGGTTCTTCTGGCATTATTCTATTATCGTACTCTTAGAAAAAATCAAGTCATTTAAAGTTCGATAAATTTGGTTAAGCGTAAAAATTGTATTCTTTCCAGTATCCCATACGACGGACGACCTGATCTTCCAGTGGGATCCGGACGTGCCCCTGGTGGTGGACGAGAACATAGAGCTGCCACAGCTGGAGCTGGTGCAGAACAGAACTGCTGACTGCACGCAAGTGTATTCAACAGGTAAGCAGATATGATCACGGTATCTCATAAACTTATATTACATTTCGTCTTCCTTAATTTTATATTTCTTATAATTTTTTACTAAAAAAAGATCGCAACTTCCTTACGTGAGCGTTTATTGTTAACTATGTTCGCTTTTTTTGCGAAGTACACTTACATATATCATATTTCTGTATTATCACCTTTTAGTTACAGATTTATTTACCTTCTTTTATCCGAGTTTTAAGTTTTATTTCTTTTTATTGCTGTTCTTATCATCTTTCAGCAATATTCCAGAAAGGTGTAGCGACTTCACTCCTGGCTCATTAAGGAAAGTGGCACCAATGTGCCCTTGCCTCCGCGAAAAATCAGGGCGATCCGTGGTAGGATCAGTATCCTACCTTAGATTGGCTCTCTTTGCTTTCCAAAGTCGTACCGAACCGAGTCCACTGGCCGCTCTGTTCTGTAAACTCGGTTCCGATGAAGATATATCCGCGATCTCTACTCCTTAAGGTCCTAGTGGCCATCTGTTCTGCGCTACTCATTGCCACTTCGATTTTAGGTAGAATCAGTATCCTACCTTAGATTGCCAAGTAGCTCTCGTTGCTCTCCAAAGTCGTACTGAACTGAATTCACAGACCGCTCCGTTCCGTGACCTCGGTTTCGATGAAGCTATAAAAGCCTCCAGGGCAGCTTTAATTTCATCTGAGATAATTAGATTGAAGAGGCGACAAGGTTGTCTGCCAGTCTTAAAGGTGGTGTTACGCTGTGCTTACCGTTCCGCGATCTCCACTCCTTAAGGTCCGAGTGGCCATCTGTTCTGCGTTACTCATTGCCACTTCGATTTTAGGTAGGATCAGTATCCTACCTTAGATTGGCTCTCTTTGCTTTCCACAGCCGTACTGAAACGAGTCCAAGGACTGCTCTGTTCCGTGAACTCAGTTCCGATGAAGCTATAAAAGCCTCCAGGGCAGCTTTAATTTCATCTGAGACAATTGACTGAAGAGGCGACAAGATTATCTGGCAACTTTAAAGATGGTTTTACGCTATGCTTACCGGTGTGCAATCTCCACTCCTTGAGGTCCAAGTGGCCATCTGTTCTGCGCTACCCATTGCCACTTCGATTTTAGGTAGAATCAGTATCCTACCTTAGATTGCCAAGTGGCTCTCGTTGCATCCAAAGCCGTACCGAATCGAGTCCACAGACCGCTTTTTTCCGTGAACTCAGGTTCAAAGAAGCTATGAAATCCCCCAGGGCTAATAGCTTAAACTTCATCGGGTAATAGATTGACGAGGCAACAAGGTTGTCTATCGACCTTATCGATAAGGTCCTAGTGGCTAGCTGTACTGCGCTACCCATTGCCTCTTCGTATTTTCAATCCGAAGAGCTACGTTGATTACTTTTGTTGGTCTACGCCTCATTCCTAATTCGATTTCGTAGAGAAATCCTGAGCTTCGCTTTCTTGTGTCATAGACCAACTTTAACCTTGCCAACATCTTTCAGCCGTAAATCATCACTGTCACCTCCTATTGCTTGTAGACTTTCGTCTATGTGAAGCGAGGAATATTGGAGATGATGTTCTGGATTCAAGTTTATATATATATGTATATATATAATATTTTTCGAGAGATAAAAATAGCTTTGAAAGAAAAGGACCAATATTTAGCCAGTTCCGCACATGCAGTGGTAGTCGTACAACAAAGTACACCGCCCGCCAGCCCGCTGATAAATGCGTATGCGGCAAACAATGCGAATTACACAACTGCCGCCGTTAATTCACTCAACACGTGTTTCACCCCTCCACGGGGCATCTTCAGGAGTTATGTTACATCGATTAGTACCAAACACAGAGTTGACTCTGTGTTTGGCAAAAATAGCTTTATTATATAGGATCATTACAATCATATATATAATCATAAGCTTAAAATTAAGATTACTTTTGTCCTCAACACGACACTTACTAGTAGGTACTAACAAAAAACTCATTATTAAATGATATTTTTTAACAGTGTATTGTTGTTTTTGACGATTGTATTACAAAAAAAAATTAATATTCGGGTCATTGCGTACAAAACATTATCTAAAGACAAATGCGAATAATTTTAAACAACAATTAGATATTTATCGAGTGCTAGTTTTTAATTAGTAATGATAACGTAATTAAATGATATCATGTTAATTACTTTATCGGGTAATCCCTTAGTGAATTTAGCACAATGTGTCCTAGAATCGAATGGATAGGTATCGCTTATGCTGAGAGTGAACGCGGAAAATTTTATGCTCGCCTAGATAAAGAGATAATAAAAAATAAGCTGCTTACAACGATTTTTCTACAATCTACAATATATGAGACAGGACTGTATTAACTGTATACTCTTATTTGAGACTCTCTAACGTAAATTGGCTTGGCATCGACTTCGAGTGCCGGTCTGGCGTTAAAATCAGGAAGGAGTCAATAGTCTCCCTGATAAGCGGAAAAGACCAAAAAAGACTTACTCGCATATTGCAAAAAAATCATTATAAAAGTAATAGACAAAAATAAAAGTTAAGGAAAATTTAGAAATGTAAATAGATAATAAGAAATAAATGTGATAAAATGTAATATACAAAAAGTGATACAAAATGTGATAATAATGTAAACAAATAGAAATAAAAATAAAATGTAATGTGTAACGAGGGAGGAATGAAAGGTCACAGAGCGAAAGGGAATGAAAGGAGAAATATGTAAGAAATCTGAACGAAACAACTTAAAAAGTATACATGAAGGGAAAGAAAATAAAATAATATGTGAAAAACTAAATAAATTATAGCAAAAGTCCCTGTCCCACACCAGATAGGTTTACGAGAGGCCACTAATAGCGGGGGCCATATATATAAAAAAAAACGTAAATTGGCTTTAAAAAGTACACCTATCAGGGAATTTACAAGGTAGATACGTTCCTGAGAAAAACGTGTAAATCGAAAATTAAAAATTTTCAAGTCAAAACCGTGTAAATCGAAAAGCTTGCAGAAAATGCATAATTTTGCTATTTAACAGTTGTGATTTTTGTTTCAATATTTTTTAGGTGTACACAGAAATAAAAATAAAATGCATTGACAAGTTAAAATATTTAATATATGACGGAAGCACCGTTTTTTAAATTAATTACAATATACATTAAACATAAGAACAAAAAATAAAAGCAAAGGTGTTTTATTATCCTTTATCACTGTCAGAAATTACTCTAATTCTTTTTTTCGGAATCGAAGGTTCGAATTCACTTTCATCACTCGAAGTTATTTGTGCCGATTCGATGTTTGAAGCAGAAATATTTACATTATGAGAGATGGTAATAAAATCGGTTATTAACAATTGCTTCGAATTTTTTGTAAGATCTTTGTAAACTTCTTCATAATGAGCCAAGTCAGCACATAAGCTAGGGATTCCCCGTGAAATGTGTACACAGCACACGTGTTCAATCATAGTAACATTTAGTAGAGTGCGATAAAAACCAAAAAAAAACTTATTTCTAAAAACCGTGTAAAAGCGAAAAGGTGTATAATAATTGTTAACGATATATTGCAAAAAGAAATTATTACAATCACACAAATCTAGTGTCTTTATTTACAACCCTTTTTTAATCCCGTGTAATACCCTCATGGAATATACCTCCATTGGCAACGAAAAGGTTACACCGGACTCCAGCTAAAACCCCATGGTATTCGATGCCTTTTATTAAAACTACGGAAATGCCTTCGAATTTACTCTAGTTTAGGTTTAAGATAGAACTGCAGTCACCCACCTCTTGTTATACACTCGAATTTAGATCGCGCGCCAATGCAAAGTCATGACATATGTGTGATCACCCCAAATCCGTCTCCAAAGCCATGTTATTGGGGTTAAAGTAGGGCGCGGTACAACCTCTTTTGACGTCCAGGTCTCCGGCCGGATGAGGAGCTCTGATACTCTTTCTCTCTCTCTGTCCTCAGTCTCCTTCTGCTACATTACTTTTTGGCATGAGCTTATATCTGCTTCAAATTTAAATACGAATCCCGATTTGAACTCGGACGCCATCAGTGATGTGGCTGGCGTTGCATTAATGACAAAAGGTCTACCTGTTTACCAAGGCTTCATAAGTTTAGTTACTGTTTTGTAGTCAACTGAGTACGGTATTATAATATAAGCCTGAATCATAAATTTCCAATAGAACTAGTCCCTCCATCTCTCTTGTCATCGTCTCCTCACTTCTTTAGCAAGGTTGTCGGTCAATCTTATAGATGGATGACTTTCGCTGTGCTTAGTGGTACGAGATCTTCACTTCAGAATTTAGAGGCTACAATACAATCCCTTGTAATATAATCAAGAAATTATGGAAAAAAATTGCGGGATGTGATCAAATATCCTCAAATATCGTACTTATATAAAAAGAGAGAGAGAGAGAGAGATGTTGTGAGAATAGAAGTATACTAAGAACGAGTTTTATGGAATTTCAATTGGCAAGGGATATAAAGTGGGGGTTTTTTATAATATATATAAATATATATATGTATATATATATATATATATATATATATAATCGGCAAAGGATATATATATATATATATATATATCCTTTGCCGATTGAATTTCCATAAAAATCGTTCTTAGTGTACCTCTTTTCTCTATAAAATAGGAAATGCTAAATGTACGCCGGGAAGTGGCCAGTCTTATACATCTATAAGGTAAGGCCATGTCCAGCACTGGACTAACACCTGCCCTCTAATTATCTCTTCGTCACCTTGGGTTGACTGGTAGAGAACGCGTTAAGGTATTGAAATTAAATAAATTAATAAATTTTATTATTATATATAGTTTTCTAGTTGTTCGTAAACGTATATTTATATATAAATATATATATATATATATATATATATATATATATATATATATATATATATATATATGTATATATATATATGTATATAAATATATATATAAGATAACAATACTTAAGAATTAATAATAAAAACAAAAGAGACACTCAATCTCCGCTAAAACATCAAAACTTTAGCCATTTTTAAAAACAATCTTTATTATATTTAAAGACAAAGCATCATTTAAACAATATATTGCTTTATACTTCGACATACGATATACAATTTTTAACAAACGAAAGCCTTGAATATCTTTTGACTCTAACATAAAAGATATAGAGAATAAAAGATATCGTAGATGATTATCGAAAAAATGCATTATTTAAAATTCTTTAAAGATATTTTGATAAAGAAACATTGCGGGGACTTTTATTTGTTAAACTTTATTTATAAAACAATAACATATCATTAAATAGAGTGGCAAAAAGCAATCTTACCCAGTATTTTTGAACTATATGCGATTGAAATCTCAAGTTCAAATTCGTGTGATACTATATAAAAAACATTTGAAACATTTACGCAAAACTATAAGCATTGTTGAGTCAGGGTAATGGGTTCAACTTTGTCATACATAACGAAAGCTTTGCTCCCAGAACGAAATCAAATACACAGTCAATATAAGAGTTGATGAGATATAGATATATAAGCTATAAAGAAGTGAACGTGTTGCTCTCTTTCAGTAGAGCAGCAAGGCATAGAGCTTCCTCAAAGATCGCCACGAACCACGATTTCTTGCGCTGCTCTGGATGGCATATACATTCGATCGCTGTACGCTGTTAGCTTTTCTGACTTCTATAGTTTCTTCATCAGATACAACTCCTGACGTATTGTATTACATAATTTATATCTATTCAGTAGAGGAAGTGTGAACAATTTCTGAAAAGACAGCCCTGAATCGATATCAAAGTTAGGAGAATATCGGTTTAACACGTTCACTGCCGGCCCAATTTTGAAGAACTTTCAGCTGGTGCGGCTGAGGTCGAATCAGCCTCAAGCTGAACTTCCTAGTAGTGCGGTTGAGGCCTTTTCTGCCCCATGTTTCGGTTGAATGTAAACAGCCGCCGCACTAGAGAGAAAACACGAGTTTTACGCGCCGCACCAGTGCAAAGTCTACCATAAGGCTGAATCGGCCTCAAGCCGCAGTGAACGTGTTAAATCGCCTTTGAGTATGGGAATATGTTGAGCATGAGGCAATGCGGTGTGTTTTAAAATAGATAAGCTTGTCTAATGAGACGTGGTCGATATTAAAGTAAGAAAAACTACCGTAAACCTCTTACATAGGTAGCAATAATCGAAGGCTGCTCTGGTAGGTTGTTTAGGATATGACGAAAGCGACTAAGTAAGAAAAGGACCAATATTTAGTCACTTCCGCACATGCAGTGGTAGTCGTGCAACAAAGTGCACCGCCCGCCAGCCCGCTGATAAATGCGTATGCGGCAAACAATGCGAATCACACAACTACCACCGTTAAATCTCTCAACACGTGTTTCACCCCTCCACGGGGCATCTTCAGGAGTTATGTTACACCGATTAGTGCCAAACACAGAGAGCTGTGTTTAAAAAACCTTTTAACAGCCTCTGTTATTTGTTTTGTTATAAAGTCTTTATTAGCGGCATGTTTAAGTTTTAATGTACGTTCAGTGTAGAATAAAAATAATATTTTTAATATTCATGCATTAATAAAAAATTCGTTTAATAACATATTAGTGGGACCAGAAAGTAATGTCGCTTTACTTACAACATTTTTAGTGACTTTATATTTCTAATCAACAATATATTCACCTTCGTTATCAACAACCTTTTGCCGTCTAGTATACAAAATCAATACCTGAGCGGTAAAAATCAATCAGTTTATCTATATATGTCGACAGAACCGACATTATTTTCCAGTCCCTATATATGTTCTCATTTACTGCGATATTTTAAAATTTTGTAACATATATTTCGGTGTTGATATGAGAGAAATGTCGTTAGCAAAATATTTTAGATAAATAATATATACAAGACCGTATATATCTACCATACTCGCGTAAACTATGGGGGCATACCCATATAGATCTTTTTATCCCAGAACATTCATAGATTTCCATCACCTTATTATGAATAAGTATATTTAAGTATTTAATATTAATAATAGCATTATTTATATTATAATATACTAATATATATCTAGATTGAAAGGAAGTCTAGATTATTTTATGTTACTAAACGCAGTTGATCTGACGTAATGATCCCCGAAGTGTTGAAGTACACGTGTGATGTTCAAACTGAGAAGTTATATATATAATTAAAAAATAGATGTTTTTCGGAGGTTGGGGTCCATCCCGGATCCACCGTCATATTTATCCATCTTGTATGGGTAATCTCCCTGGGCGTGGTTAAGCCTTAACTTGAAATAAAACTTTAGATATCGCACTGACAATGCAAATTAACGCGGATTAAATTTCGGTAGAAGGTAAGCGATCCGCTATCACCGAGCGTCCCGCGCGATCTTGAATCTCGAACTACCCCCTCAACGTTGCTGCACAGTGGTTGTAACGTTTCGCTAGAGTAGGAACTTCCGGTCAGTTTCACTCTCGTCCACTTCCGGAAGGAACTTTCCATTCTCTTATACTAGATGGCGCCACCGACGCGCCGTAATATTTATTTTAAAAAAATAATAACCTAGATCAGTGATTACCAAAGTGGTCTATACTGACAACCTGCAAGGGGTCTACGTCAGCGAAAAAAAATTTGGGGGTCTATGAAATGAAAAATGGACCCCCAGTCCACGATAGTGGATTTCAACACATACACTGATAGTACCTATTTACTTACATCATACTATCTTATAATATCAAAATATTTACATTATTTATAAAACTACAGACAACACATTATTTATAAAACATTTACAAAAGTAGTTACAAAATTGACGCAAAAATGTTGATAATTTATTATTAAACCTACAGGTTCATCCTTCTCACTAAAAATATGGCTTATGTTATTTTATTTATAGTTTATTTTATGTTTATCTAATGTTACGTATATTTTACATAACAGATACAACATTTTATTTTGCGTAGTTTTAATTTAAATTCAATTAAGTAATATATAAATTAACATGTGTCTTTACTTTAAGTTTTTAACACTAAACTTCACTACAGTTAGAAATTTACAGGAAATCAATATCAGGTAAGTAGGGGGTCTACCCAACACGGAAAACATGGCGAGGGGTCTACGACACAAAAAAGTTTGGGGAACTATGACCTAGATATATAACATCATATCAATAATAAACATCAAAACGTCTGAACAGAAAATGAGGGTATCACGTTGTTGTCAGTTAAAAACCTTTAAGCCGGATCGTGCAGATTAAGTTAATAAACGGATAAGCTCAGTGTTTGACTTTGGACGGTGCAAATGAGAATTAATGATGGCAACACCGTTAATTAGGTCTTACTCGTAAACCGCACCGTAAACTGGCAACAATGGTTAATTATTAACTGTTTTGATAACCTAATTAGAATCATTATCATATCTGTGAAATTAATCATACTTACGTGATCATATGGTCAGCTTTTGCTATACCGTACGTCCAATTTATAAATCTATTGTTTTATAAAGAACATAATGATAATGTTATTTAATAGCGTTTTTAAAATTCTAATTACTATATATTAAATTTTATTATTGTTTACTATCATCTGTCCGTAGTTTGATATTGATAGAGGTAGTAAGCCTATCTCTTTGTAGAGTTTTATTATGTACAGGATGATCGGAAATGATAGTCTTATTGAAAAAGTAAAGAAATAAAAAAGTATGTAAATTTCCTGTCCCCAAATCGAATAGGAGAGTACAAGAGGACTCCAATAACGGGGGCAATTACAAAAAAAAGAGATAATACAACAAAAATAAGAGAATTAAAGTGAAATTATATCAATAATTTAATAACTTATGAATTTATTGATGATGATGATGAGATCCTCGCCTCGAGCCTTTCGTTTAAGGTAGCTCCGATCCCCAGCAAATTACAGGAAAATAGATTGCGATGGTAAGGCCACATTCAACGAAAACCAGATGACCACGTGGTAAAAACTGCCTTAAGCCTCTCAGAATTCCCAAGAGGGAGAGAGCGTCCAAAAGCTACGCGGTGGTCTAATATCTGAAAGGAACTGGAAACACTTCAACTTGATGCAGAGACAACCCAGGATAGAGTGGCCTGGCGCAAATTTATAAGGAGACTCGACCCCAAATAAAGGGAAAAGGAAAGGAAAAATAAGAAGAGAGAGATGATGAGATTCTCGCAATAGTCGTCCTCTAAGAAGTCTAAGATTCCTCGGTTCCTTCACTAAACCTTTTTATTATTCCTACAGTCCACTGTGCTAGAAATCCCGTTCCAGAATCTTCTTTATTCACACTTCGCCTTTTGTAGTTTGTCTAACATAAAATTTTTGATATTTCCAGGTAACTTCACGTGTCTGGAGGTGATCTTCAAGCTGAAGCGTCGTCTAGGCTACCACCTGTTCAACACCTACATACCCACTTGCCTCATCGTTATTATGTCTGTGAGTGGTAACCAATTTCACTGCGCCGGAATAAATATAAGTGTGTATTGTTTGAAGATTTGTTTGCATGTTTTGCTGTCAACTCTGAAGGCTTTTACAGTTTCTTATGAACTGAGTTCATGTAACCGAAGAGTCTGAAGATGCACAGTTGTAAGTGTGGCAGCGAGGATCACACGGCAATCTGAGATAACATACGGATTCTATCTCGGAAAGCAAATCAGTACTATATAGTAGTCTTATAGGAACTGCTGTACCACGTGAAATATAAGAGAAAAGAGCATTTTTATTGTCAAAACTAAATGCCCAAGGATCATGTGATATAAGTTTACAAAAACATAGTATAAAAGCTAAAAATATATTTATAAAAAAAGGATGATCAAAAAAAAAAACTTTTATTATAATACAAGTTAAATAATTAGTATTTTTTATTGTCATTATAATTTTAGATGTTTAAACGTTTTTTAAATGTAAATGTTTTCTGCTATTATGGCTACGCATCAGATGGATACGGAATCAGACAACAGTGTAAGCCAGGTCATATAATATATATATATATATATATATATACATAAATGTATGTATTTGTATGTATGTAATCCCTGAACTGCCCTGTCCTTCACGTCTCTCATCTCCATCCTAAGGTTGTCTGGTAGATCGCCTCGAGCGATAAGACCGCCTCTTGTACCTCTACATGAACTGTTTCTTTTTTCATATAATAAATAAAATAAAATATGTATTAGGAGAATTAATTACAAAGATTACTTTTCTAAATTTAAAACGAAATAATCACGATCTGCTTATCTTATCTAACATTATCTAGGCATTTCATTGTTTACACAGCATTATAGTTTTTGTTGGGACAGGAAGGTTCTCCAGCTGCGACTACCAGCCGGTAGACGCGGCATGAGTAGACTCCTCAGGTAGACCGACTTCAATGCAGCCAAGAGCGGTCATTGTGACGATCTTCATGTGAAGACTATGCCTTACAATGGATAATATGTTGATGATAATAGTTTTTGTTATTCAAATGCCTATTGTTATATTTCCTGATATGATCTATAGATAGTAGATAGTACATTCTAGTGAAAGTTAAAATGCTTTTGCAGTGGGTGTCGTTCTGGATCAAGCCGGACGCGGCGCCGGCGCGCGTTACTTTAGGCGTGACGTCATTGCTGACTCTCTCCACCCAGCACGCCAAGTCGCAAGCGCAACTCCCACCGGTCTCCTACCTGAAGGCCGTGGACGCGTTCATGTCTGTCTGCACCGTGTGAGTCTCACTCTCCTCTCCCTCTCAACTCTGTTTTAACACCGAATAGACAGAGACGGTTGACGCGGCGTCATTTACTTTTATTACTAATCATAGTAATATATTTGTTGCCACCTGGTAGCAGAATGTCCCGCATTTGGAGGGCTCCAATATGAGACCGAATGCCGGCTAGGCAAAAAGATAGAGAAGGCAACACTTGCCTCCGTTATAATGGAAAAGGATGAAAGAGAGTGCGTTCTCAAATTCTTTAGGAAAGTTGCACAATACGCAATAGACAGGAACAAAACATAGGTGGATAAAACATTGTAAAATTATTAAAATAGGTTATAAAATAAATCCGTGATAAAATTGATATACACGAGAAAATAATTAAAACTGTGATACTGTAATAGAAATAGATAACTGAAGTGTTTGAGGATGTACGAAAGGAATGGAATGATTGAGAAATGAAGAGGGAATTGTAGAATGATAGGAGGAAAAAGAAGATATTGTGTAATATGGAAGACGAGAACGAAAATAAAAAATCTAGTGAAAAAAAAATTATTAAGAAATACAAAACCCTGTTCCCAATTAAATAGGGGGTGGAAGGAGAGGTCCCCAATAGCGGGGCCACAAAAAAAATTGTTTAATCTGTGACCCAGCGGTGGAATAGATCGTGGTGCATGCAATTACTTTCTATCCCCTACAAGAAGAGCTTAGAGTGACTTGCTAAGTAGAAATGGGTAGGAGCAGTGCTTGCGGCAACATCGCTTTCCTTTTTAAAGGGGAGGACACAGCGATACACTTTCTTGCGGTCGCAGAGTGATGGGTGACGTAATTAGGCAAAACAAAACCGTGTAACGGCAAGTGTGGCGAGGGATGGAAGGCGATGCGTGAATGTAATGTGAATGAATGCTGTATGATGAATGTATGCTGAATGATAGAAAATATGAAGAATGTAAGAGAGATGATAGTAGAAGAGTATATATCGCTGTCCCGATAACAAGATGGGGAAAGAATATTTTTTATTAATAATATATTACTTTTATAAAATTTATATATGATAGATGTTGCGTTTGAGATACACGGCTGAGCCAAATGTTATTTAAATTTTTTACAAACAGACGCTTTGGAAAATGCTCTAAACCAGCGCTCCTCAACCTTTTCCCATCTGCAGCACATTAAAATATTTTCTTGGATTTCGCAACACACCGAAAGCAAAATTCTAGAGACGAGTGAACGTGACGCTCCATTGTGTTTTAAACACAAAATATGTTTAATATATAATTGTAAAATTTCAATTTATTTACAATTGGCACACTTGTATTTGACTGTTCTAAACAGTTCTACTAACCTAGAAAAAAAAATTCTTCCATCGTTTAGAGCAGAGTTCCCCAAACTTTTTTGTGTCGTAGACCCCTTGCCATGTTTTTCCGTATTGGGTAGACCCCCTACTTACCTGATATTGATTTCCTGTAAATTTCTAACTGTAGTGAAGTTTAGTGTTAAAAACTTAAAGTAAAACCTTATTAATTTATACATTTATTAATTGAATTTAAATTAAAACTACTCAAAATAAAATTTTATATCTGTTATGTAAAATATACGTAACTTTAAATAAACATAAAATAAATTGTAAATAAAATAACATAAGCTATAAATTTTTTACTTCATATGTACTTTTATAAATAATGTTAATGTTTTGATATTATAAGAAAGTATGATGTAAGTAAATAGGTACTATCAGTGTATGTGTTGAGATCCACTATCGTGGAACCCCATTTTCATTTCATGGACCCCCAATTTTTTTTCGCTGACGCTTTCCTTGCAGGTTGTCATAGACTCCTAGGGGTCGATATAGACCACTTTGGGAATCACTGGTTTGTCTTCAAGACGAGATTGAATGGGTTTCTAAGCAAACTTGAGATCAGGCGAAACAAAGTTCAAATGCTTTTCCTATAAACAATAAAAGAAACTTATGTTATTTGCTTCAATTGTAGGTTCGTGTTCATGGCGCTTATGGAGTATTGCCTCGTGAACATAATACTGGACGACGGCGGCAGAAAACCAAAGGTATTTTAATGACTTTTGACATATATATGACAATTCCGTCTTATTCTTTTATTACAGTATATGTACATATATAGTGATCTGGGCGATGTGAACGCGACTTGCATTGAATTCAATTTAAAACAAATTATTCGTATATATGTAGTACCTATCCCACGTATATATATATATATATATATATATATACACATAAGTGTTCTTGTTTGAATGTATGTACACCCTAAACTGCCTCTCCTTCATGTCTCTCATCTTCATCCAAAAGTTTGTCTGGTAGAGATCGCCTCGAGCGATAAGACATCCTCTTTTACATTTATATTAACTGTTTCTTTTTTTTTTGTTATTATGTACGGTGTACATTTAAGTGTAAATAAAATATACAATAGGATAATCAATTAAATTACAAGTAGTACATATGAATTATTTTTTTGTTTTCCTCTGTTTATTGTCTATGGTATACAAAAAAGTGTTAATAAAATAAACGATAATGAATAATATAATATTTTCACTTATTATTAACTTGCGGAATACAAATTAATATTTTTAACATCGTTAACAATTAAAAAAAACTATAGATTATATATTTAATATTAATAAAACGATATGTTTTTTTAATAGACTGTGTTCTTATCAAGTGAATAAAGAATTAAAACTAATTCCGGTGGTAACTTCAGGAACCAGCTGAAGCGGCAAAGGCAAGGCTGCGCGCGCTGAGCATCGACCGCTTCTCCCGCGTCTTCTTCCCCCTTCTGTTCTCCGTTCTCAACGCCACCTACTGGATCCAGTTCGCGCAGTACATCTGACTGCCCAACATCTACTCTTACTTCTTTATCAACTCTAACTCCATTGCTCTGAAGTCTTTGAAAAAGTCACTCGTTATTCATATTGTTTTCATATCGGCCTACTGTCGAATATAACTCTTATCGGTTGTCATTAAAGTAACCGCATGGATTTAAAAACGCTTGTCAGATTTTACTAGAATAGACCTTAAAATATATCCAAAGATATGTTAAATAACTATATATATATACATAACATATACATAATATATGTAACATTTTTGGTCACTAAACTATTATTAACTTCTATTGTAATTTAGTTCTAATATACGTTTACAGGAATTTGTTGAAGCAATAATTTTTTAATTCGTTGTTTTTATGAATAATCACTTTTATCTTATACCATTATTTATCATTTATACTGTTTGTTTTCATTTTTATTTATTCCATTTTTTCTATAACCTTTTATCACAACCTCAGACATTACATCTTAGGTCTATTTTATTGTTCACTATATATTTCACGTTATACATGATTATATAAATCACAATTTTAAACAAAGTTCTGTTATTTGTATTTTTTGTTAAATTTATTGTTTTATTTCTTATTTTATTTAATGGAATCAGGCGTTACCTTGCGGAAGTTCACCTAAGTAAGAAAAGGACCAATATTTAGCCACTTCCGCACATGCAGTGGTAGTCGTGCAACAAAGTGCACCGCCCGCCAGCCCGCTGACAAATGCGCATGCGGCAAACAATGCGAATTACACAACCACCACCGCCAAATTACTCAACACGTGTTTCACCCCTCCACGGGGCATCTTTAGGAGTTATGTTACACCAATTAGTGCCAAACACAGAGTCTGACTCGGTGTTTGGCACTGGTCGGTCTAACATGTGCGGAAGTGGCTAAATATTGGTCCTTTTCTTACTCATTTCTTATTTTGATAATTTACTCGTACACATTTTTGTATTGCACTGTTTAACTTGTCATTTGTTCCTATTTATTTCTGTTTTGGCTACTGTTCCGCAGAAATTGAGGAAGGTTTCTCTGTGGTGTTCGTTAGAGTCTAAATGCATTAGTACAAGACGTAAACAATTTATTATTAAAACATCCATACATGGTTGAAATCATTTCAACCCACACTAAGCCTTTTGATACTACCTTTATAATGCAAACAGGCAAGGTATGTAACAACCTACAGGTGTCATTTCCAGCTGACTATAACTTAGGAATGTTCAAGTTAAAACTTAACTTGAACAAAACGTTGATAAAAATCATTCTCTATACTGCTTATAGTATCTTTTTTTGTTTGCTTAACATATTATATATCATATTAATTATTCAAATTGTTAAAATTTATAAACATTCCGAGCTTGTATGAAAAATATTATCAATGATATATCACAAAGTTTAACCACAGATCTACTAGAGTATGCGTTTAAATAAACTTCATAATTGAAATATATAAATAATAAATATTGTTAATTATTAATTTTAATAAAGTTTAATGCACAGAAATCTCCATTTAATGGATTTAATTAAGAAGATACCTATGATAGAATAAAGTTTACGTGAAAATATTCAATTCGTTGTCCTCTTGTATTCCTCTAGTAGCGCAACGGGGTCCGAATCATTACAGCTCCGTGTATTTCCGAAATTGCTAGATGTCACAAGTTTTGTTATTCTGAATGGAAAATATATTATTATTTAGTGTGTTTATCATAGTTATCGGAAAAGGTAAAGCTAAAGGAAAAGATAAAGTTCATGAAAGATGTAAAAGATATACAGGTGATTGGTTAAATGCATAATAGCTTCATAGAGAGATATTTAATTTTGTATATAGTGATCACTCTGATTTTTTTAAACGGTTTTATTTAGTTCGACCCGTACGGAATTTATTTATTTGGGTCAAAATTAGAAATTGAAATTTAAGCACCTTCCCGTTGTCAGATTGATCTGAACTTTGGTACACACATTTAATTTAGAT
Source organism: Battus philenor (assembly GCF_028537555.1). Lineage (NCBI taxonomy): Eukaryota > Metazoa > Arthropoda > Insecta > Lepidoptera > Papilionidae > Battus > Battus philenor. The sequence continues at coordinate 10,937,211 of NW_027181689.1, read as the reverse complement.
GACAATACAATATAATAAAACCAATAACATTATAAATCTAAGATGGCCGCCGATACAAAATGGCGGATAACGTATTTTTCCTTAACCCCTTCAATATGGGTATCAAATGAAAGGGTTACACTAGTAAAACACGATGATTATGTCAAAATTTAAAATTCAAGATGGACATGTACATATTTTTCTACAGCCACCACAATATGGGTATCAAAAAACCGTTTAACTTAAAAGTTTTTTAAATGTTATTTTTGTTTTAATAACTTCTGGCAGTACAAAGTCCGCAATAAAAAAAATTACTATACTTTCGTTCGAATTTTAAAAACGCGGTAACAAATATAATCATTACATTATTTATAATTTCCGAAACCATTGATTTTTGGACACGTTAAACTATATATTAGTTGACAGAAATTGAACTATATATTTATCCCTTTAATGCTTTTATATTCATAACCAATCATACTATATATAGTCTTTTAATTCAGTAATTTTAAAAAAAGAATTCAATAAAAACAAAATAGTCCGCCAAAATCTGTTGAAATGTTATAATCGCCTTATTTTATGTCTAAAATAAAAGTAGATTCCATGATATGACTTCACAGTAATACAGCTATACCTACTCCGATGACAGAATATAAAAGTATATTTATGCCGATACGTACAAATTGTTTTATGATTAAGAGAATATAAAGATTTGTTTTGAGATTGTGTTTTATTTTCTTGTCCACTGGTGGACATAGGCTCCCACAGATTTGCAATAAAATCGGTAGTGAACTGCAACGAACGCCTTTTTTTACTGCTGCGGGGGCAACGAAAGGGTTATAACGGACTCCTATCGGCTAAACCCCACGATCTTGAACGCCTTTTGTTGAAACTACGGGAACGCTTTCACATACTACCAAAGTTTCAACGGCGGTGGCCCAGTGCCTCAACTCCTTACTTGCGGCAGATCATCCTGACTCCGTCGCCAAGGCCATGGTAAGGCGGTTGGAGAAAAGCGCGATATAACACCCTCTGACGTCCAGGTCGCCGACGGCGGATGGAGAGCTCAGATGTTCTTTCTCTCTCTCTATCTGCAGCCTCCTTCTGCGACATAACTTTTAATGTAATACCAGCGCTCCATGACGGCCCGTTCTGTACCATCACCTTAACAAAACCTGGTAACAAGAGGACATTCCCCTCAGTGTCGGTGAGTTCTCGGCGCAGTTCATCCCAAGCTGTATACTCCTCAAGCGTGTGCTGATCTGTATCCTCTTCGCTACCAAAATAGTGGCATATCGTTGACAGTTCCGTGCTTATGCGACACAGGTACTTGCCAAAGCATCCATATCCTGAAAGCATCTGCATCATCTGCAAGGTTAGAGTGCCGTACCGCCTGTTCGTCTAGTCCTCCAGGACCGGAGGAATAGCCTCAACTGTGACTGTGCTGATTCCTGCTCTTGGGCTGCTCAATCGTTCCTTCCACCATCTTAGCAGCAACTGTCGAAGAGACAGTTGAGTGAACGACGTCTGCGGTTCCAATTCCCCCGGCGAGGTTTGACCGCAAGCCCGCATCTCCAAGCGCCTCTGATATATCCAGGCCTGACTTCAAGGTCCCATGGTGGAGATACCGCCAATCCACATGCTGTTTCATAAGAGATGGTGCGGTTGCTCCTTATGACATCAATAGCCATCGCCATTTGAGCGAATCTGAGAAGGACGACAGTAGAGAAGGGAGAGACGAATAAGAGTAGGAGCTCCATATAGAGCCCTTGACCGCACCACTCCTAGACACAGGCGGCGACAACTTGGTTCTGATTTCCCAAGATTAGGCATTAGTCGCTCAAAAGCTATTCCCATAAGCCGGGGAGCTTGACATGTAAAATGCTCGCGGGAATTCCAGCCGCCTAACCTTTTTTTTTTGTTTTCGTGGGGGGGGGGAAATCTTCCGGACGTTGAAGATGCCCCGCCTCTGGGGGGAGGACAGGGGAATGCAGGATTCCTACCCACTAAACCCCCCCACCCGATAATCACCCTCTGCGCTATACGGGGGACCGCGTTATCTCCCGGTCAAGGATCGCCACGCGGCCTTCCCTCGCGCCATGCTATTTTCGATAGTCCGTCCCGCGGTATGCGTGTATACGCTACCCCGGAAACCCTCGTGGTGCTATCAAGATGGTTCGAGACCACGTCGAACCATCGTCCGCCACAGAGTCGCCGAAGCTAGTGGGAGTATAGGACCCTCACCCTAAACTCCCGCTACTCCGAAGGCCCCGTTTATGGTAGATGAGCACCATTCACCGGAGGGCCGTCGCGATATCGGGACCGACGCGAGACAGATGCCCGCCGATACGGGCGGCAAGTTTCCTTTCGAATAGCTTGCCGCACTCGTCCAGCAGGCATATGGGACGGTACGCAGAGGGAGATTCTGCCTTCTTTCCTCAAGAGGACCAATCGTGTCTCCTCCCGAGGCGTCGGAAACGTTGCTCGGTGGAGACAGCACCAGCCGCCTTACCTAACCTAACTAAGAGCATCGTGGGAAGACTTACCCTAGGCTTGCGTGTCTGTGGTCTTCATTCATTCCGGTCTGGACCACGTGTAAGTTCAGATTAGGTAGTCTAATATCACGTAAACAAATAGTTAAGTTTAAACTCTATCGAAATAACTGTATTATCGTGCGGTCAACAAGGTTGGGTTTAATGCGTTACTAATCGCAGTTAAGTGTCTCAAGTGCGACAATCAAGATAAGATAAAACAGGTGTTAACATATGGTAATATATTTTATTTTACGGCTATGTACTTTATGTTTTATCTCATATTTAGACTCCATAAAATACCCTTTCGTTTGACAACTGTGTAAGGTTTCACAATACACCAGGGGCGGTTTACTTTACAAGTTCAAGCTCAAGGAGGACCCCTCGTGCTACTGTGAACCGGGCGTGGGCCAGACCGTGGCCCACCTTGTGGCCTACTGTCCCGCACATGCAGGGATGCGCAGTGCCCTGGAAACGTCGACTAAACTGAAAGTAGATATGGAAAGCATCGCCTTAATGATGAGCGACGACAACCTTCGCCCATCATTCCTATCGTTTGCTCTCAGGGTGGTAAGTAATTCTATTAAAAGGAACAAAACCAAAAAGAAAAACTGGAAGAAAAAATTAAATAAATGCACATGTAAACGAACTTATCAAATAATAATAGAATATAAGAAAAGTCAATGTATTAAAAAGTTCAAATCCAAACAAATCTTTGATATCAAAAAATAAAGATAAAGATTGGAAAATTAAAACCTAGTCACCTAAGAGTAAAAAGATGAGGAAAGGAAGGCGATGAAACCAAGAAGGAATGAAGGAACAAAAATTGCAAGATATTGTGAAGGATAAAAGGAAAGAATAAAAGAAATTGAGAAGTAAAGTGAGTGTCGAATAAAGATAAAACTGAAAAAATTACGTGTAAATAAAGTCCCTGTCCCAAACTAGATAGGGGGTACGAGAGGCTCCCAATAGCGGGGGCCATAAAAAAAATCACACTGGCGCCGCTGTGAAACGCGAGCGCCCTATGAGCGGCTTCTTTTCGAACATTTTGTTTCAACTCGAAATAAACCTTATTTCACGTATACACTATAGCTCAGGGCTTCTTAAACTATGGGTCGCGACCCCAAATGAGGTCGCGTAGCAAAATTCTGGGGTCGAGAGATTTTAATGTCAAATGTTTATATATACCATTTTATAACATCACTAGAGTTGGTGGAATACAGTGGACATTCAGCGTCTAGACACGCGCATTTGTTGAAGGTTTTAAACTAATATAAATACAATTTTATAATTTTTTGTGCAATTTTTAATTTTAGAATTTTGTTTGTTTCAAAACTAATTCTTCAACTATATATTTTCATATGTATATATATATATATATATATTGTTACCTAATAATTAAATCATGGGAAAATATATTTTTTTTATATATTTGTATGGGGTCGTCAAGAAACTAGCAATCATAAATGGGGTCGTGAATGACAAAAGTTTAAGAAGCCCTGCTATAGCTGATTTGCAAAATAAACAATCTAATATAAACTATTTAATAATTTTTGTTTTACATACTTTATGTATTTGTATAAACGAGATCTATTCGTTGGGCAGTAGATGTAAAATATAAACAATCGCTTTATAACGCCGACATCGCCGCTTCTCGATGGTGCCATATTTGACTCATCGGCTCGGTGTATATAATAAATGTGCCTAATATACATTTTAATACAATCAAGTTGTTTGTATATCTTAAAAAAATCTTGTAACTAATTAATATTATTTTAAATTGGATTTATATTGTGCATAAATTCAATTTTCATCAACTAATGTAATACGGAAATATCGGTATTTTTACATAAATACCGGTTTTGAATACCGGACAAAAATCGTACGATACCAAAAAACCTGCAAGTAAAAAAAGTACATATTGAATTCTATGTCACATTTAAGAGGTTCGTATGGCATTATATAATTAAAGAAGCAATAAATATAATTTAATTAAAAGTATTTATGAAATAATAATAATAACTTGCGGTACTATATACCGGTTTTCAATACCGGACAAAAATCGTCCGGAATTCCGGTATTCGGGATCCCGGAATCCCACTATCGTAAGCCCTAGAGCTGCTCCTGCAATACACCCCCGTATTGCATTTTCTCTGAATAAGTGGGTGCTGTTAGCCCTAAGGCTTTTACAGCTTCATCGGTACTGAGTTCACGAAGCGGAAGGTCCGACACACCCCCGTGACAAGAGAGGAAATCTAATATATAAAATTCTCGTGTCACAATGTTCGAACTTGAACTCCTCCGAAACGGCTTGACCAATTTTTACCAAATTTTACATGCGTATTCAGTATATCTGAGAATCGGCTACTATCTATTTTCCATACCCCTAAGTGATAAGGGTGGTCCACCCCTAAATTTTATTTTTAATTTTTTGGACAATTTTTTTGGTTTTTATTTTATTATGATACAACATACAAAAATACATACAAACCTAAATTTTCACCCCTCTACGATCAACCCTTATATTACATTTTGTTAATTAAAAACTTTAATTTTTTTTGCAAAACAACGTTTGCGGGATCAGCTAGTATATATATATATATATATATTGTCAAATGTAGCTAGAACTCTTTCTAAATCTCTCTTCTCTTTATCAACTGTTAAAACAAATATCGGTAAACGTGCACCCTTATATAGTATGTGTGACCTCCACAATTCATATATTAATGATATTGATATATTCTCGTGCTCTCTTGTATATTTTAAAAGACAATTTCATTCGAAATTATTGAATATTCACAATACAATTTAAATCTCATTGGAATGTAAATGCTTGATGTGACTCGTAATTATTACTGTCTGATATGCAGAATGCGCTGGATTATTGATCCCTGTTTGGCAATGTTTTTGTTTTGTTTTATTTTTGTTTGAATTTGATTCATTAAATGTTCTCAGTGAGATAGTTTTAAGGTAACAATTGTAACTAATTTTATATTTCTAAGTTTGTAATTTCTAACTGCCTTTTGTTACTGTTTATCCCCAATAAAGTAAAATAAAATAAATGGAGTGTTAAGACTAGTTGCAAAATGCTTTTGTTTTCAGGCAACCATTATATTAGTGTTGCCCAAAGTATGGCCCACGTCCAATAGTGAGACAACTTAATTAAGGGGAGCAATTCCAAAGAGAACTCGACACGGGTATTAAACTTTCACTTTTATATAAAAATACTAGCTGATCCCGCAAACGTTGTTTGGCAAAAAAAAATTGATATTTTAATTTACAAATAAAAAATAAGGGTTGATCGTAGAGGGGTGAAAATTTTTGGTTGTATATATTCTTGTATGCTGTATCATAAAAAAATAAAAACAAAAAATTTCGTTAAAAAAAATAAAAAAAAATTTTAAGTGTGAACAACCTTTATCACTTAGAAAAGGTATAGAAAATAGATAGTAGCTGGTTCTCAGATCTACTGAATACGCATATTAAATTTGGTAAAAATCAGACAAGCCGCTTCAGAGGAGTTCAAGTTCGAACACCGTGACACGAGAATTTTATATATTAGATGTATTTATGTATACTTTTTTTCACGCTATAGATAATAACTCAAAAAAAGAAAAAAAATCGTTTAGACATAAAAGAGGTGGTCTTATACCTCAAGTCAATCTCTACCAAACTTTGGATGGAGATGAGAGACATGAAGGAGAAGGCAGTTCAATGTGTACAAAAAAACTCGTATAAAATGAAATTATTGTCTTAATTTTTGTGGGTTACTAGAGCTTAACAATTAACTGTTATAGTTACTGTTGGCAAGCGTGTGGACTGTATAAACGGATTAAATAAATACTAATGATGCTGGTAGCTTAATTATAATTTTAAAAAACTACATTACAGTAAAAGAATATGTAACAATAGACAGAACAAACGAATCTGACAAAAACTACATTAAGACAAAAACTGTCAAATATAAAAAGTATAAAAACAAATATAAAGAGGTTTTAAGTGACAAAAAACAATTACTGTAATATGTATATCTTTAAAAGTAAACGCAAAAAAAATATATCAAGATTTACGTAATTTTTTTCCGCTTATCACTCCGCTGGTCTATATAATGGCGAAACTTACATGATTATGTTATTTCGTATAAAAACAATATTCAAATTGATTTTTCCGATAGTATACACAAAAAGCGTTCGAATTTGAATCGATTTACAATTACTGTGTTTTGGAATCGATATCTCGTCAAGTTCATGGAGGAAGGTGAAGGCCAAGGTTGCAGTTTCTTTATGAAATCTGTTCGTAGATTTAAATGCAAGACATGGAAAGGAATTGTTTATTTATGCAAGCGTATAATAAAAAAATATATTGAATAAACCAAGTCGAATTTTGTGACAGTGACAGTGACAGTTCTTTTGGCGGGAATTGGTTATTGTACTCATTCAAGATGGAGAATGCAAAATGTTGTTACAATTTAAAAAAAAACGTTTCTTAACATTATATAATACTATATGATTTTGAAACGAAAGTTTTCAATTGACATATTTTAAATATTGCAATATTTATTTATCTTTTAATTTTGAAATATGTTCCTAGTTTAATTTTTTGCAAATTCTATATATTGTACGACTGTAAAAGTCTTTAATTCATTTGTTGTTATGCCATAAACGTTAAAATATGAGACGTACATTAATCGTGTGATGGTAATGCTACAGATATTTTTTTTTAATTAAAAATGACTCTATTTCAATGAAACCTTCTATTAGTTCACTATTGGACACGGATATGGAAGGCCTACGTCCAACAGTGGAACTATACGATGATAATGACGTTAATCATTATAAAAATTATAATATATATAAATTTTATAAACAAACCTCCTTAGTTTTAAAAAGTGACAGAAAAAAAATTCCACGTGTAAGAGATAGATAATAAATAATTAGCATTAGTTAACATTACTTGTGACGTCTGTTATAAAACACACATTTAGCTAAATGTAAAAACATATATATATATGTTCACAAAAAAAAACTGCACAGTCATGACAAATTGTTGTTTAATGGTGTCTTTAATAGTTTTATTCAATAACGTACTTATGAGGTAATGAGGTACCTCGGTCTTGTTATATGACAAGACCGAGGTACCTCATTACACAGCCATAGTCTAAAAGGTTGACATTATAACCTTTTTGATAAATTTAAATAGAACATAGTATAACACTTGAAAATATCGAGGTAAAATATGGAAATATATATATACCTATATTAACAATTATTATGTAAGCATCGTTTTCTACATATTTGATGAAATTTTAGTTTTAAATCTTATAACTAAAATTTTAGCAGGACTTTTTTTAACTATATATCATACAGCAAAGATTGAAATAGCATTTAACAGTGCATATATGTATATGTATATGTATATATATATATGTATAATATATTTAATATATATATATATATATATTTAATATATAAAACTGTAAAAAAAGATTCTATAACAGCCAAAAGAGTTTTATATAATCATATATATTTTGTATATATATGGAACTGTCAAACAAACAATAATGGCGACGGTCAACATAAGCATTTATTTTATTGTTAGCAGCGTTACAATTTTCTCACTCCATATTTCTCGTGACATTACATTGACGTAACGCTTAGACGTCAAAAAGACAAAAGTGACAAATAAAGTGCGTTTATAAAGTTATATGTAAATATGAACTTAAAAAATATTTTATCTTTAATTCACATTTATATATTTATCATTACTGGCACAAAGTATACGTATATACAGCAAAATTCCACAAATAATTTCAAATCTGCAATGAAAGAAATATTAAAAAAAATATACTATTCTCTCCAAGAATACTATACTGGTGTTAATGCGTGAAATTAAATGTTTTGGATGCTCACTCAGGTAGCTAATTATTGTCACACACTCTTTATAAAACTATATTTGTAAAGAGCAACTGTTGAGTTTCTCGCCAGCTCCCAGCAGAACTGCCCTCCGAGCCGGTATAGGCTCCCTGTAGGGACATCAATGCCGACATTTTATGTCGGTTGACGATTCTAAAGTGCCTATTCAAATAAAGAATATTTTAAATTTGATATAAATTATAATAAAACTTCATAATAAATTCCTTTCCTAAGACCAGGGGGCAAAGTCAAGTTGAAGGATGGTATTATACAGGAGCTCAATCTATTTCTAGTCACTATGAATGACTGAAAATGGATAATTCATTCATTTCAGCCGTGGGAAGTCCACAGCTGGAAGTAGGCTTTACTCATAAACTTCGAATTGAATTCGCGGAACTGAAGGCTACGCTGCGGTTAGGCTGAAGTTACTTAGTTTTAAATCTAAAATTAAAAGTAAATTATTAAATAAACCGTATTATAGCATTAAGGAGGTTTTTAGTTGATCAAAATATGTGGAAATGTGTTTGTTGATTCATTTACATGATTGATATTATAATGTATATATGAAAAATTGTTAGATTTCATTTAAAAAGAGCAACTGTTGAGTTTCTGGCGGGCTCGTCTCAACAAATCAGCACTCCGTGACATTAGCTTGCTATTTATAATGTTAAAATAATCGACGATTAAAAAATGCGTGTTAGTGGATACTTAAATAAAGATATTTTGAATTTGAATTCAGCGAACTTATCAACATTTACTAGATCGTTACTCCAGCTGCAGCTTGACGAATGAACGTACCGGCCTGTATACGTGTGAGTTTGTGATTTGGGATGACAGCGAGTACAACAAAGCGATCGAAGCTGGTATCCGGATCCTATCTTCGACCGCTCTCGGAGTACGATGTCGTAGATTTGGGCAGCTGTCCCCGGAAACGAAGGTTTATAAGAAGTGTTGTGTCTCCTGCTCTTGAAATGTCCTGAGTGACTGCAAGGATTGTGGTTGGGTGCTTGGTTTGTTGAAACTCTGAGGTGGAGTCGCTGAGGACATCTATTGAATGCCTCTTACCGTTTTTGTAAAAGGTGCGGGGGGAATAGCGAGATGGTCTTTCTTTCTACTTAATCTGTTCAAAATTATAAACGAATCAATGAATAACTCGATTTTTAAATCATAAACAAGATGGCGCTGAAGTCGATCAAAATTGTCACAATTTTTTTTTTATCTGTATTCTATCAAACGTCACATAAACAAGCATATTAAATGCTTAAACATTTATCGGATATTTTTTGTAAATAAAGTAAAGTAAAGTGACCTTGATATACGTTTGATCATCGCGGTGAAACCAATTTATTCTCCGTTCACTTATTTTAATTCGATGTTGTAAAAAAGATGCCTATATTTGAACATAGCAATTACTCTGAAAGAGTTAGATTACGAAAAAACAAATATTGCATATTTTTTTGTGAAATAATTTACAACAAAATAACGTTAAAATTGTGATATATTTTTTAAACTTAGTATTATATTATTATAAAGTAAATATTAATAATATGACAAAGCCTTCAAGTTTTAGAAAAGCGAATGTCCTTGTAAGAGCCGTTTGAAGATTTTGGACACAAGCCGCTTTCAACCAATCCTATTGAAATCTACAGATAAGTCCTAGGTCCAGCTGTGAACGTCCTGAGGCTGAATTATTGATGTTAATACAGAAATAAAATAAAAAAAATTAAAAAATGTTTTTATTATTTACAGGGTGGTGTTTGTGCCGTTAGCATCTAGGTAACATTAAAAAAAAAGTTCCAGCCAGTGGTCGCCCTACGTAACGTAAGAACAACTTTACCGATTTCATTCATATTTCATTTATTCATTGCACATAAACTTATTTTTTTAATAATATCAATTCGAACTGCTTTGACAGTTCGCTGTGACCCGGGTTTGACAGTTCGTTTTGAACGCATAAATGATACAGATAAATAAATACATACCATAAAATAGCAGAGTAATTATTGTCAATTAATTTTTAGTTTTTTAAAGTCTAGAAGTTTTAACTAAAGATGTTTTTCTCTTTGTTCTCTATGCACGTAAAGAAACATTTACACATAGTGACCTCAATGTGACACTGAAAACACGAGGACGGACAAAACTAATTTCTGTCACATTATCCTTTGTCGTTCTTAGAACAGATAATTAAAATAAAAACAATAATTTCCACTGTTCACATAGAAAAGATGATACATTTTCGAATTTAGAATTTTTGTAAAACAAAATGATAGCCAGCGGTAGCATTCACCATAATGTCAATGACCTTCTTGTCTCATTACGTCCAAATGTAAAAAACATCCTTTTTGCTTTGCTTTATAAATATTAACGATGCATATTACCGCGTAATTTCTCTTTAAAATTTAAAAAAGGAACATTTCAAATCGATCACAAAATGTGTGCGTGAAGAGAATAAAGAACAAATAACAAATGCAATATTTTACACATGAATCATATCTTTTCGAGGGTAAAAACTGAGATAAATTTTAATTATAAATTTTATTTGTAAACTTTACATAAATTAGACATTTAGGTTCAAATTTGAAATGCGTTATTTATCACAGACTCAATCTTGAATGAAAACAGTAACCAATTCCCGCCAAAAGAACTGTCACTTTGCGTCATAAAACTCGTCTCGATTTAGGAAATCTGTTTTTTTTATTATACTCTTGAATAAATAAACAATTCATTTCCATGTGTTACGTTTAAATCTACGAACGGTTTTAATAAAGTAACAGATATTGTAACCTTGGCCTTCACCTTCCTCCTTGAACTTGACAAGAAACTGTCTTGAATCCAAAACGAAGCAATAGCATATCGATTTAAATATGGATGATTGTTTTTTACGTACAATTGAAAATATTATATTATATATTTATATATACGAAATAATTTATAAATAATGTATGTTAAGGTAATTAAGACAGGATTACAATAAACATAGACAAATTTATAGTGAAATGACGAGTAAAAGAACCGTGAAAATTATGATACTCAATTATATTTCATTCCGTTTAACAATACGCGTGCAAATGTAAAGATAATGAGTCTACACACAAATCCCAGTAACAATGGATTGAATATCTTTTGTTTTTACACACTGAAACAACCACACAGCGGATTAGTAATGGAAAGCGACAACAGAACGGACATTATCGTATGGATTCTTATGCACGATGTTAATTATTAATCTACATTAACACGATTAACGCATCGCATAAACGTCTTACAAACAAATTCGTATAAGGAAATAATCATATCAATGATAAAGTGTAAGTTAAACGTTGTTATTTATAATTAAACATCGATAATAAATATCGAGCAGGCCTCGCGACGAATCAAAATATAAATAAATCTAACGCGGAACGGAACGTAATATATCAGAATTAAGAATTATTTATTCAGTCGCGTTACGAGAGTGACGACCAAGGAACATTGTACTAGGCTAGTACGATGACGTACAACTGGCCATTCGCGGTAGTTGAAGACCTCGATTGCCATTTATCTATTAAATCAGGGTGAAATAATGATACGGGATAATAAAGATATATTGATAAGAAAAAAAGTTCTGTGCTATTAAATATTAGTCAAAGTTAATACGTTCTTTCAGCCGCACTTATATAAATGAAAGGTATAATTGATCATCAGGAAATTAAAAAGAAATTTAAAAATGTGTACACATGTTTACTTTTACATACGTTACACTAGTAACAATGTATCTAATAAGGTTATATTTCCAAAGAGACATCAATTAAAATAATTTAACAAATATGTCTGTTATTAATATTGACAAATATTTTTTTAATCAAACTCAAAAATTCGTTTTTATCTGATTTACACAGTTTCTTGAGTTCTAAATTAAACAATAAAGTTTTCTATGATTATTTCCATGTTGAGACAATTTTTCTTATTAAAACGTAATTTTATAAACATCTTGATTTTGATTTTTTTAATTTCAGTTAATTTAGAGTTGTAATTAACTGCTTGTAAATTTTTGTATTCGCGTTATAGGTATGGGTGTTATTTTTCCTTGTAAACGATGAAACAAAAACGGTTGTGTTTTTCCTCTATACATGTAGATAGAGATTTTGTACCAATATAAACGCATCTTTACCTCGTTATCACTAAACAATTGAGATAAGTTGTTCATTTTTTTTATTAACTATACGGTGAATTCAGTATAGTTCATGGTCAGTTCTGTCAGTTCAGTATGAACTTTGAATGCGAAACGAACTGTCACTGTCGCGACAAGCGGCAAGTGTCAGCGGCAGTCGGTCAGTGGACAGCGATTTATTTGAACGTGTGTTGCGCTTCCTGTCGGCTGGCAATTTGCATGAAATCGCTTTTATTCAATTATACGTTATCTCGTTACACACCGGACTGAATGGGGGGCTGGCTTTGCGAACACACGTCGTGAACGTACGCCAGTTATTTAATTAGTAAAAACTAAACGTGTACGATTTCTCCGCGTTGTTTTGAGTTAAATATTGTTTGTTTTTCTGTGTTAAATAGTGCAAAAAGTATCCAAGATGAAGGAACAGCAAAACAAAGAGGAGACTTCGGACGATGAATCGGGATTGGGATACCAGAATACGTTGGTAAGTGTCTCGTATAACTGTACTTTCTATTTTCTAGAATATTGCAAAACCTAACGCCGCGTACTCCAGTCTTTCCTGCTTTTGTAAGCCTTATTTTATAATTACAATTCAACGAATCTGTTTTAGATTTATGCTATGAATATACGTGCTATGTTTGAGAAAAATTCATGAAAGTTAAGATGCGAGTTTATTGTCTTATCGGATTCTTATCATGTTTCGGTTCAATTTTACGTATTAAGAAGCGTAGTTTATTTATACGTAATTATGTACGGTTTGTAACAATAAATACCATACTGATAAAATAATATTATTATGTGTTAAATAGTTATGTTTCATCAACAGCAAAACAACTAAAACTAATTAATATTTTGGTTATTTTACACCAAGATAACACCTAATTACATATTCTGCCTTAATGTTAAACTACAAATATATGATATAAACTCAAATAAATAACCAATGACCTTCAAAATCCCTTGTATATTAATGATTAATATCATAGTTTTGTGTTTTAACTGTACTGTTTACCAATAGAATTAGATATAAACAATTTACTTATTAATATTTTATGTTTCTCTTCAAACTGCTAGATTAAATAATGAAATGAGAACATAACATAAGAAACCTTTTTTAATTTTTCTCCTCTAAATTAACAAAAAAAAATTAACATGCTGTCAGTATTGTAAATATGCATAACATAGATATATATTTTTTTAAATATTAGAAGTGCTAAATTGCATATTATTGTAAAAAAAAAAATAGTATTTAATAATGATAAAAATTAAAATGTATTTATGTAACATATGTGAGTTTTATCTTATAATTCTTATATTATAACTTGACTAAAGGAGAGATTTTATTTTTAATTGATTGACTTCCTGTGACATCAGAGGTTTAAAAAATGTAAAAGAAAAAACAATTTATTTTAACAATTGAATTTTTTATCTTTGGAATTTATAATTTTTGTTTCATTAGTATAGTAGTAATATAAAATATATTTATCTCTAACATTTCTGTGTTCCTTTATCACCATAATAGAGTTGTGGTGTTAATATATTTCACTTTTGACATATTAAATTGTATTTAAATATGAAGCAATACATTTTTAATATCTTAGATAGATATTGTTTTAAAGTTATCATTGGTTGTTAAAAGAATCTGTAATTTTAAAAGTTTTATTTATAAGTCTGTATTTGGGAAATGTATAAGTTATCTTAACTTAAATCACATAAGCCTACAAAATATAAAACTTACTATTGTTTATGTGTACTCCCTTAGGTTTATTTAATTCATGTTTTTAACTATTATTAATGATTTCATAGAATTTAGTACACCTTAGAAATAAAGTGTTTGCTGCCAGGCTTCTTCAATGTTTATTAAATATATTATAATAATAATAATAAAACATGTATGTATATTTCTGTTTAGTTTATTTCGCCTATTCTTTTCTTAGACTTTTCTTCATATCAAGATGAATTTGAATTTAACTTTCAAGTAACTTGTCAATAAGTTTTATACATATATTTTAACATATCTTTTACATTCATGTATTGAATGATTTTAATATTTACTTAAATATTAATAAATATGGATTATGATGCAAATCTTGTGTACAAAGGGTGATGAATTATAGGTGTAAACATTTTAAAATGGGGATTGTATATATAGCATATTTGTGAACAGAAAGTTTTAAGGCTTTTATGCTTATTTCCAGTCATCCTATATAAAGTGATCACTCTGAAATGTGACAGGCCAATAATTTCTGGCAGTATAAAGCCTGCAGGTACAGATAATGAACAATTATTAATTTTAATATGTAACAATTAGAGTTTTTAAAATTGACAGCAAATGAATTGTTATTAAAGATTTTATTGAAAGAATTTTAGATTTGTATTTAAATTTACTTATTTAGAGAGTAGCATATATGCTTGATAATTTAAAGGCATAAGGACTTGTGCAGTTGTCTAAATTAAATATTTTATTTGTCTATCATTAGTTTGATGACATTTGGTTTAAGGCTTGCTTTCAAAGACGGAGCCGAAGATAACAGTAAGGTCATGTCACAATCATTGATGACTCAATGAAACAAACTGAAAACATGCTATATTTATACCAATGACTTTGCGGAATTTCATCTTTCAATTATACTAATTGTCTTGTATTGGTCCAGCCTGGCTTCCCTTTTGCGTATCAAATAATTTAGAGTAATCTTCAGCAAAGGGAACTTGATATTTTTAGTCATGTTTGAATGAGTCAAAGAACATTTGTTTAATGTGTTTTATATATCTTGTGGTTTCTATTGTTGAGTTACCAGTCTTCATTGACAGAGATAATTTTCTTTTTTTCTTTTGGCCCCGTTTTTGAGACCTCTCGTACCTCCTATCATATTGAGAACAGGGTCTTTTTATTTTAAATAAATTATTCAGTCTGTTTTTATCACTCTCTTCTTTCATTTGTCACAATTTTTACGCTTCTTCCGTTCTCTTACCATTTATTTACATTCAATTTACACCTTGCCTCTCTTCCTTTACCACATCCATTTTGGTATATCACAGTAGTTTCAATTTTGATTTTTCAATTTTCAAATTTTGATTGGATATATATATACACAATCTATATTCTAATTAACAATTTGTTATCAAATCTTTATTATTGCCCGACCTACCTTGCATTCTTACTTATCACCTTTTAATTTTTTTTAATATGTAATAATGATCTAGCAGTAATGGTGATTAAGGGCACTGATCGAAGGTTCTATGTAAGCTTTGAAGGACTTTTGAATATTTATAATCATATCCTTCATGTTTTGAGGTCAAAGAATTACCAATTTATTTTAATTTATTAAAAGATATTAAAGTATGTCTCAATTGCAAAATAAAACTTATAATTATAACTTGAAACATTAGATTTTGCCAACCTCAACAAATCCAGTCATTACACAAGCTTATATAACAGAATAATAACATTCAATTCTAATAACCATTTCTAGGTCACATTAAAACAATGGCATCTTTATAATATATATTTCATATATCATTCATGCTGTATTAAATAATTTTTATCTGTGTACAAGATGTGCTATGCTATAAATTAAAAAATATATTATGCGCAAATTATTTAATAATATTTATAAACATTGCAATCTAAAATATCATATTGCTAATTATGTTTTAGAATATATAATAAATCATAACAGTGTCTGATAACTAGGATATGAGGATAATTTGTTATTTAAATTAGCAGTATGCTATGTTAATTGCTAATAGCATAGGATGGATCCATCTGACTGTTGAATTACATAGCATGCTATTACAGCTAATAGCTTATTTCTATAGCATCCTGTCAGTATAGCTTTTTGATGTGTTATAACGCATGGCTTCACTTTTTTGACTCACCTCGAAATAGAATATCAGCACGCTTATATATTTTTTTCTGAAACTTTTTATTTAAAGTAGTTGGTAACACCATAACCATAGAAAATATACTGTTTAATTTTTTTTGTAAATGATGAAATATGGTGAGGCCTTTATTTATCACACCATGCAACTTATGGGGATATAAAGAAAAAGGCGTTTTTTAATTATTAACGTTTTATTATGAAAATCATAATTTTAATATTATGTGTTATATTAACCTTCTAATTCAAGTTGAGCAAAGATAGCTTGAATTTTGAAGATTTTTTACAATTTTGAATTAAATAATATTTATGTGCGACATACATACATACATTTTTATTTTCAAAATTATGTGCATCAAAGGTTTAATTACATGTTGTTTAAGTTAGCAGCGTGGTTTGCTGTTTCGGTATCTTTATGACTCCAGGATAAATTTTTTTAACTGTCGAGAGATATTGGCGTCCAATTAAAGTGTGTTTAAAAAAGGTAGTCAACTCCTGAGGCATTTGAACGGTAGGATGGGTAATATGGAAAAATAAAAGACAATCTGTTCTCGTGTGAGTTTTATCAATGGCGCCTTTCCAAGACTAGAATGTGCAAAGTACGTGAAAAAATATTTTAATTTTCTAGTAACACTTTTTTAAAATGGCTTTATAATGTAAAAGTTATTCCGTTATTTTATTTTTAATTATATATAACATTTAATTGTAGTATGCTCACATAAATGTAGGTCTTTTATTTTAAAGAATTGTAACAACTTTTAACTAATTAATTTCCTATTTAGAGATTTAACCCTTAATAGCCTGATTTACGAAAGTGATTTTTTTTTAATATTACTGTGTTTGCTTGAGGGTCTAGATGAAGGGAAAAATAGATTTTTTTTTAATTTCGTTGGAGAGAATATTATACAACAGTAAAATACGTACAGCCTATAAAAAAACTAATAGTAATATGAACATTCGGTTTAAAAGATTGGTATTAAAATTGATTGAAACTCTAGGCTATTAAGGGTTAATTTGAATTAATTTTGTTTAAATTAATTTAACTATATCTACGAACGAAGACTTGTACACATATTTAACGTCCTGTCGCTTCTGCGATCGAAGCGATAGTGACGGCATGTGTCATGTGAAGGTGTCGGAATAAATTTCACAGAACGCTTTCTTGTAACATTCTAGAAAATTTAGGTGCTTGTATATATATGTATAGTAGTAGAGTTATCGATTATTGACAAATAATTATAACAATAAATAAATAGACGTTAAATTTGTACAAATATCTTCGTGTTTATTTGAAGCCGATATAAAATGGCCACGACGTGCTGGTAGAAGCGGTGTGAGGAAGGTGATACATCCCCCAATAGGTGGATCTAAACCCTAGGACCAAAAAACTGTAAATCAATAACGTGATAAATAATATGTGATACTTTTGGAATGGAGTAGAAGGATGAAACGCGATGGTTGAATGACAATAATGCTTTTGAAGTGAAAAATTTTATGTTGGATGAAAAAAAAACATGAAAGAAAAGATATATGTTAATAAAAAATATATATCAGGTACTTTTCTAATCCCACACCAAATAAGGGAAGCTAAAAAAACTAGGTGGATAAATGATATAATCAAGGTCAAGTCTACGTTCAGGGTAAAACCGGTCATCGTGCAAGTACATTAAGTAGTGCCTCTAGTCGAGGCTTCCCAGAGAGCCTTCGAGCTATACTACCTTAAAAAGCTATTGGCTAAGCATTCTGAACGCCCTGCCACTTCGAACCTACGAAATCTGAAAATGTCACTATGACCTCTCGTTAAACTTTTGTATTAGGTGTACAGGCATTTTTTCCTTTTATTTTTATTTCCAAACTATCTTTCGTCATATCTTTCATTCTTTCCTGTAATTTCCTTTTACAGTCTTTTTCTTTCGTTATTTTTCTTTTCTTTTATCCGTTATAAAATCTTCTACTCGTTTGGAATTCTTTTGATTCTTTCATCCATAGGTTTTAATAAAAAAGATACTTTTTCATTCAACATTTTTTCTAAAATTAAAAGTATAAATATTGGTATATGTCGCTTATATTGCAATAAAAAAGTAAAGCGTTGCTTCTGAAAAAAAATTAATACGTACTTAGGTTACATTGGCATAGTCTATATTTTATTTATACAAAATTTTACAATACATTTTATACCTTTTCTTGCAAATGCCACTTGGCCAGCAGTGAAAACCAGGTTAATGGCAGGTCTTCGTTACGATTTTATGAAGGAAGCTTATCCTTTGCAGTGGTTTTGCTGAAATGGTGATGATATATTGCTATTTTAAGTGTCAAATATTTTTACTTGTAATATATAGGTTTATTATTGTTATATCTATAAACACAGTAAGGCTTATTGCAGATCAATTCGCAAACTAAGCCAGAGATAACATGTATTTCTTAGACCTCTCATTGAAGAATAAACTAGTTTTTTTTTAGGCCTCCGCTATTGGAACCTCTCTTTCCACCCCTATTTTGTTGGGAACAGGTTTTTTTATTTCTTAACAAATTTTTCGTCTTCTATAGTTCACAATATCTTTTTTACTTTCTCCTATAATTCTATAATTCGATCTTCCTTTCTCAATCATTCCATTCCTTTCATACTTTCTCAAAAACTTCAGTTGTATATTCTATTGCAGTATCACAGCTTTATTAGGTTTATTTATTTAGAGTAAACTAGTTGGAAGATGGTTTAAACATCCGACGTCATGTCAGTGAAAAACTGAACAACACGAGGATCATCAGATGGTGATAGGCAGTTCTGATTAAGGCTCCGTAGGAGTGTCTGTTCACCGGAGTTCTAGTTTAAACTTACATTCCAAAATCAGCTCATATATATAGTATTTAATATAGTTTTTAATGAGAAGTCTAGAACATCCGACCTATTGACATAGATAAGAATATGTAATTAGTTTATTTAAAAATAAATAACTGCGATCGAAGCGAGGAATAATAAATATTGCAACGTAATATATTTCACAATCGCAACGGAATTGCATAATGAATTGTCAACTTCGTTTGCAGTAATATATAAGTGAAAATATTTTCTTTCGTATATAATAACGAATATATTAAAATGCATCAGGCTTTTAACATTTAGTACTGAGTTATGTCTAAAATATCATATATTGTTACTCTAATACAATTTTATATATTATTAAAATAGATTAACATTTTAAAAGGCCGTTGTGTTGTAGGCCGCCCGTACGCAATTATATTGTTGGAACATTGACTACATATTCGGGTAATTTTTTCATTTATTTCTTTATTTACAGTCTTCCTCTTACTTACTTTACTTCTCTTTCGTTATTTTTCTTTTCTTTTATGCGTTACAGTCTTACTTGTTTGGAATTCTTTTGATTTTTTCATCTATAGCTTTCTATAAAAAACATACTTTTTTCGTTTAAATTTTTTCTAAAATTAAAATAACCTAAGTTAGCCATTATTACATCAGTTACTTGTATAAGTAGCCAGTATAAGTCCCGTCAAAATAGACCCAGCTATTTCAGAGATTAGTCGGAACAAACAGACAGACTAGAATAAATAAATGTAATATTGGTAAATGTATATATAGCGTATATATTCATGTGCGTATATTATAATATAACAGACTATAATTTTATTTCTATATATATATATATATATATATATATATATATATATATATATATATATATATATATATATATATATATATATATATATGTATATACA
The DNA here is from genome assembly GCF_028537555.1 of Battus philenor. Taxonomy (NCBI): domain Eukaryota; kingdom Metazoa; phylum Arthropoda; class Insecta; order Lepidoptera; family Papilionidae; genus Battus; species Battus philenor. Next base: position 10,917,023 of record NW_027181689.1, on the reverse strand, counting down.
AATAAATAAAATTAAAATATAACAGTAAAGCGTTGCTTTTGAAATAAAATTAGTACGTACTTAGGTTACATTGGCATATTTTATTTATGCAAAATTATACAATAATCTCACATGAAAACAAAGAAACGACATTTAAGGTATATTGCAAAGTTCCATTTTATTATTTTATAGTTTTATAACTCTCTAAGAGGAAAAATTTATGATAAATCAATACAATGACACAGTCAGTCCTGTCCAAAACCACAGTAAATAAATGTTCTTTATTTATATGTATATATTCATATTTACAAATGTACCTACTCGCAGCTCGGAGAAAAAAGATCCGTATCAATTAACGGCAATCCCTCTTCTGTCTGTTCAGTAAATGCAAGGAAAAAAAAATAAATTATAAGAAAAACACATCCCGATATAGAATTTATAAAAAATATGTATATTACCTGTTGCCAAATAATTTATGTACAATACACCTTATTTAAAAACTCGTGTTACTACATATTAAAATAATTTATTATTTACTATCTGTCCATACAGATTGAACTACAAGAAGTTACTGATCTGTGGCATTGTAATAGAAGATATAATTTTATGTGAGACATTTCAGAGCGTTCACTTAAAAATATATAAAACAGAAATAGGTGTAAAAACGATAAAGGATTTTGTTAACAAATGTGCTATCTAATATATAAAATTCTCGTGTCACGGTGTTCGAACTTGAACTCCTCCGAAACGGCTTGACCGACTTTTACCAAATTTTATATGCGTATTCAGTAGATCTGAGAATCGGCTACTATCTATTTTTCATATCCCTAAGTGATAAGGGTTGTTCACCCTTAAATTTTTTTTTAATTTTTTAGACAATTTTTTTGGTTTTTATTTTATTATGCATACAAAAATACATACAACCCTAAATTTTCACCCCTCTACGATCAACACTTTTTTTTATTTGGTAATTAAAAACAATATTTTTTTTTGCAAAACAACGTTTGCGGGAACAGCTAGTATACATATAAAGCTCTATCACCTATAACCAGTCATATGGAATATTTGTCCAGTAGTGGGAATCCTGTCGCTGAAATGATGGAATACTTTGTCTTGTATGTTTAGGGGGTACTGAATACATTAACATTAAAACGTTATCTCTGATACGAGGCATGGGGCATTAAGGAGTTTTCTATAGATCATATTATTATATCTACTTAGGATCTATGTTCATTCACGTACAGCCTTACATATATACAGAAGGCATATATTTCTCAATAAGTCCTGAATCGTTTGATTGTAAAAAAAGTAAATATATTTAAAAAACTTTTAAGTTAAACCGTTTTTTGATACCCATATTGTGGTGGTTGTGGTAAAATATGTACCTAGTCCGCCATATTGGAACGGCGTCCATCTTGAAATTTAAGTTTTGACATAATCATCGTTTTTTACTAGTGTGGCTCTTTCATTTGATACCCATATTGAGGGGGTTAAGGAAAAATACGTAATCCGCCATTTTGTATCGGCGGCCATCTTAGATTTATAATGTTATTGATTTTATTATATTGTATTGTCATCTAAATTAAATGTGTGTACCAAATTTTAGATCAATCTGACAACGGGAAGGTGCTTAAATTTCAATTTCTAATTTTGATCCAAATAAATTCCGTACGGCTCGAACTAAATAAAACCGTTTAAAATGGTTGTTGTAACGTAAATAATTTTTATTATTTATTATATAATAGAATATCTCTTGGAGTTAAAATTAAATACGAGTGCAGAGAACAGACTGAAATTTAGAAGTAGCTGCTGTTAGTCTGGAGGCTTTTATAGCTTCTTCTGAATTGAGTTCACGGAACAGAAGGAACGAGGAACAGCTCTACCTTTGTAGAAGTGTGTAGTGTGGCTTGGCACGGCAGCGTGGACCACTCGGTAAAGATCCAGATCCTCCCTAGGATTCTAATCATGAGATGTGGTGTGTAATATTTGGTTTTGTTGTATCTAATAGATTCAGGCGTTACCACGCGAAAGTCCATCCTAAGTAAGAAAGGGACTGATATATAGCTACTTCCGCTATGCAGCAGTAGTCGTGCAATGAAGTGCATCGCCCGTCAGCCCTCTGATAAATGCGCGTGCAATGCGAAACACAACCACCAGCGTTAATTTACTCTACACGTGGTTCACCCCTCCACGGAGCATCCTCAGGAGTTGTTAGACCGACCAGTGGTAAACACCGGATGAGTTCTTAATGCAATGTGTCACAGGTGCATTGACTGTTGATGTAGTGGGAGCAGCGCTTGCAGTGTCGTGAGTGTCTGCAGCGAGTGGCGTGTAGATTATGGAAACCCTGCGGAGGCAGCAGCGAGGACGTCTTTTGGGATGATGGTCAGACTGGCACTGCCCGTATCTAGCCTTACCTTACCTTAACAATGTCGTCGATGTTAGAGGGAGGCCTTGAAAAGTTTTCGGCTCTAACGGCCTCTTCAAACGATCAAGCATCAAGCGACTTTCCGCGACCTTGACTATGTGAAAGGGTGGCCTACTCGCGCAAATTAACTGTTTTAGGTGTGTGAGCAGGACCAATATATCAGTTTTTGATTGTTTTTCTATCTTCCCAAAAAGAATATACCAGGAGTCGCAAAACTGCGGCTCGCAAGTCACTTGCGGCGCGTTGTACTATTTTTTTGTCTCAGATTGGTTGTTGAATTATTTCAATATTTAAATTTATATAACCTATGTCAGCTCATGGGAAACCAAAATAAATGACTGATGTGAATGATTATATAAATAGGAATCATTTTTGGACATAAAATCGCTCTAAATCAAATCGTCTTTATTTAAATACGCAACACTAAAACTATGTAATTAGTTTGTAGATATTTAACGAATTTATTCTATATTTAATTGTGACACTGGCTTAGCTTCGGGTCGCAGACGCGTGCCAGACTGTTATAATATTTAAAGTTATATAAATACTAAAAAATCACTCTTTGTCCCATTAGCACCTGAGTGAGCATTATATCGAACATAAGTTTTTTCACAACGAAGTGGTTATATCTACTCTATACAAATCTAATTGTATACGTACAGTCCGGAGAACAAATAATACCAATTAGGAAATATCACAAATCTGCGTTCGTTGCTACTGTACGCGGTATTTAGATGGATGGCGTCCTCGAGTTGGATCCGGGGAGATCCAGTAACAGTTGGTCATTGCTAATTAATAGAACGTCTTATTATTAAAAGTATGTCAATTATTGCCAAGCACGGAGGCATAACAATTAATTATTCTTTATTGCCAATAGAGTACACTGTAATATGTATAAATACATTTAAAAAAGTTTTTTGATACCCATATTGTGGTGGTTGTGGAAAAATATGAACCTAGTCCGCCATATTGGAACGGCGTCCATCTTGAATTTTAAATTTTGACATAATCATCGTGTTTTACTAGTGTAGCACTTTCATTTGATACCCATATTGAGGGGGTTAAAGAAAAATATGTAATCCGCCATTTTGTACCGGCGGCCATCTTAGATTTATAATGTTATTGATTTTATTATATTGTATTGTCATCGAAATTAAATGTGTGTACCAAATTATAGATCAATCTGACAACGGGAAGGTGCTCAAATTTCAATTTCTAATTTTGACCCAAATAAATAAACAAATTCCGTACGGGTCGAACTAAATAAAACCGTTTAATAAACAAGGGGTGGCCAAGCTTTTTGATAGTTCGAGCCATTGTTCGAAATTTGAAATTTTTCGCGAGCCGCAATTTAATAAGCATTAAAAACACGCAAACGAATATTTTCTAACAATAATCGTATTTATGGTAAAAAGGTACAAAAGTACAAAATATGACAGCAGTCCAATGTTTAATATGCTGGTTAGTTAATTATGATCGGTGTTTTGATTTCGCTAATTTTATGGTGGAATAATAATAATAATAATTGTTCACATCAATACTTTGTTTCGATTTCCCAGGAGCTGACATAGATTATAAATCTAAATATTGAAATAATTCGACAATCTATCGGATCCAAAAATAGTTCAGAGTCGCATGTGACTTGCGAGCCGTAGTTTGGCTACCCCTGGTCAATAACATTTACCAAGCGTCTGTTTGTCAAAAGTTTGAATATTATTTGGCACAGGCTATGCCATCAGGATGTTTTGTCTCAAAGCCGTCGTCTTATTATGGTGTAAACATAGCTTTATTTAAAAAAAAAAACTGTCAAAAACCTGTCAGCAGATATCATTACGCAACCACCGTATTCGTTTTATTTGGCTTATTGCGACTTCTGGCTATTCTGAAAACTCAAAATATCTATGCAAGGACGCTGTTTTGACACGACTGTCAGGAGTTAAAAACTAAATTGAAGTTCTGGAAGGACAAAGCGTTGGAAAAAGTGCGGTTTATTGTATAGGTATTAGGTAATAAGAAGATTTAATAAAAATTGATATTTTATACATAAATTTATCTTACTTTATATATATTTCTGTAGCAACCGTAGCTCTGACAACACTCATTTTTTTAAACGGTTTTATTTAGTTCGACCCGTACGGAATTTGTTTATTTATTTGGGTCAAAATTAGAAATTGAAATTTAAGCACCTTCCCGTTGTCAGATTGATCCGAAATTTGGTACACACATTTAATTTAGATGACAATACAATATAATAAAATCAATAACATTATAAATATAAGTTGGCCGCCGATAAAAAATGGCGGATTACATATTTTTCCTTACACTAGTAAAACACGATGATTATGTCAAAATTTAAAATTCAAGATGGACGCCGTTCCAATATGGCGGACTAGGTACATATTTTTCGACAACCACCACAATATGGGTATCAAAATACCGTTTAACTTAAAAGTTTTTTAAATGTATTTATTGTTTTTTAGGTTACTCATCTATCTGTCAAAGTTTGCATGCACTTATTATCTTGTAATGGCGATAATGGCGGTTTAAATGAGCTGCGCTCAAAACAAAATTAATTTCTGTTTCACATATATAACGCCAACAATTTGTTACTTCAATAACAAAAATATCATTATTTATTTGTACAATTTTGTTTTATCTTTTTAAATCACCGTAAAGTTGCCAATCTTTGTACAGTGGCGGTGACGTAACACAAGGCACATGACCAGTGATATCTCATGAGGAATTTATTCTTTCTGATAGCGTTATCATGATCCAAGATAATCTGTCTGCTTATCGAAAGTCAATGTCGAGCGCCTTGACACCACACCTGCTTCCTTGACTTGCGTTGGCGCATTTTTTTATCTAATTCAGGATCGCCAATCTGACGTATTAAAAAAATAACAAATCTGCATTGCAATTTATTAGGGGAACCGGAAAGTAATGTTACTGTCGACATATTTGACAGAATAATTGATTGATTTTGTTCCCCTATCTCGTGTGGGATAGGGACTTTTTATTTATAATAATTTATTTATATAATTTTTTTATTATCATTTTCCTCTTTCATGTATCATATTATCTGTCGTACTGTTTCTTTCGTTCTACAATTTTCTCAGTCTTTCTCTTTCATTCCATTAGCCATACATCCATCCTCAACCACTACATTCTAGGTTTCCTTACAATTTTATTTTGCAACATTACATTTATCGTTCAAACATTTAACACATATTTTCTTTATAATTATCATATTATATTATACTGTTTATTGCACTATTTTTGGTACAACTTTATTTATTTTATTTATATATTTTAAAAATTAATTGATTTTGTATACAAGATGGCAAAAGGTTGTTGATAACGAAGGTGAATATATTGTTGATTAGAAATAAAAACTTGTTATAAATGTAGTCGTGTGAACTTAAAGCGACATTACTTACCGGTCCCCCTAATATAATATTCCTATGTATATGTTGTCATAATCATTGACCACATAAGATTAAGAATAGAAATATGTGCTACTGTCAACAAAAGTAAAGTTCAAAAATAATAGGCGACGTGTGTACAAGGCACCGACAATAATCGGCTGTACCAAAGTTTCGACTGCAAATAGTCTTTTTTTTTGTAATAAACGGAATCAGATTCTTTAAAAAAATTACGCGAATATTTATCTTTTTTTATTTAATGGAATCAGGCGTTACCTTGCGAAAGTCCATCCTAAATAAGAAAGAAAAATTTTTACTCAAATATTCATCATTTACAAAATTCAAAATGCATATTATAATTGCCGGAAAAGGCTTATTATTCAATAAACGAATATTTAAATGACAAGAATCTTTAGCATCTTAAGTTAATATAACATCAAGTAAACACAGAGCTTTACGTGTCTTTATTTGATTTGATCCAGCTTTAATAGAGCAGGACATTCGGACAACTTTAGCAAAATTGCGTGATCTACGAACAATTATAATTACATAATAAGGCGTCGACCTTACGATTGCATTGCATAATCATTGATAATATATACGTAGGTAAACTGAGATAGCGCCTATAAATTTAAATAAGACTGGTTGCTTTAATTGTAGAGAAAGGTACACTTATACCCTTATGTTTTGTCACAGAGGATTTCGCTTGTTTCACATCGGCCTTTTTTGTCGTTCCCACTGCTTTGTTTTTGGACGTTACATAGCCATAACATGGTCTTGGCGACAGGATCAGTGTTCCATCGCACCTATGTCTAGACCCTGCGGTGATGATTGCAGTTCTATCCCAAATAGTTGGGATACTAGGGCATAGTTGAAACTACAGTAGTATCAGAAGGTGTTCCCGTAATTTTAATGAAAGGCGTCGAAGAAGACCGTGGTGTTTAGCTGCTAGAAGTCAGATGTAACCCTTTAGTTGAGGTGGTTCCATTTTTTTCATCTTTCTCTTTTCCTCACATCCTTCAAAATTTACGTCGACTTTTTAATATACTTGTTCCCCCTGCTTTGTTTTGGGACATTATAATGCTAAAACATGGCATTGGCGATGTATTTGGGGTGTTCCGGCGCATCTCCTGGCCCAGCTGTGAGAACTAATTCACGCGTATTTATGATGGGTGGTAGACTTCAGTTTTATCCTAAGTAGTTTGGATACTAGGCCATACTTGAAACTACGGTTGTTGTTCTAGTAGTTTTAACGAAAGGCGTCGAAGAAGACCGTGGTGTTTTAGCTGGTAGAAGTCAGGTATCAACCTTTCGTTGACAGCGGAGTGGTATCCCGTGCATCATTTCAGGATGTAAATAATTTTTTCATTTTTTGTATTTATTTCTCTTTCCCTCACATCTTTCACAATTTACGTCGGCGTTTGCTTTAATCTAGCCAACGTAGTTCTGCGAGAAATACCTGCAATACACATTAATCGAAGAGGAAATAGTTTTCCTAGGTCTTGTTGTCTTACCCAGGGATGGGCTATCGAAAATTGCACGGCGCGAGGGAAGACCGTGTGGCGATACCTGACCGAGAGATACCGCGGTCCACCGTATAGTAGTGGGTAGGAATCCCACATACCCCTGTCCTCCCTCCAGAGGCGGGGCATCTTGAACGCCCGGAAGATTTCCCCCCTGAAACCAAAAAAATAGGGTCGTGTTGACTTGCTTTTAAGAACGTCGCCGCCTTTGATGGCCAAACTATACACTGATTTATAGTACCTGGCGATAAATATTGCACATCGACCTTTGGAAAGACGACTGACAAAACGTCACATAGGTAGTGTGGGAAAGAGATAACGCTCTACGAAGCCGAAATTAGCCGCTCGTCTCTTTCCAAAGGTCGATGGTGCTATATTTATCGCCAGGTACTGTATGAGGGTTTAGGAGCTACGATTAGTGAGGAAAACGACTAGAAAGGGACAGAAAATTTAAAATTCATTTCGATTTACAACCACGTGAAATATATCTGTTCATTCCACTGCGGTATTGCGTCCATTGCTCTTTACGTTGTACGTGTATTTAGTATATATTTTGTAGATTATTCAATGTATAGCGACCTGTTAAAGTTAACAATTTTTTTGATCTAATGGGTAAAAAGAATAGAGATGGATAGGTATCTTTGCATAAGATATAATCACTATCTAGATCGCGTGTGTTTCAATTGTATCTCTATGTCTTTGTGATTAAGAGTCAATTTCCTTGATTCCGTTCAGAGTTAGAGAGAAAGGGATGGGGTTATATAGAAATTTACACGTAAAAGAGAGAAACGAATAGCTATTGCATGTTGGTATTAAAATGTAAACTACCTATTTTCGGAACGACAACATCACGCGCGCAGGTGTTAAGCGTTTTTGTGCTTTATGACAAAGACATAAAATGCTTAATAGGAAGCAAAAGAGACCAAAAAAGGTCACTAATTTGCCATAATTTTCAATATTCCATTATTTCAATTTCACACGTTTTATTTCGCCTTATCGAGTGCTAAGTCTGAGATACAAGAGCTGAAGATATAAAGGATATATTTTTAGTGTTAGCTGCCTTACTCTCTCTCTGAGTCGCAATGAGCTAAATGAGTTAAAGATATAAGAGTGATATATATCCCAAGATCGACAACATATACATTTTCTTTTATACATTTTGCCCATCTCTAAAAAAAGTTTCATTGTCTATGTAAAAAAGTAATATATTGAATTTACTTATATCTGTGATAAGAATTGAAATTCATCTTAAGCGCTTGTAATTTTTTTTTATTACGCGATGTCTGTTTCGTTTTATGCGTTTGTCATTTATAAAACGTTCGCTGAATTGTGGTGCATCTTTTATGGAATTTAAAACAAAATTATTTCAAAATATTTTTTATATCAATCCGTATGTTTCTTATATAACAATTTAAACTGTGGTAATGTTACATCTTGGTGAATTTAAGAAATGATTAAATAAAATTTTGTACAAGATATATTGAAATAAATGCGCAGAAAAGTTTGAAATTACATATATGATTTTTGTATAACTATTGAAGCTGCGCATTTAAGTTTGTTATGGTATTTATATTGTCGGCCAGTATATATATAAATAAAGTGAACACTTAATAATAATAATTTTCATTTTTTTTTTCAGTAAAAATTTTTGTACATGTGTAGCTTGCAGACGCTAATACTAATTATAAAATAATTAATGTATTAAAATATAGAAAAAAAAAATAATAACATTTTTATGAAGTCCATTAAATTAAATTTATTTCAAACTGAAGGTAAATTTATATTAAACATGATGCATAAAAATGAAAAAGTACAGACGTTATAAAAATGATTGAAACACTAACACATAATCATGCAAATAACATCAAAACATATCGCGCAGCTAAGTACAGTGTGTCAATAATATATTTTTTTATATTTGGTTTCATGCCTTTGTTTTTACGTTTACGTTAATATTTCCGAAAGTTTTTTTTGCTCACGTATTTGCAAGATACAGTGTTTAATAAGTCTCTTATTGTTTTTTAACGGCATCCTAACAATGTCCAGTTATACATTACGTTTCGTGCGACCACTTCCTCATCCCTACTGCATATTGGCATCCTCAGGTTGTGCGCCAGTGCCTGTGCGGTTGCCGTATTCGTCACATCAATGAACCTTGCGATCGCATCTTGAGTCTCGTCCGTGTGATACACGCACGAGTTCGTGTGACGTCATATTGCTACCACCGCTTGACACTGTTATACAGTCCGAAGGTCTCTGTTAGACGGACAACGACGACTGCCTCGCCTTTAGCCCCTGAAGAGGTGGTCAGTGTGGAAATATCGTTCCTGCTTATTTCACAATATTTAATGTAATCAGGCGTTATTATCGAAAGTCCGTCCTAATTTAAAAAGGACCAATATTTAGCCACTTCCGCACATGCAGTGGTAGTCCTGCAACAAAGTGTACTGTTGAAACTGTTGACGCATCTACTTGTAACGTTTTCCCAAGCTCTACTAACGTCTGACATTGATCTTCTTCAAGCAATGCCTCTAATTCTTTGTCTTCAAATTTTGTCGGTGCTCCAGAACGCTCTTTGTCTTCAAGGTCAAAATCATTACTTTTGTAGCGCCTAAACCAGTCTCTGCACGTTGTATTCGACAAAGCATTGTCACCATATGTCTCAACGAGAATTCTGTGTGCTTCTGCTGCAGATTTTTTCTGAATAAAGCAATGCAATAAAATTCCCCGCAAAACACTTTATTTGGCACATAAGTACACATTTTCACAAAAGGCAAATAAATATGTAGTTGACACTGTGGTAAACTCTATTCTACTATAATTTGAGGTTACATATAGCACTACTTTGGTGCTGCAACGCCATCTTTCAAAAAACAGCGAGAACTTATTCAAAGTCCTAATATATATAACTGTGAAACTATCAAAGATCATTTTAATAGCACGTCTGTTAGTATATTACATAATGATGTAATATAAATAAAATCAAACGATGTAAATGTTTGAACAACTGAGTGATTTGTATATTTACTCGTCGGTTATCAAGAAACAAAATGTACAGGAAACGATAGCGCATGCGTGAGAAATATTTATCAATACGTTCACAATAAGATGTGTTTATTCCACTGCAGGTCCAGTAATTAAATATGTTATTAATGTATGTTTATTATAGATCAGTATTTTCCTATCTTTTTTTGTGGCAAACCCCACCGTGGCCTTTATAAAATACAAATTGTCTATGGTATGGCGTAAGTCACACGTTGGGAAAAACACTGTTTTAAAGTTTATTAGGCTGTACATTTCGTGTCATTTCCCTGGATGCTTTTTTTCTCGTTGGCCCCCGATATTGGGAGTCCCTCGTACCCCCAATCTGTTTTTTTTTATATGGCCCCCGCTATTGGGAGCCTCTCGTACCCCTGTTTTGTTTGGAACAGGAACTTTATTTACAAATTATTATTTTTTTATGGTTTTATCTTTATTCTACACTTTCATTCTTCTCAATTTCTTTTATTCTTTCCTTTTATCCTTCAAAATATCTTGCAATTTTTTTTGTTCTTTCATTCCTTCTTGCTTTCATCGCCTTCCTTTCCTCATCTCTTTTACTCTTAGGTGGCTAGGTACAATTTTATTTCTAATCTTTATTTTATTCTTACATTTCTATCATTATCTTTTGCTATTACAGATTTGTTTAGATTAGGGTTTTTTCTTTTACATGTGTTTTATATGTGCATTTTGGTTAAAGTTTTCCTATTTGGCCCCATATCTGGTTTGGGACATTTTATTTTCTTTCTCTTCTTTCATATGTCATATTATCTTTCATTCGTTTCATTCTTTCCACATTTCTACTGTCTTTCCCTTTCGCTCTGTATCGCCTTTCATTCATTCCTCATTACTTTTTACATTTTCTTATATTCTATTATTATTCTATATGACATTTTTTAATTATAACATTTTATTGCATTGTCTTGAAAATCTTATTTGTTTACAATTTTATATGCTTTTATTTTTATCTATTTCCTTTCTAATTATTACTCTGCAGAGTGAGAGGAAGTCTTTATTGTTGTCTCTTCTCTAATCAGAGAGGCTATTAATTCCTCCCTGATTTTCACACCAGACCGGCACTCGAAGTCGATCCCTGGATGCTTAATGAAAACCATCAGGCGTGGACCATCCACGAATGTGCAGTTCTATACAGAATACCTGAACCATTGGCTGTTGGACGTGGGACACATGTTGGTAAACACTGTTTCTAAACTTTCTATTCCAAAATACCGCAGTGAAGATGAAGTTTTTTGATCAGTGTGTGTTACCGGTGATGACATGGATCATAAACGTAGTTATTTTTTTTTATTTGGGACCTCTCGTTCCCCTATCTCGTGTGGGACAGGGACTTTTTATTTCTCATAATTTATTCATATTTTCTAATATTATCATTCTTCTCTTTCATGCATCATATTATCTGTCGTACTGTTTCTTTCATTCTACAATTTTCCCAGTCTTTCTCTTTCACGTAGTTGTTTAGAAGACTCGTGGTCACTCGAAGAGCATTAGATATGGCTATGATCTCTGAGTGACCATGCTATCGAATCATAAATGACAAGATTCGTAGAAAAACCAAGATCACCGAAGTAGTACGAAAAATTACTAGTCTGATGGCAGCAACAGCAGCTGGGGACGAATAATTCTGGAGAGATGATCACGGTGAACCAATATCATAGTCAAGATCATGGGAGTCGCTTGGGTTATCGTGGCGTTTTTTGGGTGAGGCTTAAGGCCTTGCAGTGGGCGTCTATCGCATTGATTTTAGATCAAATATAGGGCATACCTTAAACCCTTAATAATCTAGAGTTTCAATTTTGATACTAATCTTTTACACTGAATGTTCACATTACTATTAGTTTTTTTTCATAGGTTGGCTGTACGTATTTTACTATTGTATAATATTCTTTCCAACGAAATTAAAAAAAATCTATTTTTCCCTTCATCTAGACCCTCAAGCAAACACAGTAATATTTTAAAAAATCATTTTCGTAAATCAGGCTACTAAGGGTTAAGGAAGTAAAAAAAGGACCAATATACAGCTACTTCCGCTATGTAGCAGTAGTCGTGCAATAAATTGCACCGCCCGCCAGCCCGCTGATAAATGCGCGTGCGGTATATCAGCGGGTAGTGTTTCAGTACGTGTTTCACCCCTCCACGAGGAATCATAAGGAGTAATGTTACACCGATTAGTGCCAAACATCGAGTCTAATTTTTTTTGGTGGTGTGTTGAGTGATTTAACGTTGGTAATAAGCGAGCTGGCGGGCGGTGTACTTTATTGCACGACTACTGCTGCATAGCGGAAGTAGTGATATATTGGTTCTTTTCATACTTAGGATGGACTTTCGCAAAGTAACGCCTGGATCTATTAGATAGCATGAAGACAGCGTGTGGTTGGCGCGCCACATGCAGGTCCTTGAAAAATCATCTGTGGCTGTCAATAAATGTTCCCGAGTTCCTTTTTACGTTACATTTTTACAAACCAGCGTAATGTAAGACGTCCACAATGTGGTCAGATCTTTATAAAGTCGTTGTAAGACTGGATGCAGGCAGTTTACAACAGGTCCTTTTGGAAATCTTCGGCTTGAGCTGAAATGGTGATGAAATCCGACAGTTAAACCTTATCTTTTTACTGTAGGAGTATATTATGGAGGTAACCCTGAAAAAATGTTTTCACGTCTTACAATATTTTGACCTTGTGGTGCGTTTAGTACAAAGTAAACTTGTGACGTCACGCGCTGCTCGCGGTTTAGTAGTAGTCGTTTCGGATTAACTTCGAACGACTAAATCTCATCTTATTGTTGCGGTAAATGTTGGAAACTGTACACTTTCGAAATTTCCAATATCGTTTTAAATATATTTTTGCGATTTTTAGTTTATTAATTATTCTTCTCTATTTCTTTAGTTTGTACCAATAAGAAAATACTGCTTTTGCTCAGGGTTGAATATAGCGTAAAAAACAATGATAGAATTAGACAAAGTAGTTGGACCGGACTTCGTGGTGACTGGCGATTTTTGGAGAAGGATTTGCAGTGGTCGTCTTTCGGCTGAAAAGAGAAAGAGAGACAAAAAGAGAAAAAAAATCGTTTATTTCGTCATACACGTGGATACGATAGTATTCCTGTTAATGTTTGTATACGTACATTATACGTACGAGTATAATTTTTAAGAAAATTACCAGAAAATCCTCAGTGAAGATATATAATACTGTGATCAAAAAGTAAGGTGAAATTGTTAATAATAAATTCTTTATTTATTCTTCCAAATCAATTTCATCCTCTTCGAAGTTATCCATGTCTGATAAAACGCTTTACAGTTCTCGAACCAATCGAAATGGTACTTTTCCGATACAACCTGCAAGACCTTAGATTTGTTTCTATCTCATGTCAAAATGGCGTCCTCGCGTTGGCTTTTTAAGTTTTCTAAATAGCCAGAAGTTGCACAAAGCCGGAGTGAACATTAGCTGTGGAATGATAGCAGTCGAGTCTTTGGAAAAGAAATAGCATGACATCGACCAATCGAGACTTGATGAGTTTGAAACATAAAACATCCTTCAAAATGGTTTGGGATGAGGCAAATGATATTCCAACTTTTGACAAATAGGCGCTTGGCAAATGTTATAGATAGTCCTACCAAACTAGGAAACGAAATATACCTGTATTTCTAATGATCGTGAATTTAAAATGACAATTTCACCTTACTTGTTATATATTCAATAAATTAAATAGATTTTCTGTAATACATGGTTACGAGGTTTCGAAATCTGTGATGTTCTGGGAAGAATTAACAGTTTGAGAAACAAAACAAGTCTCGATTGGTCGATGTCATACTGCATTAAGTAAGAAAAGGACCAATATTTAGCCACTTCCGCACATGCAGTGGTAGTCGTGCAATAAAGTGCACCGCCCGCCAGCCCGCTGATAAATGCGTATGCGGCAAACAATTCGAATTACACAACTGCCTTCGTTCAATCACTCAACACGTGTTTCATCCCTCCACGAGGAATCTTCAGGAGTTATGTTACACCGATTAATGCCAAACACAGAGTGAGATCAGTCCGTGCCGTCACAAGGGGCGATATTGGTTCTTTTCTTACTTAGGATGGACTTCCGCAAGGTAACGCCTGATTCCATTAAATATCATACTGAATTGGTTGGACTTTTTCGCCAAAAACTCTACTCATATCATCGTATTCGGTCTGAATCCGTGTGACTTCTGGATATTCAGCAAACTCAAAAGACCAATGACGTCGTTTTGATCTGATTGAAGAGATAAAAAAATGTAAAGTAGGTCTTTAAGGCTGTACCGGAAAAAGACTATTCCGATTGCTTCAAGGAATGAAAAAAGCGTTGGCTAAAAGGCTGGGATTACTTCGAAAGGGATAAAATTGATATTGAAGAGTAAATAAAGAATATATATGTAACAAATTTACATTACTTTTTGATCAGGGTGGTGTTTGTGGTATGTGGGAAAAATAATTTCAGCCATTTCGAGATATACCTTATTTGTTACTATTGCCTGCTACAAACGCATCGTGCCTCGTGTTAACGTAGCATTGTCAATATGTGCACAACTCTCTCGGAGGCTGATACCTTCGTAATTATATATTTTTATCGGAACTGAAAATTAGTTCTCCAGCGCTCTACCGTTCAGACACTCGCGCGATGCTCCGTTCAAATGCAATTAACTAAACAGTTAGTACTAAACAAGTAAATAAATCAAGTTCAGTGCCACTGTGATAGTGTTAATTTATAAAATTATAACGGGTTTCAATTTTATGTGAGTAATGTGCGAAATTTTGAGACAAATTAACAAAAAAAATCTTCATTTTTCTTTCTAATACATATTGCTAATTTCGTCATATATATGTGTATTTTTTATTTCATTTCAACATACATATTTAACAAAAAAATTACAGGCAAAATCGCGAAAATATTCACTCTTTTATATCATAATTACTAACAACGAAGATATGTATAATTATATATCATACTAACACGCATTGATTTAATAAACGGAATAATATTTATTTACATAAATACTTTGATAAAAAAAGTATCTGAATAGATACATCAACAGTTCTAACACTTAGGATATCTATAACATCTCGTAAGTAATTAATTTTGATAAATATCGAGTTCCCGCATAGTTTCCTATGAATAGTGTATACAAAAGTCTTGTTATATTCCACACAACACGCATCATCATATCACAAAAATGGATCTCCAAACAATATAAACAATCAGCTATATGATTATTAGTAATCATAATATAATTATAATAATATTTTGTATTTAAATTTTTTTAGTGTTTTTACAAGACATTGAAAAACTGAGAAAAACTCTACTCTGAAATATATATATAGCTGATGCTTTGAGAAAAGATTGCGGATATTCTTATTGGGGAACATGTTCTAGTGGAGTTTCTCCTTGTTTCTTCTCCACAACTATAACAATATGCGAAACAAGTAGACTATTCAGAGAAAACAGAAATAATTAAAAAGTTGACAATCAATAAGAGTTCTGTTAAAAGTTCCAATTTTGAATTTTTCTTTGTTGATAATATATTTGCTACGCAATAGAAAGCTATCCGAGCCTTGGGAAAACAGTTTAAAGCATGGTTGCACAGACTTATTAAGACTAGGGGCCACTCGGGCAAATCATGAACTGATGGCGGGCCGGCCGCCAGAAGTATAGGTAATTAAATTTTTTTGGTTTTATTCTGGAATAGAATTCAATATTTTTAGAATGTACGAGAGTATTATTTTTGCCGTCGGCGGGCCGCGGTCTGTGCATACATGGTTTAAAAAAATCGATATTCTTACAATGTCATAATAAATTTATGATAATATTTTTTACGTTTATAATTATTATTATAAATAAAAATATAGTCGACGATCATAGTGAATTTACAAGACAGTGAAAAACTGGCTGTACAAAAAGACTACAGTCTTGAACACAGAGGTTAAACACAGAGACTCTGTGTTTGGCATTAATCTTTGCATTGTTTGCCGCATACGCATTTATCAGCGGTCTGGCGAGCGGTGCACTTTGTTGCACGACTACCACTGCATGTGCGGAAGTGGCTAAATATTGGTCCTTTTCTTACTCAGTGACTGTTTCTTGCAAAAACTTGCATATTTCATATTAAGAACGACATCGTAATACATTTGAAGTGAGAGTGCTTACAATTTTACATAATTATTTTTGATTTTTCACATATGTAAATACGAACGCCAAGCATATATGTTATTTATATGTTTCTTACTGAATAGCGATGCAAGTTTTAAATTCTCACGCCTTTAACAATTTGCATTAAAATGCAAAGAAACAGTATATTTATAACATTTCAGGTTTAATTTAAAAATACTGATCTGATACATAAACAAATAAAATTAATGTGTAAAGGAAAAATATTTTTATCACATATTTATTTTGATATATACGTTCAATGTTTTGTTTTCATGTCAACATTACGATATGAACTCTTTATTAGTGTTGTGTAGATGATAGAACAGTTTTAATAATAAAAATAAACGATATATCTTAAAAGCGTAAATAAATTCAAATCGTAGCTCTAACATCGAAACTTTCGCAATTCAAAATATCTCTATTTAAGTAGGCATTTACAATTTTGAATTGTCGATTATTTTAACATAAGCAGAAAGCTGCCACCAGCTCGGAACGCTGGTCTGTTGAGAAGAGCCGAAGAAACTCAACAGTTGCTATTTCAAATGAAATCTAACAAGTTTAGATGTGTACATTATAATATCAATCATGTAAATGAGACAACAAAGTTCCACACATAACGATCAACTAAAAACTATTGAATGCTATAATAAGATTTATTTAATAATATAATTTTAATTTTATATTAAAAAAAAGAAACGGAAGGTCCTGGACAGTATTTTTCAACCTTTTATGTAGCATGCCACAACTTATCCTTTCTAAAATTCTTACACCCTTCTATGTAACATATATATGTATGTAATATTAAAGTGGGTTAAACTCATGTCGAGTACACTTTAGAATTGCACTTCAACTATCAAATTGTTCGTAAGAAAAGCACCAATATTTAGCCACTTCCGCACATGTAGTGGTAGTCATGCAATAAAATGCATCCCCCGCCAGCCCGCTGATAAATGCGTATGCGGCAAACAATGCGAGTCACACAACCGCTACCGCCAAATTACTCAACACGTGTTTCACCCCTCCACGGGGCATCTTCAGGAGTTATGTTACACCGATTAGTGCCAAACACAGAGTAAGATAGATAAATAACCTAAAAAACAAAAAAATGAGTATTGTCAGCGCTATAGCCGCTACACAAATCATCCTTTTGACTTTTTTGAGAGTTGCATTTTATTGCACGACTACCACTGTACGTGCGGAAGTGGCTAAATATTGGTCCTTTTCTTACTAAGGATGGACTTCCGCGAGGTAACGCCGGATTCCATTAAATATCAAATTGTTCATTGTGGGGCGTGGGAAACACCGGTCTAAGACATTTGGGGAACTTTATTATATATACTCACACTATCTATTAAGTGCTCTATTATTGACATACTTTCGTAGAACATTAACCTACAATGTTTTGGGTGAATTTTCATTTGTTCAAGTGTAACTAAGTCTTGAGTAATCTACGAGATGGTTATGTGACACTTCGGTTCATTGTTATTTATGACAATCTCCAGCGCTGGACATAAAAGCCTCCTCTATAGATTTACAATAGAACCGATTAGCACCTGTCCACCCACCAACAAGTAACAAATATTTCTCCTTCAATAATTATATTTTAAATAACCGTCATCGAGTTGCCAGCTTATAGGTTTTTTATAGGATACACTTTGGAGAGTGCTCGAAGGCTCTTTACAAACCTATTGAACCATCTCCATTTCTTTATCGGACTACTAAGCGCAGGCAAAAGTTTCATCCATACGTTGTTGATATACCCAAAAGTTGAACTACACGCTTCGACAGCTAGTTTTTGGTGAGAGTCGTCAATATTTGGAACGACCTGCCTGAGTCTATTTATCCTGATGAGTTGAACTCTGGAGCCTTAAAGAGTAGAACGAATAGGTTTCTTTTGGATGGGCGTGTACCACTTTTGTCTTCATCTACACTTTCCATCAGATAAGATTGAAGACAATCGCCTATTCCATTACAACTATATAAAAAATGCTGCTTTGGAAACTCGTTCCAGAAATGATCTTATGTTCGCACTTGAGAGTGTTAAATTCTTATATTAAAAAAAATTTCGCTGTAAACCCTTTGCTTCTACCTCCATCGCATACAAATTGACATTACCTATTTATTTCTAATTATTTCAGTTCTATTAGTATCACATGTCACAATGATTTTAAAAATTTATATAGGGTTGGTCAAAAAGACATTGCCGGCATGTAATATATATGAAGATTTTGGGTAATAAATCGTCTTTCTTTTTATTTATATTAAAATATCAATTTTCTAAAAAAATTTCTTATGTGTAAATGCAGCTAAAATTTATACATATAAATATTACAATTTTGAAATTATACTCAATTATATATTAATTGGTAAATTATTTTGTTTGAAGTTGCTACCCAAGCGTTACATACAGTAACCGACCATGGTATGTTAGATATATGTGTGTTACGAATTCCGAGTGATGTTTTTGTTTTAATGGAATCAGGCGTTACTTTGCGGAAGTACATCCTAAGTAAGAAAAGGACCAATACTTAGCCCCTTCCGCACATGCAGTGGTAGTCCTGCAACAAAGTGCACCGCCCGCCAGCCCGCTGATAAATGCGTATGCGGCAAACAATGCGAATTACACAACTGACACCGTTAAACCACTCAACACGTGTTTCACCCCACGGGGCATCTTCAGGAGTTATGTTACACTGATTAGTGCCAAAACAAATGTGTTATAGATAGATATATCGAGCAAATGAAAATATTCTTTGTCCCTTTTCCTCGTTACCTAGATTCAAACGTTTCAAACGTTTCATAGCCATTTGTATCTCGTTATCTGCGGCCGAAATCACAACTCGAGAAGCTAGCATAATGGACAATTGTCTCGATGCACTGGGGAGATGTGCGGCCGTCTCCATTGTCCGACACGACACGTCATCTCGTCTCACTTCCGTATGCCGGATGTAATATGACGGATGCTTGTTTAAAAAAAAAACTACTGAAAAACTTCACTACTGTGTAAAATGGAATCTTTGCTGTTTTTAAACGATTTTAGTTGGACCCGTACGGAATTTATTTGTTTATTTATTTGGGTCAAAATTAGAAATTGAAATTTAAGCACCTTCCCGTTGTCAGATTGATATGAAATTTGGTACACACATTTAATTTAGATGACAATACAATATAATAAAATCAATAACATTATAAATCTAAGATGGCCGCCGATACAAAATGGCGGATTACGTATTTTTCCTTCAAATCAAATCAAATGAAAGGTCTACACTAGTAAAACACGATGATTATGTCAAAATTTAAAATTCAAGATGGACGCCGTTCTAATATGGCGGACTAGGTACACATTTTTCCACAACCACCACAATATGGGTATCAAAAAACCGTTTAACTTAAAAGTTTTTTAAATGTATTTATTATTTTTAACTTTTACTTATTGAGAAAACTAGTTATACAAGGGATTATTACAAGTTTCCGCCTTTAGCATTATTTATACAATGAGGATGTGCAAAAGGATCATAATCCTATATGTAAGAAATTTACCCAATAAACTCTATACATACAGTATGTGCAACAAATCTTACAAGATACATACAAACATATATCACATACACATGCATGTATACATATATAGATGAACACACATATATGCATACAATATATATAAATAAAAAAGTTGTTATTTTAAATTATATTAAAGATTTTAAATGTTGCTTGACAAGCATACGAAATCTTCACGATATTTTGATTTTATTACTTATTTAATTTATATAAATAGTACATGTAGATATTTAAAGATATATAATGGTATGTTAAAGCATAAATATTTTAAATAGTAGGCTTTACTTAGATTTTTTTCTTATTTTATTTTCGTGTTTTATGACATTAACTTGAGATAAATTAATAAGTGTAGGCTTTATTAATTTATATCTGCACCGCCAAAAACTGGCAGAGAATGCCTTTAGTATTAAGTTCTCCGTTATACATTATCAGAAAAATTCCAATTTTCACAGCACAGTAAGTACTTTTATTCCACTTTTAATACTCTAATAGGCCAACTATAATTTCCACTAGACAACTTATCACTTCGATGGTTATCGAACGAGTGACTGAGCTCCCGACTCAATAATCAGAACGCTGTTTCATCCCCACCACTCTCAATCCTTTTACCGGAAGTTGTCACAAAAGAGTGACGGGGTCGATTAGTGTTGCCATTTAAGAAAAATAAAACTACCTTTTATAAAATTATTACAACATAATATGTAAACGTGTTTAAATAAATGAATAAAAAAATGTTCTGTTGTTCAAATTTTTTTATAAAAGGTTTAATAGGGTGAATGAAAAGTTCATATGTCAGCAAACGGCTAAAGCCTTTTTACACATATTTCCAATGAACTTCTGCCGTGCATTGCTACAGCCTAATAAGGTTGTATAAAGTTTGTAGGGACAGGGTAAACAATAATTATTTTTATTTATAGTAATCCGTGTTTAAAACTCTTTCATACTATATTATCACTATGTTATTTACTATTTTTAAAAATATTTAATGGAATCAGGCGTTACCTCGCGGAAGTCCATCCTAAGTAAGAAAAGGACCAATATTTAGCCACTTCCGCACATGCAGTGGTAGTCGTGCAACAAAGTGCACCGCCCGCCAGCCCGCTGATAAATGCGTATGCGGCAAACAATGCGAATCATACAACCGCCACCGCCAAATTACTCAACATGTGTTTGACTCCTCCACGGGGCATCTTCAGGAGTTATGTTACACCGATTAGTGTCAAAGATTTTAGATTTTAGCCATTGATTTTAGAACGGATAGTACTATATATTAAAAGAGTGCAAAATAGATATACTTTCACATCTTTAATTTTATACCTATAATTAATCATCCTATATAGATAGATAAATAACTTAGTTAAAAATAATGATTTAAATTTAGAACAAAGATCAGTTATGTTTGATTTTAAAATTAAAAAAAACAATCAGAAATTTTTTCGTGACAAAAAACCTACTTAAGAAAAGGACCAATATTTAGCCACTTCCGCACATGCAGTGGTAGTCGTGCAACAAAGTGCACCGCCCGCCAGCCCGCTGATAAATGCGTATGCGGCAAACAATGCGAATCACACAACCGCCACCGCCAAATTACTGAACACGTGTTTCACCTCTCCACGGGGCATCTTCAGGAGTTATGTTACACCGATTAGTGCCAAACACACAGTCCAAAAAAAACCTATTGTTTGTTTTCTAATTTCACTCGCCAGTTACCGTATGTGCCTTTCATATATCAAAATTGAAAACGAATTCGATATCTTCGGTGTCTTATTAGCTAATTTAAAAACAATTGTTAATACATATGTCATTTCAGTATTATTAACACATTCCATGCCGCGGCAATTTTTGAAGATTTTCCATTCAGGCCGCGTGGGGCGTATATGACACTGAAAATTAAAAAAAGTCGTTCAAGACGTATTCTTTACACTTTATTTAACTGTAAAGTTATAATTAGCGGGAAAAAATATAAATTTTAATATGCATTACGTACGCGCATACATGATGCGAAGTTATCTATATTCGACCCTGCAATTCATTTGTTTAAAAATACTTTTGTTTTTCAATGAGAACTGCAAATGGCCTGAATGGAAAGTGCAGCGGCGGTCGTATACGCCTCACATGCCATGCAACAATGTGTTAAATATAACATAATATCTAATAGATTCAGGCGTTACCTTGCGGAAGTCCATCCTAAGTAAGAAAAGGACTATAGCTACTTCCGTTATGCAGCAGTAGTCGTGCAATGAAGTGCACCGCCACCAGCCCGCTGATAAATGCGCATGCGGCAAACAATGCGAAGTACACAACTACCACCGTTAATTCACTCAACACGTGTTTCACCCCTCCACGGGGCATCCTCAGGAGTAGATTTTCCAGGTTGCGTTGTTTTGGGTTCGAGTCTTTAATTTTTTTTGAAATGTTCTATTTTTTTAAAAGATAGCAACACTTTTGTTTCTAATAGGCCCATTAATACTCGGGTTTCCCTGTATAGCTAAAAATCAACGCAATTTGAATACAGTTTTATGTTCACTTTGTTTTGCTAATTTTAAGAGTTTAGTTTCAATTGCGTAGTGTTGTGATCTATTTGAAAGAGAATAATAAATTTATATCAATTTTTACGTGTTGTTTCTGGTTAAAAAAAAAGGTAAATATTATTCAAATTTATTTATTGGCAGAGTTATATTATTTTGGTTTTTTAAATGTTTAC
Organism: Battus philenor; assembly: GCF_028537555.1. Taxonomy (NCBI): domain Eukaryota; kingdom Metazoa; phylum Arthropoda; class Insecta; order Lepidoptera; family Papilionidae; genus Battus; species Battus philenor. The sequence goes on along the minus strand of NW_027181689.1, from coordinate 10,894,181 downwards.
TTTGTTCAGTTTTCTATTTAAAAAGTAGTATTTTCGTGACCCTGGAACTTATCTTCGATCTTTACATGGTTTGCTATAGAAAATCTTAATTTAATTTGCGTCGTGTTTTTTTGGAACGACCACGACGCGAAGTGAGGTATTGGGGTAGTAAGGTACCACTGGTTCGGAACCCTGATCTACCAAAAACCAGTCAGAAATTAAACAGTTGCGCTTTTAAATGAAATGTAATATTTTTTTTGTACATTGTTATTACAATGTAAATGACTCAACATACACACACAATTTCGATCAATTAAAAACACTTACTATAATAAGACTTATTTAATAATGTGCTTTTAATTCTAGATTTAAAACTAAGAAACGGAAGGTCAAAGATATCATGTATAACTATTATATATATGCGCACGTCCAGACCCATGATTTGTTAACTTTTTAAACGGTTTTATTTAGTTCGACCCGTACGGAATTTATTTGTGTCAAAATTAGAAATTGAAATTTAAGCACCTTCCCGTTGTCAGATTGATCTGAAATTTGGTACACACATTTAATTTACATGACAATACAATACAATAAAATCAATAACATTATAAATCTAAGATGGCCGCCGATACAAAATGGCGGATTACATATTTTTCCTTAGCCCCCTCAATATGGGTATCAAATGAAAGGGCTACACTAGTAAAACACGATGATTATGTCAAAATTTAAAATTCAAGATGGACGCCGTTCCAATATGGCGGACTAGGTACATATTTTTCCACAACCACCACAATATTGGTATCAAAAAACCGTTTAACTTAAAAGTTTTATAAATGTATTTATTCAAGACGAAATTAAGGCGTTACGAGTTTATTTTTTTTATATATTATACGTCTGTCACTATTTTTCACATATGATTTTAAATTTAGAATACAATTTTATTTAAAAACATTTCACAGGCAATCTCAAGCTTTTGTTATAAATGGTCCGTATAGCTTTATTTTTTTAAAAAAAAAACTACAGTTGCCAGGGACTGAAGATAGAATAGTATTGTAGCACCGGTGATTCAGTTATATTTTAAAATAATTTACATAAATGCAACAATACGCGTTAATTACCCGTAATTACGCGGCAAGAATGTAAATTCTCCGGCGCAGACGCATCGAGCCGTAATAAGATGGACGTTCACTGCCAAGGTTGACGGCAGAACAATAATTATTGTGAGCAGTTGTAGCTTTAGATATGAGATCTTTACCTGCTATTATGAGGTCCAGAAATCATCTCTTCATCTCTTTTTTTAATTGATTTTTTGGACCTCTGTTTCACCCCCTACACTTGAGACGGGGACATTGTTTACAATAGTAAATGATTTTTTCAATTTTCGATTTTTTTTTGACATCATTCGTTTTTCTCGATATCTGTAACTACATTCTTTGCATTTCGTTCAGATTTACTCTTACATCTCTCTCCTTCATTTCCAAGATATCACAGATTTGTTTTAACCATCACAGACATAGTTATTGGTTCAAATGCGTTCATTTCTTGTATTTATTTTATTCTTTTGAGTAAACATCTATTTTAATTACAAGTTATATCTAAGTTTTTATTTATGAATCACAATATAAGGTTTTACCCGACCCTGCCTTACGTAACTAAGTCTTATAAATATATATACACCTATTCCCCGATTTACACGGTAGATACGTTCCTGAGAAAAACTTGTAAATCGAAAATTAAAATTTTCAAATCAAAACCGTGTAAATCGAAAAACTTGCAAAAAATGCATAATTTTACTATTTAACAGTTGTGATTTTTTTCAATATTTTTTGGTGTAAACAGAAAAAAGAATAAAATGCATTGACAAGTTAAAATATTTAATATACAACGGAAACACTGTTTTTTATATAATTACAATAAATTAAACGGTAGATCAAAAAATAAAGCCAAAGGTGTTTTATTATCCTTCATCGTCAGAAATTACTCTTATTCTTTTTTTGGAATCGAAGGTTCGAATTCACTTTCATCACTCGAAATTATTTGTGCCGATTTGACGTTTGAAGTAAAAATATTTACATTATGAGAGATGGTAATAAAATCGGTTATTAAAACAAAAAAAAACTTATTTGGAAAACCGTGTAAAAGCGAAAACGTGTAAAACAAGTACCGTGTAAATCGGGGGATAGGTGTATATATATATAGTCCAGCCAGACTAAAACATAGATATACCTTAGTAGTAAAGGCCTGAGATATAGTTTTGCGGTATACATTTTTATATAGTTCAAACTTTGTGCATAAATTATATAGGTTTGCCACTAATCACAAACAAGTTTCGGAGGATGGGCAGCAGCGTTTTCTGCTTACCATAATAGCACATTGCGATCACCAACCCGCCAGCACAGTGTGGCGATTACTATATATCCCCCATAGATATTTTTTTAAGAGGACGCTGCTTTTCAGTGAGCATGGGTTAAAAAGACAAATGAACAAAAGTATCCAACATTGCCTAGAATTCAAAAGTTGTAATGACTGGCAGGTCACTGCACCAAGAACCGATGTCCTCTGGAGTTGAATGGTTCTGAAGTGAAGTGTTCTGAAATAAAGTGGACAGATGAAACTGGATGCAGGTAGCTTTCAACTGGTATTATTGTAACAAATTTTAAATGACCCTGTCAATGCTGATATAAAAGATTGTTCTAATAACGAGGTGACGTCATTTGCTATAGTTGGCACTAATCGGTGTAACATAACTCCGAAGATGCCCCGTGGAGGGGTGAAACACATGTTGAGTAATTTGGCGGAGGCGGTTGTGTGATACGCATTGTTTGCCACATACGCATTTATCAGGTGGCTGGGGGGCGGTGCACTTTATTGCACGACTACCACTGCATGTACGGAAGTGGCTAAATATTGGTCCTTTTCTTACTTAGGCTGGACTTCCGATTCCGATTAGAAAATGGAGTTTAAAGCTTTCGCTTTAATATTAAAATGGTGTATGTTATATATGTCATAGTGGGGCGTAACAATCAAAGGTTGAAAAAATACTGTTTTAGATTACACCAATACCTCGCTTTGCGTTGTTTAGGTTTGCGTTTTTTTTGAAGTTGCGTCGCTGCTTAATTAGTACTAATTTTCTACATGCGTCGTTAGATTTTCGAGGTTGCGTTCTTTTGGGTTTTTTTTTTTTGAAATTTTCTTTTTTTTTCCAAAAGATGGCAACAGTTTTGTTTCTAATTGCGCCATGCCATCAAAACTCGGGGATTCACTTTCTAACTAAAAATCAACGCAATTTTAATACAATTTTATTTTCACTTTGTTGTGCTAATTTTAGAGTTCAGTTTCAATTAAATAGTGTGTTGTGCTTTTTAAAAAAGAGAATAATAAATTTATATAATTTTTAAAGTGTTATTTCTAGTTACAAAAAATGCATATATTTTTCCAACTTATTTGTTGGCAGAGTTATAGTATTTTTGTTTTTTAAATTTTTACCTTGTTCAATTTTCTTTTTAAAAAGTAGTATTTACATAACCCTGAAACCTTACTTCGATCTTTACATGATTTGCTATAGAAAATCTTAATTCACTTTGCGGCGTTTTAATTTGCGTCGTGTTTTTTTTGGAACGTAACCACGACTCGAAGCGAGGTATTGGTGTATTCTAAATCGCATCATATTAAAATTATTTACAATTTTGAAGTAGGTGTGCTCGTTTCGAATCAATTAGGTCGAGTACTTAGTGTAATAACATCTCCAATCAACAATTATTAATTTAATTAAATAATCTAAAGTCCTTAGCGATTGTCTTATCTTTAGTTGTTTGTTGAAGGGTTTCATTGAGAACTATAAATTAGTATATATGTAGTTATCTATGCTAACATCTTTATAAATTTAAGCATATTTAAGATAATATGAAAGAATGTAGAATTATTAAGAACATGCAAGCGTTATCTTCTAGAACAGAGTTCCCCAACTTTTTTGTGTCGTAGACCCCTTGCCATGTTTTTCCGTGTTGGGTAGACCCCCTACTTACCTGATATTGATTTCCTGTAAATTTCTAACTGTAGTTAATTTTAGTGTTAAAAACTTAAATTAAAAACACATGAACGTATTTGTCCCACATTCGTATTTATAGAGTGACAAATTGAACAAGTCAGTGCAAGGTAGCGAAGCTCTGTGACTTCGACTCTCAGGTTTTTACAAGTTCAAAATGTATTGCGACCACAAAGCGAATACCAACATCCTACAACTTACACAATTTTATAAACATATATAATAAATTTTTACTTCATAGGTACTTTTATAAATAATGTAAATGTTTTGATATTATAAGATAGTATGATGTAAGTAAATAGGTACTATTAGTATATGTATTGAGATCCACTATCGTGGACCCCCATTTTCACTTCATGGACTCCCAAATTTTTTTTCGCTGACATAGACCCCTTGCAGGTTGTCATAGACCCCTAGGGGTCGATATAGACCACTTTGGGAATCACTGTTCTAGAAGGAGCTCTATTGATTTTAACAGTTTGTCTGCCTTCAACGCAAGCGTGCTATGCGGTTTTTTTTTGTTGCTGCTGTATATGCGCCTTCTGCCAATGCTACAGCGATAGTATATTTACCACATCACTTTTTAAAACCATCGTTAGGTAAAATCGAACGAAATGAATTATTAAAATTGATTGATATTTGTCTAATTGAGAATATTTTATTTAACAATATCAAGTCGGAATATGCCCCGTAGTTGGTAATTAATGTAAAAATAATACAGGCTGATTAGTTATAGGTGAAAGATATTAAAATAAATATTTTACATCTATTTACAATTTCTTTATAAAGTGATCGCTTTGAAATATGTCATACAGTAATACCCCCTTTTACGCGATGGATACGTTCCAAAAAAAATCGCGTTAACTGAAATTCGCGTATAACGAGGTTTATGATTAAACATAGTCAAAAATTATTACAAAAAAATACAAATCATTTTCATCAATCACTTTAATTCTAGGAACACTTTATGCAATACATACTCTTATTTTTTACGGAAAAATACATCTATTGTCTTTTGGGTAACGTTTTGTTTACGTTCTTGTAAAATACGTTCATAACACCCAACACTGTTTTTAATTGTTTGACAGATGGTCAAGACACCATAGAGAAGTTGATGACTACATTATATTTATACGCACTCTTTCGCGTAATTTTTTCGAGGCATTTGAGCGCGAAATTTACAATTCGCGTTATAGTGAAACCGCGTATAACGGGGTCGCGTAAAGCGGGGTATTACTGTATATATTTAATTTTTTAAACGCTTTTTCTTGTAATTATCTTTACGTTATATAGGGTGTACCATATATGAATTGACAGCAAATACATTCAACAGTTTAAATCTTTTGTATACTCGTATATAATCGATCATACTATATAAAGTTAGTATATGCCGTATCGTGTGAAGCAATGGAAACGGTACTTGTGTTCACGGTCGCGTCCCGCACGACTTTGAACGTTGCGCGGACGTATTCCGGCCCTGTCGGCCACTAATTGTGTGTAAATTGCTTCACCACCTCAAAATGGGGTAGACAGAAACTATAAAATTACATCGTTATCATATCTAATGTATAAAATTCTCGTGTCACGGTGTTCCAACTTGAACTCCTCAGAAACGGCTTGACTGATTTTTACCAAATTTAATATGCGTATTCAGTAGGTCTGAGAATCGGCTACTATCTATTTTCTATACCCCTAAGTGATAAAGGTTGTCCACACTTAAAAAAAAAAAATTATTTTTTTTAACGAAATTTTTTGTTTTTATTTTTTTATGATACAGCATACAAGAATACATACAACTATAAATTTTCACTCCTCTACGATCAACCCTTATTTTTTTATTTGTAAATTAAAATGTAAATTTTTTTGGCAAAACAACGTTTGCGGGATCAGCTAGTATATATACAATATCCTTATTGTACATGCTAGGATACATATAAATAGTCACATAATAATAAACAAAAATTTATTGTAAGACAACAGTAGAAGTATAAATAACGGGTAGTTAACTGTACAACATATATATACATATCTAGAAAATATATATACTTATAATAGATGTGATATTATATGTATTATAGATTTAAAACTGACTTGGATCGCATTTACCTCAGAAAGAATAAAGAATAAAAATCGGTAAAAAAAACTTTTAAGTTAAACGGTTTTTTAAACGGTTTTATTTGATACCCATATTGTGGTGGTTGTGGTAAAATTTGTACCTAGTCCGCCATATTGGAACGGCGTCCATCTTGAATTTTTAATTTTGACATAATCATCGTGTTTTATTAGTGTAACCCTTTCATTTGATACCCATATTGAGGGGGTTAAGGAAAAATATGTTACCCGCCATTTTGTATCGGCGGCCATCTTAGATTTATAATGTTATTGATTTTATTATATTATATTGTCATCTAAATTAAATGTGTGTACCAAATTTCAGATCAATCTGACAACGGGAAGGTGCTTAAATTTCAATTTCTAATTTTGACCCAAATAAACAAATTCCGTACGAGTCGAATTAAAAAAAACCGTTTAATAAAAATAAATGAATAATGGATAAATATTCAAACGTTTGTAAATGGTTTTTAAACATTTTCTTAATACGTAGTGACTTATATTCATATTGATGTACAATTCTTATAATCATAAATTATTTTGTCATATAATACAAGCTGAATTAGATCATAATTATAAAACACGTATGTGTAGTTACAATAAAATTAATTTTGCATTAATATCTACATATTAATAGTAAAAAAATCTATTTTAATATCATTCAATATCTGTTTAACGAATAAATAAAGTAATAAAAGAAATTTAACAAGACTTTCAATTTGTACGTCTGTTCTGTTGGGAACTTGGTATCAGATTACAGCTTGCTGGTGCAATATAGAAGTAGAAACCACAGACCCTTTTTTTTCTTAATGGCCCGCGTTTTTTAAGGACCTCGGCACGACCTTGGCACAGTATTTATACAGTATTTTACAGTGGATATTATTATTGCCATGCTCTTTTTTCATCCTTCTTAATATTTTCCATTCATTCATTCACTCAACTTTCATCACCTTTATGATATTATTCCTGTAAATATGTGATTTAATATTGTCAAATACATCATAACGTAATAGCTTTCAGCATGGAACATAAAACATTAAAATTAGAATAAAGAATCTATTGCTTATTAAGTTGTCTATATCTGAAAATATATTTCATAATTAAAAAGAAATTGTGTGATTTTTGTGGACATACATAAAGACGCATTTGTAACCTATATCTATATGTTAAAATATATTTTAAAGGGGTAGTTTAATTTAATTGTATCTTATTAAACGGTTTTATATAGTTCGACCCGTACGGAATTTATTTGAGTCAAAATTAGAATTTGAAATTTAAGCACCTTCCCGTTGTCAAATTGATCTAAAATTTGGTACACACATTTAATTTAGATGACAGTACAATATAATAAAATCAATAACTTTATAAATCTAAGCCGATACAAAATGGCGGTTTACATATTTTTCCTCAACCCCCTCAATATGGGTATCAAATGAAAGGGCTACACTAGTAAAACACGATGATTATGTCAAAATTTAAAATTCAAGATGGACGCCGTTCCAATATGGCGGACTAGGTACATATTTTTCTACAACCACCACAATATGGGTATCAAAAAATCGTTTAACTTAAAAGTTTTTTAAATGTATTTATATGAAATAAGGTTCTTAATGCTTTCGTCTGTATCAACTTTGAAGAGAAACAAATGAGGTTTGCCTTACTAAATCGGTAATGGTGTATGACAGCGACAATGCTTCGTCTCGCCTCTTAACTGCAGTACACCTATTAAAATTACTCAGTATAACAACCGTAGATCCGTATAATTAAAATATACTGTGGATATATGCTTGTAGAAATACGTGTTGAGGAAACTTGTGAGAATAGATGTTATATTTTTCCCTGCTGCTTTTAATTTTTTTTTTAAATTCTGTTCTCTGTATTTGGGGGCTTCCCGTGCCGCCCGCCTTGTGTAAGGTGGAAAGGTTACAAATTCAGATAAAATGAGTTTTTAAAATTTTTCTTCTACATTCTCTTTCGCCCTTCATATTATCTTTTATTTATTCCTCTTACACCTCAGATGATTTGTCATTTTTCGCTTGCAGATCTTCCTTCATCTACATTCCTAGGTCACAGTTTTTTTATATTACACTATCACAGATTCTTAATATTTATCTTATTTGTTTACATTTATTTTGTTAGAAAAATCCGCATAATTTTACTACCTTTGAGATGTCGCGCCGTCAGCCCCGACTCGCTCGTTCGTGGAATGCGTCCATTGCTCTCGCGGTCTCCTTTATAAGAAAATGACAAATATTTAGCCACTTCCGAACATGCAGTCGTAGTCGTGCAACAAAGTGCACCGCCCGCCAGCCCGCTGATAAATGCGTATGCGGCAAACAATGCGAATTACACAACTACCACCGTTAAATCACTCAACACGTGTTTCACACATCTATGGGGCATCTTCAGGAGTTATGTTACACCGATTAGTGTCAAACACAGAGATATCTTTTTCACTCTACATAATCACATGTAAAACTTTAAAATAAAATATATTTATTTACAAACTATTGTATATTTTCTTTGTAACAGAACTTATGGCTAGAATATGTACATATAACACGAGTCTTTATTTTATTGTTGGCAACGTAATAATATTTTCACTTTATATTTCTTGTGACATTGCATCGACTCGACGGTTCAACTTCAAGAACACAAGTGAAACATAAATACATTTAAAAAACTTTTAAGTTAAACGGTTTTTTAATACCCATATTGTGGTGGTTATGGAAAAATATATACCTAGTCCGCCATATTGGAACGGCGTCCATCTTGAATCTTAAATTTTGACATAATCATCGTGTTTTACTAGTGTAGCCCTTTCATTTGATACCCAAATTGAGTGGGTTAAGGAAAAATATGTAATCCGCCATTTTGTATCGGCGACCATTTTAGATTTATAATGTTATTGATTTTATTATATTGTGTTGTCATCTAAATCAAATGTGTGTACCAAATTTCAGATCAATCTGACAACGGGAAGGTGCTTAAATTTCAATTTCTAATTTTGACGCAAATAAATAAACAAATAAATTCCGTACGGGTCGAATTAAATAAAACCGTTTAATAATGTACGTTTATGACATTATGAGTAAATAAAAATTAAAAAATAATTTCATCTTTAAATTTATTCCACCTACAGCTTACATATTAGCCGTAAATATAGACCAATAATAAATATCTACTAGATGTAACACTAAAAATTATTTCCGTGTTCTTCACCTGTGTTACTTGTTCATTAGTGAATTTATGACGCAATTCGTTTCATATAATCGCACCCCAGTTAGACGATTTAACACTAATATACTAAAATACGTGAATATTCAAACTATATTATTATATTCGTGTAAAATAATATTTAACACCTACATATAATACTTGATTTGGTTACTGTTTATATTACACGTGAAGTTGTAGAACCTTGGAACTTGAACCCTAGGTATTCATTTTTATTTGACATAATAGTATCGTCATTATGTAATTGTTTTGTTTTAAATTGAACTCTTAATATATATCCTATGTTTGTTTAATCATGTGGTACCTTCAATATACCTCATGTTCCATTCATCAAGCATAATCTGTCGCATGACAAATGAGATGGAGCATTCCTCACAATCTTCTCTTGCTCTTCAAGACCGCGTCTTCGGTCAGTTGATCCGAAATGTCGTTCTTCTCTGCCCCCGCGTGCGCTTTCACCCAATACAACCTTACATCCTTACTTATATAGGTAAGTTCCAAGAATTCTACGAAGTAAGTATACAAATTTAACAGGTGGAAGGGATTTACTTGTCAAGCATGTTGGTACGGAAAATAATAGATACATTCACATATGTACAAAGTATTTACAATTTACACGACCTAACGCAACGACGGCGACCACGACACTGATGGCTTCCGAATTCAAATCGGCGTTCGAATTTTGAATTCGCGTAAGAATGATAGCCGTACTGGCCAGCGATACTTCTATAACTATAATCAAGTTCCATGTTTAACAATTAATATGTTATTTTACAATATAATATAAACTTTGTATTGTATTAAGACGATATATGTCAATAAATACAGCGATATTAGAAGTATCTGATCATAACGACAGATGGTTAGTGGCGGATTTATGACTTACACTGTCCACTCTCTATTCCCTGATTTTAACGACAATTAGGGCTTACAATACCGAACTAGAATATGTATACCGGTATTTGATATTTGAAATATTAATCTTAAAAATTACTAATTAAATTTTTACTTATCTCAGTTTTTATATTGACTTGTTAACAAACAATATAAGCAATCTCATAAATATTGTTCTGAAATGAGTAGGTATTATTTATTTTATTACATAGAGAGTAAGAGTAGATAGATACAAAAAAACGTGCAAGTAAAAAAAAGTTCATATTAAATTCTATGTTACATGTAAGAGGCTCATGTGGCATTATGTAAATAGAGAATCAATAAATATAATTTAATTAAAAATATTTATGAAATAATAATAATAACTTGCGGTACTATATACCGGTTTTCAATACCGGACTAAAATCGTCCGGGATTCCGGTGTTCGGGATCCCGGAATTCCGGTATTGTAAGCCCTTACAACAATCCAATTTAACGGCTCAGAGTTAAGTAAGTCAGTTTACTCCAAAACCACGTAACTGTTTGTGGTCTCATTCTAAAATATTTCGTTAATATAGAAACCAATTTAAATTTTAAAAAAAGAATTTTTTAAAAACACAATTTAATGTAAAAATTTAAAAAAAATTCTTATTGGCGCATCGACTTGAACATTAATATTAAAAAAAAAGATTAACACAACTTTTTTTTTTTGAATTTGGAATAACTAAAGAAATTATATAGGTTGTTGAATGCGGGTAGATCAAAAACAGACACCGTGGCGATATTTTTATTATAATTAGATCTATTATACGTTTTTGTATTGCACTGTTTAACTTATCGTTTGATCCTATTTAATAAAAGGACCAATATTTAGCCATTTCCGCACATGCAGTGGTAGTCGTACAACAAAGTGCACCGCCCGCCAGCCCGCTGATAAATGCGCGTGCGGCAAACAATGCGAATTACACAACTGCCACCGTCAAATCACTCAACACGTGTTTCACCCCTCCACGAGGCATCTTCAGGAGTTAGGTTACACCGATTAGTGCCACAGAGTCTTGTCCTGATCCTATTTGTTACTGTTTTGGCTGCTGTTCTGCAGAAGTTGAGAAAGGTTTTTCTGCCTTCTTTCTTTATCATAATATAGTCAATATGTTTTCCTCTATCTTTCTACCTCGGGCCCTCTCGAATGGGGGACAGTCGACGCTTGGTGATATTTGGGATGGGCATGTGCTTACGTGGGTGTCTATCAGCTGACATGCTTATCATATGTAGATATACTTAAAGCTATTCTATTTCTTAAGGCTAACTAAGAAAAAACAATTAAAAAAATAATTTAGCTAACATTACATAATCAATACTTTTTCTGAATTATATATCTAGTACCTATTGTTTCGACGATATTAGCCCACGGGCTTTTATAGCTCCGTCGGAACTGAATTCAATGAACGAAATAGTCGGTGAATTATTCAAAATTTAAACTATACACGTATTCCTATTTGCACTAAATCGATTGCATGAAGATAGTAGTCTTATATGTGTGGTGTAGTGAATGTGCGGCTTTTGAAGGCGAAGATTACTATGTAATCTAAGATATACTGGGGCAGTATATTTTACCTTGTACCGCCCTCGCTGTTCGTGGAGGCATGGGCGGGCGGCTGCCCCGGTTTACACATCGGGTGTCTGATGTTGGACATTATAAAGGTCAAGCAGTATGTGCCAATTGTAATGTAATAAACCTTGTCTTGTTGAAAGATTCTCAAGTGGTCACCCACTACCACTTGGACCAATGAGATAGCTAATGTAGATCTTAATATATAGTTTTATAACATAAATAAAATATCCCTTGATTTTTCATTTCATTTAGGCTATATCTGTCAAAGTGTATATCTAATATATAAGATTCTCGTGTCACTGTGATCGAACTTGAACTCCTCTGAAACGGCTTGACCGATTTTTACCAAATTTTATATGCGTATTTAGTAGGTCTGAGAATCGGCTACTATCTATTTTTCATACCCCTAAGTGATAAGGGTTGTTCACCCTTAAATTTTTTTTTATTTTTTTGACGAAATTTTTTGTTTTTATTTTTTTATGATACAACATACAAAAATACATACAACCCTAAATTTTCACCCCTCTACGATCAACCCTTATTTTTAAATTGAAAATTAAAAATATTCTTTTTGCAAAACAACGTTTGCGGGATCAGCTAGTATATATATATATAAATCTGTATTGTCAAAATTTAATAAAACTTATGTTGTTGTGGAGTTCCTTTCTGTTTCTTCTCCACAGCTATATACGTATATACCTTGTGAAGTGGAGTATAAATAAAAAAATTGAGAATTTGGTTAAGTAACAATGTTAAATGAACGAATTTTATCTTTCAAGATAATATATAAATGTTTTTTCATTTCCAAATGTGGACTGAATGTTACACAGACTATTTTGAGTATCACGATATGTTTGGAAGCATAAGGCTTAGTGACTTCAAGTTTGGTATAAACCTTTTGATAAGTAGAGTTTAGTTAAAAACTTATACTACGAAATTACATCCTCAAGTGTGCTTGTGGAGGTTTCATTTAAACTAAGTGGATATTTTCAAACGATATCTTCTACAGGTAAATAACATAACTAGAATTTTTTATTTTTCAATTTACTAAGAATATACATAAAGTCACTATGTAAAAACAAATTTCGCTTACAAAAATTTAATTGTAAAATAAAAAAATCCATGGAGACAGCCGTCAAAAATAATTTAAATAGAGAGTCGCAAATTTTGTTTCTAATTTTTTTAGTTAAATCCGCTCCATTCCAATTTTGTTTTTGTTTGTCATCTGAGATAAAATATTTGCATAAATACAGAAGTTAAGAATAAGAAAGGCGATTGATTTTAACAGCGAAACAAAATTGAATTATCGCTCTTATGCTAAACGTAATAAGGATTGCGAATTAGTGTGATAATAGTGGTGTACGAGTTTCGTGTTTCATCGCTTCAGCAGATCTAATGGCAGGCTACTGCCGCGCAGTACACCTGGAACACTCCGCGAGTACACTCCTTGTACGTTTCGTGTACACCTATCGTACTATATGCGTCCTCATTTATTTATATATTCATCTCATTTACATTTTCATTTCGACACGTTATTTTCTATTTATTTTCATACTCATACATAACAAAAAGTTAAATGTTTATTTTGCTTTTATCATGTTTTAGTCGAACAGTATATCGAACTGAATGTTTATTAACATTTTTTCATTTTATTTTACATGTACTAACTGTCATATATGTTATATATCTTTAATATATACTAAGTATTTACTGTTAAAAACATCTGCAAATAATATTTATTACGTATATAGTTAGAATTCATGTGAAAAAGAGCACAAAACGAAATCGAAAGTGTAAAGTGAGTTCTCAAAGTGATAAAGGAAGATGAAGTGGAAACGTCAGACCCTGGTGTCAGGAGATACGTCGGAGGAGGAGATTGGACACAGTTACCTGGGTACTTTGGTGAGTGTCATTATCATAGGTCCTATATAAAGAAAATATAGTTCATTGTCGATTTATCTTATTAATCTATTTTATTTTTGACTCTACTCTGCTTCGCAAGGTGTTAAAGTTGTGGAGAAGAACTAGGAAGAAACTCCATAACAATACATCTTTTAATAAAGTTTAACAAAGGTTTATACATATACACTCTATCAGATATAGTCTAAATGAAATCAAAATAATCAGGCGACATCACTGCGAAGAGTTCTTGTCATTTAAATCATAATAAGCGTTATGAATTTTGTAAATAGTAGTCCAAAAATATTTTGCGGAATTTTATTAAAAAATGAAATCATTTTAATACAAATGAATTAAACTTTTTGGAATCGAAACTTTGGTAAAGACAGTTTATCATGATGCCTTGTAAATACACTATGGACGTACTGTATTTTTAGATTTTTTTTATAATTATTGTAAATCTAAAACAGAGTTCCTCAAACTTTTTTGTGTCGTAGACCATGCCATGTTTTTCCGTGTTGGGTAGACCCCCTACTTACCTGATATTGATTTCCTGTAAATTTCTAACTGTAGCGAGGTTTAGTGTTAAAAACTTCAAGTAAAAACACATGTTGATTTATACATTTATTATTTGAATTTAAATCAAAACTACTCAAAATAAAATTTTGTATCTGTTATGTAAAATATACGTAACATTAAATAAACATAAAATAAACTATAAATAAAATAACATAAGCAATAAGTCAATAGTTTTAGTGAGAAGGATGAACCTGATGCTTTAATAATAAATTATCAACATTTGGCGTCAATAAGGCAAAAGTCAATGGCGACAAATATAATAATTTTTTTACTTCATAGGGACTTTTATAAATAATGTAAATGTTTTGATATTATAAGATAGTATGATGTAAGTGAATAGGTACTATTAGTGTATGTGTTAGGATCCACTGTCGTGGACCCCCATTTTCATTTCATGGACCCCCAAATTTTTTTTCGCTGACGTAGACCCCTTGCAGGTTGTCATAGACCCCTAGGGGTCGATATAGACCACTTTGGGAATCAATGATCTAAAAGATGTTACCATAAATCAATTGTGGTATTATCATAAACATATGTACATTTTAAATTTACGTTCACATATTATTTTGAAAGTTAAAAATATAAATAAAATTAAGTAACGTAAGTAGTATAGTCGTTATTATAAAATATTTTAGAACATATAATAATATATTTCTACATGTGCGGTTTTTGTACAAAATCAGATATTTTATGGAGAGGTAAGTAAAAAAAAACTGTACCAAAGAATATTAGGTTTTCCATTATAAAAAGTAAAAAAAGTATGTGAAAGTAAAAAAAGATTGTAAAAGTATGTGACTTTTAAGTTTAAAGAAATTTCGAAGCATACAGGTGATTGATTATTAACATAAATGTAAAGCTGCTTTCCTAACCTCTCTGTATAAAGTGTATTACTATGAAATATGTATAATTAATTTATTCTTTCTATAGGAATGCAACATGTTTAATTTACGTTTCAATTACGCACAAAATTCACACTTTGTGCGTAATTATTGGGTTACGGATTGCCACAGCTCATAAATGAGTTTCCAGAGGATAAGCAGCGTCCTCTGCGTACCATAATACCACACTGCAATCGCCAACCCGCCTGTCAAGGATTGCGATTAAGGTATATCTTGCAGTGGGGTAATAGCAAGCATATGCATGGGTTGAGACGTCAATATACAAACATACTAAATACCCTCCCTCCGTTCAACTTACCGGACCTCCTCAAGAAAAAATCTACAGCAGAATCTTTTGATGAATGGCACCGGCCCATCGTCCTAAACTTCAAGGCATTTAACGGTCTGTAGCGGTCGGCAATGACGTAAAATAAAATAACGTACCAACTAATATACAATAGAGTAAAACTTGCAAATTGTATTGTTTATATGTATACATTTTAGTTGTATTTACACATAAGAACAATTGTAAATAATGATAAACGTTGTCGTGACTTACAGCTGGGATAAGAAAGATCCGTATCAAATAGCGGCAACCCTCTCCCAACTGTCTGCGCTTAGTAAAAGCAGAAATCAAAAAAACATTAGCGATAAAAATTAGAATCAATAAAAAATACTGAAAACCCATATAAATTACCCTCGCAACCACAGTTAATACTATAATAAATTCTGTTATAATTCGAGTTCACTTCACACATAATTAAGTGTTCACTAATTCAACAATACCAATTAATGATACGTGAGTTAACAATTACCATCGCCAATTATCGTCTAATTACCGCCTAATTACGTGTAATTTTTGGGCAAGCTATCACGAGGGATACTTAGATGAAGTAAGACGCAAATAGATTCGCTAATTGTTTCTTTTTTTTATATGGCCCCCGCTATTGGGAGCCTCTCGTACCTCTGTTTTGTTTGGGACAGGGACTTTATTTACAAATAATTTTTTCATGGTTTTATCTTTATTCTACACTCACTTTAATTATTCTCAATTTCTTTTATTCTGTTCTTTTCTCCTTCATATTATTTTGCAATTTTTTTTGTTCTTTCTTTCCTTCTTGCTTTCATCGCCTTCCTTTCCTCATCTTTTTTATTCTTAGGTGGCTAGGTACAATTTTATTTCTAATCTTTATTTTATTCTTACATTTCTGACATTATCTTTTGATATTACAGATTTGTTTAGATTAAACGTTTTTTCTTTTACATGTGTTTTGTATGTGCATTTTGGTTCATGTTTTCCTATTTGGTTTTATTATTTTTTATTGCATTGTCGCTAATTGTTTCACAAAAGTCAGGTTCAGATTGTTTTTTTTTTAAATTCCTTATATTTGAAGGCTGCGTAGTGTGCAGGAGAGATAGCTGCTCAGGTTATATGATTTTTAACTATTAGGTTCAGGCGTTACCTTGCGGAAGTCTATCCCAAGTAAGAAAGGGACTAATATATAGCTACTTCCGCTATGCAGCAGTAGTCGTGCAATAAAGTGCACCGCCCGCCAGCCCGCTGATAAGAGTAGATGTGGTACTCGGTGTTTGGCACTGCTCGGTGTAAAAGTCGAACATCGCGTGCAGAGTGACATTGTCAGGTAAGACGCCCACGTATGGCCTTAGCCCTGAATCATGGCGGCCAAGCGCCACTGTTTGTAACTAAGGCATGGTTCAAGTGATTTTTACCACAGAAGATACAGTTCAGAACAATAATTTATTTAGATATAATAATTTAATAGAATAATTTTTAGACTCTTTGGCACTAATCGGTGTAACATAACTCCTGAAGATGCCCCGTGGAGGGGTGAAACACGTGTTGAGTAGTTTGGTGGTGGCGGTTGTGTGATTCGCATTGTTTGCGGCATACGCATTTATCAGCGGACTGGCGGGCGGTGCATTTTAGTGCATGTGCGGAAGTGGCTAAATATTGGTCCTTTTCTTACTTAGGATGGACTTCCGCGAGGTAACGCCTGATTCCATTAAATACAATAATTTATTTTTGAGCGCCTGCTCAAACCCAATTCTTAGTTGACTTCTGTTCAGCGAAAGGATTACACCAATACCTCACTTTGCGTCGTGGTTACGTTCCAAAAAAACACGACGCAGATTAAAACGCCGCAAAGTGAATTAAGATTTTCTATAGCAAACCATGTAAAGATCGAAGATGGATTCCAGGGTCACGAAAATACTACTTTTTAAAAAGAAAATTGAACAAATTAAACATGTAATAAACAGAAATAATATAACTCTGCCAATAAATAAATTGGAAAAATATATACCTTTTTGTAACCAGAAACAACACGTAAAAATTTATATAAATTTACTAATATCTTTTTAAAAAAGCACAACACACTACGTAATTGAAACTGAACACTAAAAATTAGCAAAACAAAGTGAAAATAAAACTGTATTCAAATTGCGTTGATTTTTAGTTAGAAAGGGATTCTCCGAGTTTTGATGGCGCAATTATAAACAAAAGTGTTGCCATCTTTTAGAAAATAAGAAAATTTCAAAAAAATATTGAAGACTCGAACCCAAAACAACGCAACCTCGAAAATCTAACGACGCTCAGTGAAAAATAGTACTAATTAAGCAGCGACGCAATTTCGAAAAAAACGCAAAACGAAACGACGCAAAGCGAGGTGTACTTATGTTACATTTCAAGCCTATACCCCTTACGGTTCCAGAGATATCACAATGAGTCAATACATATGTGGAAATCTCTTATATTTAAATAGATCTCTTTTCCTCAATGGACGTAACTAAAGGATGACTTCATTGGTTTCATTCATACATTTTTTATTAGTTTTCTATTACAGGTGGAACACAGAATACATAAAACTAGCTATACACGTGTTCGTATGCGATTAATTATTTTTCTAAATTAAAAATATGCCTAACTTACTTCATATTACATAAGCTATCTGCCTGTATAAGTCTCGTCAGAATCGGTTGAGCCGTTTCAGAGATTTGCCGGAAGATACAGAAACACGGACAGATAAACCAAAAATTTACAGATTATTTTAGTATATATACCGTATATATAAACATATGCGAGTAGTAAATAGGTTATTTTATATTTATAAACAGACACTACAATTTTATTTATTTGTTTAGATTGAGTTCTGGTTTGATTTAATTGATATATAACGTATAGTCATATGTGTAAATTCTGCCTCTCTTTTTGTACTGTATTTTATTTTAAGTATGCTGTAAAATAAGTGATATATAAATGTCTAAATTCAATGAAAATAATAACATGCATCTGTGTGAACACTGCCTAACCATACATCCGGATTATTCCCTGGTGAGTAACATATGAAGTAGTTCAGGAAGTGTCTCTTTGCGTGCGGGTAATTTGGACACGTTGTCGACATTAATCCACTTGGAAGTCAACACAACCGTCTAAGACCAAATTAGTTTTAAGTACACTTAGATGATGACTTTGTTCAGTTTTCATTTTAATTTGAAGTCAGTATTTTTGATTATAGCAATAAGCCTCCTACGTGGAATATTCTCTAATAAATCTAATGAGAATAGGTTTAACACGTTCATTTTTATTTAATATTCTTTATTGTACACGATAAGATACATTTAATAAGTTTTACAATAATATACAGAAAAGTACAATGGGCGGTCTTATCACACAAGGCAATCTCTTACAGAAAACCATAGTAAGGAAAAGATAAAAGTACTTATAAAGGGTAGTTCACGTTCATTGCGTTACGAGATCTAAAAGACCCCTCGACTTTTATGCGACAGCCGTGTTTAAAGTTCCTTATGTCCGATGGCATAATAAAATATTAGTGACTTACCTAGTTTCATACGCAGTACAGGAAAATTTAGTTATGACGTATTCTTCTCCAATCAACAAGCTCATAGTTTTTTGGAAATGTTGACGCATCGAACGTGTTAAATGTCGACTGGTTTAATGGAATCAGACGTTACCTCGCGGAAGTCCATCCTGAGTAAGAAAAGGACCTATTTTTAGCCATTTCCACACATGCAGTGGTAGTCGTGCAATGAAATGCACCGCCCGCCAGCCCGCTGATACATGCGTATGCGGCAAACAATGCGAATCACACAACCGCCACCACCAAATTACTCAACACGTGTTTCACCCCTCCACGGGGCATCTTCAGGAGTTATGTTACACCGATTAGTGCCAAACACAGAGTCTTTTTTTTTTGTAACTCTTTCATTTGCACGCGCGACGCGGCGTGGGTAAACCTCCCCCTTCCACCACATAGTAAAGGTTGTCAGAATTCGCTGGGGGGAACTCAGAACCGTCTATAGTGGTGATGTTTTAGGATGGTTATGCCTTGCATCAAGCGTCTGAAAATAAGGTTCTCAAGGATTTTACAAATATTTATAATATATATTGTGATCACTTTGAAATATATAACTTTAATTATTTTTTTCTATTATAATGCGACATGAGAATAGCTTCTGTCAGTACAAAGTACAGAGACATACATATAGTAAACGATATTTAATTTTAATACACTTTAATCCGAATTCGTAAACGTATGTTCTTATTATATCATCATTAAGATATGTTTTATTTTTTTAGTGTTTACAATGTTTATTTATTGTCAAGATATTTTACATTTATTGTTTTAAAGGAAATATGTGAAATCGCAGGAGGATCTTCACAAGAATCCACGTCAAGTGGGCGTGGTCGTATCTTGTGTATTTTTCAAAATAATTGCTATATTTTCTTTCAAATCTCTTTCTGTATAAAATCAGATAATAATAAAGTAGAAAGTCCTAATGATTGATACGATATTGAGCGATTCGTCGCAGACGCGGTGCGCTGGCGTCTCTTTGTTCAAAAATTGCTTCGATCTAAGATGGCCGCCCCGCTACCACCGACGCGACCGCACCATGATATACATTATTATTACTCAATATGATATCGCAGCGTTAAAACCAAAATACAACATACAAAACCATTCCGTGTACTATGACCACTAAAACTGTGAAATTATTGACATATTTAGTATTAAAAAAACTCATGTAACAATGCAAGACTATTTTCCTTGCCATAAAGAAAATATTTAAATCTACAACTTCTGTCAAACTGGTGACATTTACACAATGTGTTGGTTATATATTTGTATATATATTATAGATTGTATTAGATTTTTTAACCAATTAACCTGTATATAAATAATTGATGACGATTGCAACATATTACACTTTTGGTAAAAAGAGATTAATATACGATAGATTAGTTCCGCGTTATAGGAAGTCGCGTGGCATAACCAGTCTCTTATAACGCGTTATGTACAAACGGTTCGCGTGTAACTTTCCTCCTAAAGCAGGATAAAATTTAATCTTAAGGAAAAACTATATTTTTGACTATATAGGTATGTGTTTTATCTAAATCATACAGTAAATTATTTGGACTGCATACAAATCACTTTAAGTGACATAATACGGGAATAGAACGCGGGGAATTCCCGCATTTTATTGGCGGAAAAAATTGCTATACCGACCTGAATGTAGAAATACCGTGTTATAAAAGGAATCACTATACTCAACTATGAAATTAGATATAGAAATATAAACAATGATAAGATACGTACACATTTATTTATTCATATCAGCTAATGGACCCGCTCTGCATGCCATAGGTCTCTCTCAAAGATTCCCACAATGACCGATCTTGCGCTGACCTTATATATGTCAGTTCGTCTACTAGTCAACATATATACAATATATCAATATTAAATCATCATCGTTTAAACATTGGATGTTCACTGCTGGGCATTGACCTTTCTCATAGATTTCCAGGACCCGAATAATAAGCGACTCTCACCCAGAGTGCTCCGACAATATCCAATTATTGTGATGAATGGAATCTATCATTGTGTCTACCTTGGTCATCTAAATGTCCAGGTGGAGTGGGTTCCAGAGAAGAATAGATTTCATTGCGTAGACAGGTTGAATAAAGTCAGTTTTTCAAGAAGCTAAGTGAATATAAGAAGGCAGGTGAAGTAAAAAAAGAGAGAGGAAGTGTGGTTAGTGTAAATAAACAACGGAAGGTCATTTTAAATAAGACCGTTAGAGAGACTTATTTATGGAAATTAAAATTAAATTGAATTCAATTGTTTAGAAGGTAGTCATGTTTCTTGAGTTGTTTTCCATTCATCTTTCAGCCGGAAATCATGAAAACTGTTCAAGTGATGAATTGTCAATTAAATCATAGTTTTATCAAGAAAGGTTAGTTCACAGTGACCATTTGAGTATGTCATTCCTCTGCGGATCTCCTCATTTCTTATTCGATCTCGTAGCGAAACTCCGAGCAGAGTCATCTCCATTGCTCGTTGGGTAGACTTTAGCCTTTTTATGAAACATGTCGTAAGTGACCACGTCTCGGATTCGTATTTCATCACCGACAACACATTATCAAATTCCTTAGTCTTCATTGCGGTATTTTTGACGAATCTGGACTCTTTCTTGAAGTTAGTATCACCAAGCTGGACGGCTTGAGCCAGATATATACAGGTATAAAATATACGTTATTAGTAGAGTCCAATTTGGTAGAAACAAGAATCTGATTGAGCTCTAATGGTATTCTTCGACTAGAAGTCAGGGTTCCAAACGCGCTTAGATCTGGGAAGAACACAACACACTCAATCTAGTATACTTTTGGTCAATTTTAGTATATCTTTAATACAGTGGCAACAAATCATACCCAAGCTTTATTATCTGAATTGCCGGGAAAAACTTCTATAGCCTTTATAAATCCTGCTTAGTCAATTATTAAGGATGTTGAGATTTTGTAAGCAAAACATGGACTCTGTATAGTCAGGATGACCTTAAAATGACAATATGGAAGGTGTGTTGATTATTGCGATGTCAAGGTTGGCAAATGTTATAAGCAATGGGTACAAATCGACGTGACCTTGGCATCGCGTGCGAACGTCGCGTGCGTTCTCAAGTTCGAATTCGACGAAGTCTAGACTAGGTTTCCTACACTTTGCTTATTCGTGTGGTTATATTACAGTTCACTTGTTTAACGTCATCCATTTGGTCCAAGTGGCATTTGTAGATTCTGCTATTCTGCTGAAGTCGTTTATCCTAAAAACCTTTTAAGGTAGCAAAGCATCTAGTCTTCCTGATGATTTCTAGCTTTTGGATCTCTTCGGTGAACGCTCTGTGATGTTACTAGGCTTAAAGTCCCACATGAGGATACTCGGCTTGTGCTGTCGCTGATCACACCCGTTTAGAATTCCGACTCTAGGGCGCCCGAGGGAACACAGATTTTACGACAAAATCAAAATAGAATAGATGGCCCTATAATCACATAATAATAAATTAGTTGCGAGATTGAATCAAAAATGAGATCCGCAGAAGAACCAAAATCTGTAGGTTATTTTGATTCTTCTGACAGGTGGCGAGGCATATCGCTCATGCATGCGATGGCCGTTGAGACAGAAAGGTTCTACAGTAGCGACCACAATCCGGTAGACGCGTCGTGTTGGCCACTCACGAAGTGGACCGATGACACAGTGGACAAGTCGCTGCCAAATCTAAATTCCCCTAAGGGAAGTCTTGACTGCATTCAGCGCCCGTCAGCTGAAAAGAAGAATAAATTGCTTGAAATAAATTAAGTTCATTTGAGTTTTCCGAAAGACGACCATATGGTTCTTTTTCCATGGTAGACGAATTTCTCAAAATATCAATCAGCGCATTCGTAATGGCATTTCTATTCTTCAGTTCAATACTAGGCAATGCATATTAGCAATCGTTATTATTATTATTATTACTGAATCCAAACTATACCAAACTATCTATAAACATTATACCAGATTTTTAACCTAACTTCGGTTCAGTTCTAACTCGTAACAATAATATTACACCGACTAGAGATGCGGGGTGTACGGTGAGGGGCCGGTCTCGCGCCGGCGCGAGATGCTATCGATCAACTTTTATGATCCAGTACAGCGTCGGCATCGCGTGAAGTAACATACTGACGTGTCTGCAATGGGCTTGAACGTTCTGACTTCGTTAAAGGACTACCAGTTTTTAGTTATCTTTTATAAAAAAAATCTTATTGAGCCTGCAAAAAACGCGATACCCGCACTGATAGCGAGTTCCATTCACAGTGCCAGGTCTCGCGCCGGTGCGTGATGTTTTTGGTTTCATTTTAATTACCTCCTATATGCAAATGGTAGCCAATAAATAAAATTTGAATCATTTTTAAAAAAAAATAAGCAACGAAATAGAAAGTCGGCATCTGAATTACTCCAATGTTGAAGACACTTGAAACGAAGCTGATATAATTACTTACAATGCGACATGCCAATGACGTGAGACGTTTGTCTAACTAATTTACTTGTTTGACCACCGCGTGGCAGTTCCGATGACGTTGAAATCGAGATGATGCAATGTCATGTGCGATGTGAACTATTATAATTGAATATAAAGTCGGTACAAGAAATCATTATCCTCTGATCTATCTAGCATGGCGCAAGTCTACACTATAGATATCCAATAGCACGGGTAATGAGTAGGGATGAGAAAGTGGTCGCACGAAACGTTATTTAAAAACTTGGACATTGTTAGGGTATCGTTGAAATAGGTCAAGAAACTAAACACACGTAATATACGTAAACAAAAAAACTTTTTAATTAAACGGTTTTATTTGATACCCATATTGTGGTGGTTGTGGAATAATATGTACTTAGTCCGCCATATTGGAACGGCGTCCATCTTGAATTTTAAAATTTGACATAATCATCGTGTTTTACTAGTGCAGCCCTTTCATTTGATACCCATATTGAGGGGATTAAGGAAAAATATGTAATCCTAAAAATATGTAATCCGCCATTTTGTATCGGTGGCCATCTTAGATTTATAATGTTATTGATTTTATTATATTGTATTATCATCTAAATTAAATGTGTGTACCAAATTTTAGATCAATCTGACAACGGGAAGGTGCTTAAATTTCAATTTCTAATTTTGACCCAAATAAATAAATTCCGTACGGGTCGAACTAAAAAAAACCGTTTAACAAAGGCACGGACGCTTATGTCTGTGGAATATAGATCATAATAATAAAAAATACCAGTAAGAAGCGACCTTCATCCAGTTTTTTCTAACGACCTTAAAAATGTTCATTTAATTTTATTAAGACACAAGTAGACATATTTAGACGTAGGCTTTGTTTCTTTTTTAGTATATTTTAGAGAAGAAAGACCCGCATCAAATAGTGACAATCCTCTCCCAACAGTCTGCGCTAAACGAGTATATATATATAATATAACAAACACTACAGCGATATAAATAGGAATTCATAAAAAAATAGTACACGTATGAACCAATAACAAGAATCGAGCCTTCAACTGATATTTACTATATATATACTAGCTGATCCCGCAAACGTTGTTTTGTAAAAAAATATTTTTAATTTTCAATTTAAAAATAAGGGTTGATCGTAGAGGGGTGAAAATTTAGGGTTGTATGTATTTTTGTATGTTGTATCATAAAAAAATAGAAACAAAAAATTTCGTCAAAAAAAAATTAAGGGTGAACAACCCTTATCACTTAGGGGTGTGAAAAATAGATAGTAGCCGATTCACAGACCTACTAAATACGCATATAAAATTTGGTAAAAATCGGTCAAGCTGTTTCAGAGGAGTTCAAGTTCGAACATCGTGACACGAGAATTTTATATATTAGATATATATATATATATATATATATATACATAGTATCATATTATGTATTTACAAATTATACAAGCAACATTAAGATCAGGCGCCAAGTACAACGATGACAATTGTTGAAGCAATTTAGAAATTTACCTCATCAAAGCATATTTCCTTCCCTCCCACGGTCAGCGGGCGAAACCGGCGACGCGGCAAATTGTACGACTGGCTAGTGTTGCGTTGCGCGTCCTGTTAGATCGGGTGTACCTTACTTGGAGATTAAGCTCGTTGCTGTAATAACACTAATCAGGATTCTAGGTCAGGACAGGATTGTTATTAATGATATCGACTTAAATACAAACAAAGCATACGTTTGACAAATATCGTCCTGTTTCTAAGGTTCTGTATACCTTTGTTCGGAACAAGAGCATTTATACCAGTGATTCCCAAAGTGGTCTATATCGATCCCTAGGGTTCTATGACAACCTGTAAGGGGTCTACGTCAGCAAAAAAAAATTTTTGGGTCCATGAAATGAAAATGGGGGTCCACGTTAGTGGATCTTAACACATACACTGATAGTACCTATTTACTTACATCATACTATCTTACTCGTATAATATCAAAACATTTACATTATTTATAAAAGTACCTATGAAGTAAAAAAAATATTATATATGTTTATAAAATTGTGTAAGTTGTAGGATGTTGGTATTCGCTTTGTGGTCACAATACATTTTGAACATACACTAAACTTCACTACAGTTAGAAATTTACAGGAAATCAATATCAGGTAAGTAGGGGGTCTACAGAACACGGAATAACATGGCAAGGGGTCTACGACACAAAAAAGTTTAGGAACTCTGATTTAAACAAAGAGTCGGGAAATAAAATTGTGGATAAGGAATACAAGAATTAGGAATGTAGACGAGGAAAGAAAGGCGACGTATGAAGATAAGAAGCTGAAGAAATGAAAGATTTTGTGAAGGATGTGAGTAAGAATTTGTGAGAAAAGAACTAAGGAGAAAAGAAAATCTTTTGTGTCTTTCTTAATTCTAAATGTCGGTTGATAGACTCGTGGTCGGCGCTCGACTTCCAACCTTTGGGCCCATCTGTCTTTGGTTGCACGGGCGATGTACACCCTAACTGAATAGGTTCTTCGCACTTCAGATGAGCAAGTTCTAACTGAACCGCGCCTTAGTTATACGCGGTGTGAGGGGGGAGTATCGGCTACTCTGTTTTTTCAGTCTATCTTCAACGGCGACAGCGCTCGTGCTGTTTTTTTCGTCCCCCACCTCGTCACACTTACCTCAGGAGCGGTACAGAGGTTTCGGTAGCAATAAAAATTTTTAGTCTTTATGTCGTAACAGTGTATTAAAAGTTACAAAATATTTGTGTTTAGTTAATAGACCAATCTGATCCAAACCACACTCGATAGCACAGTAGTTGAAGACCGATATAGATGAGGTAACATTTGCGCGAAAATTTACCAAAAAAGGTCCTAATCATCAGTAATTACATCAAGGAGAGGTGTGGGACCTCCATAGAGTCCTGCAGAAGGGTCATAGGAGAGACCATTATAGGAATAATTAGGCAAAAAAACAAAAACAAAAGTGTATAAGATTAAGAAAGTATGCAAGAATAAAGCAAATAAAGAAATATAAATAAAGCAAAACATTTAATGGAATCGGGCGTCACCCTGCGGAAGTCCATCCTAAGTAAGAAAAGGACCAATATTTAGCCACTTCCACACATGCAGTGGTAGTCGTGCAACAAAGTGCATCGCCCGCCAGCCCGCTGATAAATGCGTATGCGGCAAACAATGCAAATCACACAACCGCCACCGCCAAATCACTCAACACGTGTTTCACGCCTCCACGGGGCATCTTCAGGAGTTATGTTACACCGATTAGTGCCAAACTCAGTCTTAATTTGATGTATAAACGCGCCTGTTCAGCTTGGTATGCTGATCTTAAATATTTAATGGAATCAGGCGCCACCCTGCGGACACCCTTCTGTGTTTGGCACTAATCGGTGTAACATAACTCCTGAAGATGCCCCGTAAAGGGGTGAAACACGTGTTGAGTAATTTGGCGGTGGCGGTTGTGTGATTCGCATTGTTTGCTGCATACGCATTTATCAGTGGGCTGGCGGGCGGTGCACTTTGTTGCACGACTACTAAAGCAAAACATAACAATATGTAAACCTGTATTATTCTAGTGGGTAGGCGACGAAAGTGAGGTGATGAATGAAAGGATTAGGAAAAAATAAAAGATTAATGAATTAATAAGTGTGAAGTAAGAAAAAGATGACAATGCAAATAATAAAATCTGTAAAAGATAAAATATTTTGTTTAAATAGTTCCTTTTTGTCCAAAATAGAAAAAGTACGAGGGATCGCCAAAAAAACAGGGCTAAAGTAATTAGGGTCAAAACTCAAGAAGGAGAGACCAAGTCGACTCCCAAAGTCAGTTTTAATCCTTTCCACTCCAAGGCTGTTATGTAGCATCGATAAAATTTAATTGAATTATAGTATCTTGCGATTCTAGAATATGTTTCATTCATTCGTGATTCAAACATTTCAGTGACAAAAATCTTTCCTGTTTTAAAATTTTCCCCAAAAAGAAGTATTACACCATGTCGAGTATCACACGACTATGGAGCTTGTGGAACAAACTCAGTGTCGAGTGACACTCGACATTAGAGTGGAAAGGGTTAATATATGTTCATAGCTGTGAAACAAATATAGTCCACATTAAGAATTGTTTACATTATTGTTTCTCAGAACTCACCGCATCTAAGAATCGATTGGTTACCGTCACGACATAGGTGTATTATTTTAAAATCTCATTGAATCAACAATTATATTGTAGAAATGGTTTACGTCATACATCACGATTTATGTTTCGTTTATACGATACGACACGCTGACGTAACGATTTATTTATTACGACATAATTATTGTTATTTATCGAAAGTAATCTAACAATATACGTCAACCTATAAATTTAATCTTACTTGATCTTTACGGATATAGGATTTATCAAGTAAGTTAACTATAGTTCACAAATCACTATTTTTAAATTGATTAAAATTATTTGCACAAGGCATAGATGGTAGAGAACTGTACGTGTAGCCTGAAACTCGCAATTTAACAGAGTAAAAATTTTTTTTTGACCTCGGCTATTTGGGACCTCTCGTAGGTAACTATTTTCTAGAATAGAGACAATTATTTTTCTTTTTTTTTATTATTGTCTAATTTAAATATCTGTCATACATTTTTTACAGTTGTAATTTAATAGGCGTTTGTCTTCCATCTCACCTGATGGAAAGTGTAGATGAAGACGAAGGTGGTACACGCCCATCCAAAAGAAACCTGTTCACTCTACTCTTAAAGGCTCCAGAGTTCAACTCATCAGGATAAATAGACCCAGACAGGTCGTTCCAAATCTTGGCGACTCTCACCAAAAACGAGCTGTCAAACCGTTTAGTTCGACTTTTGGGTATGTCAACAACGTATGGATGTAACTTTTTCCTGCGCCTAGTAGTCCGATAAAGGAATGGAGATGGTTCAATAGGTTTGTAAAGAGCCTTCGAGCACTCTCCAAAGTGTATGCTGTAAAAAACCGATAAGCTGGCAACTCGACGACGATGCTCAAGGGTGTGTAGTTTGCCATTTGAGAGATTTTCGTTGTTAATTAACCTACGGGCTCTTCGGTCAACTGAGTTCAAAGCATCCAGATGACATTTGGCTGCAGTACTCCATGCAAGATCGAAGTTGGACAATGTAAAGATTAAGCAGCTGTTCAGAGCTAATGTTATGTTAAACCTTGTTCAAACAAAACGAATTCAAGTCAGGTTGTTTAGTTCTCTCTGCAATTCATTTGCATTGCGTCATTAATAATGTATAAGGTGTAATGTATTCTTCGTTTGCTGCGAGAAATTATTAAATACGTTTTCCTCTGATCAATGGTACAGTTTGTTTCGTAGCTAACCTATCTTAGAGACGTAAATTCTTATTTCCTTTGGTTGGTTGTATGACTCCTGTCTCTATCTAATCAAATTTGAAATAATCCTTGCATCTTTGGCAGCCTATAAATGAAATGAGATGTTTGTCCTTTACATGATGCCTATCTTTTAGAAGGTGATTATGTAATGTTCGGAAGTCAGAAAGGAGGCTTAATTGCAAAACGTCACAATAAATATAATATTTATTGCAAAGAAAGAACACGTAGATGAAAAATTACGGCACAGTGTGCGAGTAATACTGTTAAAAGGAATAAAACAGGAAAGACAAACAGGTAGCAAATATGAAATTAACTGCACTAATAATAGAACTAGTCAAATAATAATAGAATAGAAAAGTAAGTGTAGTAATGTATTAAATAAGTAAAACACAAATTAAGATGATGGAAGGAAGGCGATGAAAGCAAGAAGGAATGAAAAAACAAAATGAAAGATATTGTGATGGAAAAAGGTAAGAAAAAAAAGAAATTGAGATATATGACAGTGAGTGAAGAATAAAGATCAAATTTTGAAAAACTTATTTGTAAACAAAGACCCTGATCCCAAAAAATTTAGGGCCGCCTCCAATAGCGGGGGACCATGAAAAAAAATGTTTGTTCTGTTAGCTATGGCTTTTACAGCTTCATCGAAAATGAGTTCACAAAGCAGAAGGTTCAATGAACTATACTGAACTAGAGCATTCGGGTTTTCGAACCTGCATAAGACACTGTGATGGATGATGAGGCAGCTAAGATTAAGCTTACCTGGTCGAGTCAGTGTTGCTGTTTGTGTAGTGTGTGGAATGAGGATTGGAGTGCAGCGTGGACCACTCGGCAATCTAAGGACGGATACTGATCCTACCTCGGATCGTCCTCCCTGTTCACGACGGCGGCGTTGTCGGCCGACGACGTTTCGGTGACGGACGGTGGAGAGTGTTATGCTTGGCTTTTGAACATCGCACGCGTTTTTTCGTGCGGTGAGCGGTCGTCGGTGGAGTGATTATAAAACAACTCGTTGGACTTTGTTCTGGAGAACAAACATTTACAATGTATTATTTTGTTGAATAACAATGAGCATTTATTTGAATTTAATAGTTTATAGATATAATTTAAATACAATTATATGAGAACGTAACACAAGAGAGTTCGGTATTACTTAAAAATTTATCTAAGAAAGGGACTAATATATAGCTACTTCTGCTATGCAGCAGTAGTCATGCAATGAAGTGCACCGCCCGCCAGCCCGCTCATAAAGTGCCAAACACCGAGCCTGACTCGGTGTTTGGCACGGGTCGGTCTAACATCTCCAGAGGATGCCCCGTTGAAAGGTGAGACATGTGTAATGTAGGGTAACGGTGGTAGTTTTGTTTCGCATTGTTTGCCGCACGCGCATTTATCAGCGGGCTGGCGGGCGGTGCACTTCATTGCACGACTACCACTGCATAGCGGAAGTAGCTATATATTAGTCCCTTTCTTAGTTAGGATGGACTTTCGCAAGATAACGCGTAACGAATCTATTAGATATTTAAAATTTTATTTTACTATTTAGTTCTTCGCACAATTCAGCTCGTCGAAGTTCACTATATTTTTCATACGTTAGTTAATATACGACGAAGGTTCTAAAGTAAAAAAATATGAACAACTGAAGGAAAATATTAAAAAGAATATATTTAATTTCGCGTACAAAACACAGAGTAAACTAAAACACCTGTAATGAATGATAAAATAAAATATAATTCCATGATTTACACTGTCTTAATAATTCAATATGTTCATAACAAATTTAATTTCAGTTGAGTATTTTTAAATACACAGCCTTCAATCGAATGTAGGTTTTATTTTCTTTACACTTCTAGCATACACCTATCTGTGCCTTAAACAAAAAGTATTTGTGTTTTGCAAAAAAGAGCCAATAAATTCTGTTAAAAGTTCCAATGTTATATAAATGAATTTTATCTTGTCTTAGTGTTTGCGATACAAAGTCTATCTATTGCAAATCGTTGTAAATATATCTTGTATATATTTATTTTTCAATAGTACAATGACAGGATAACTTTTGACAATGCTAAGTCTGCTGGTAAAGAAATAAATTAGATGCTCTCACCTTGTACCGCGTCCCGCGTGCCCACGTAACGCTCTGAATAATTGAGACATTATGCGCAGGCGCAAACAAACAGTATGTCGTGACCGAACGATTTAGTTCCTCCCAACGATTTACTGGTACATTGTTATCGTTTACAATGAAAATTAAATCTAATTGTCACAGATTTAAAAGTGATTATACAGTCGTCAATATTTCATCCCTATGGATCTATGTCTTGCGCATGGTCATATCAAAGATAAATATGAGAGTTCAACAAAGTATAAATGTGAAGCAGAAGCACTCAAACTTAGTTACTCAGGTTCAGACTCTCCCACTCCTTTTCCCAACGATGAAGGTTGTGACTCCAATCATGCAGTTGGATATTGTAGTTAGTACATATTTAAACATCAATAATAGTAATTGAAGTACAATTAAAAGTTTTCATTTAAAGACAGCCATTACAAATTGGTTCGTGTTCGTTTCACCTGATAGCATGATTTAGGCCTCTTCTGATATGTCTATGATGAGATCCTATCCTCTGTCACCCTGGCGACATTTACTTCGATCCCATCAGATAACAGAGTCGCTATATCTTCACGCAGTTCGATTGTGGAACAAATTACCGCTGAATATAAGACGTACTAACTCACAACCTATTTGTAACAAAATTGTCTAGAAATATTTACTAGACTATTAGTCTAGGTGCTAGATTATTTTTTTCTCTGTTTGTTCAATTTCCCTGAAGCCATTACGATCCAAGTCAGTTTAATATGCCGTATTTATTATAAGTATGTATGCTATATACATATATGTTAAAGACCGCCCATTGTACTTTTTTCTTTACTGTTTGTTATACACTTATGTATATATATATATATATCTATATATATATCTATATATATATATATATATATATATATATATATGTATAAATATATATTTAGCCTGTACAATATAGAATATTAAGTATTAAACTCACTGTATTGGTCATATAGCAGCCACATTGTTGACAATAACACGACATACAAAATTTCATTATTATCATTTATATATATAACTATATATTTACATATATATCTTTGTTAGTCTCAAAACACTTGTGCAAAAATGCACTATATTGTTAAGCTCTTCTTTTAAGATGTTCTACTATCTGTTCCTGTTCTTCGCAAAGTATGCTGTCTAAGGAACATTCATGCCAAGTCAAATGAATGCTGGATAGGCCCCTTTGGTCTCTTATAGACTTTTATCGACTTTACCAATGGCGATAAATTTTTGGAAGGCATCGATGGGTTTTCGGACAATGTGTCAAAATTCAAAGCTTCGTAGATAAATATTATATATCTAATAGATTCCGGTGTTACTTTGCGAAAGTCCATACTAAGAAAGAAAAAGACTAATATATAGCTACTTCCGCTATGTAGCAGTAGTGCACTCGATGTTTGCACTAATCGGTGAAACATTACTCCTGAGGAAGCCCCGTAGATGGGTGAAACAAGTGTCGAGTGATTTAACGTGGTAGTTGTGTAATTCGCATTGTTTGCCGCATGCGCATTTATAAGCGGGCTGGAGGGCGGTGCACTTCTTTGCACGACTACTGCTACATAGCGGAAGTAGTTATATATTAGTCCGTTTCTTACTTAGATAAATATTATGGACCCTAGGCTTGTTACCTTGCGTTCTTCGGAGGTTTCCGCAAGCAATACGTGATTCAAACTTGCGTCAATATCTTCACGTCGTATAAAATTTATAAAAATTTAAACTTAACACCCTCAACATTGTTCTATCATCTCTAAGTTTATCAAATTGTAAATCTCGCTAAGGCTATATGACCTTCTACTCTGAAGGTCTACGGTAAAATTATATTTTACGATATTACTCGTTTCAGCTACCTTTATTTATTTGTCTCTACATCGCCTAAGTATTAAATGTTAGAGAATGCCTTCGGCAATAAGTTCCCCGTTATATATAAAATGTGTTAAAAGTATTTTAAATGTAATAAATACAAGGATCTATCACCAGACTTTCCTAATGAATGTACATTTCAATGCGATTTTTCAATGACAAGTCCAATAAATTCAATAAATTTTCATTTATTCAATTCACTTACACCTACCGAATAATAATCGCTCATTAGTCAAAATTGTCAATTCACAGCGACACTTCTTTCTATCAGGAAATAATGCGGTCGCAGTCTTTCCCTTGACATGGACTCATTGTTCGACGTTTACAAACCTCAGACGTAGAATAATCAAAATCAAAAATGACCTTATGTGGATCCGACAGAATTATTATTAGTGACTTCATAGCGTTTTTACATTGGATACCAGGGGCGGCTCTAGCTCGTGTAGCGCCCGTGTGCTAAGAAACCCTGGCGCCCCCTAGGCCTGAACCCTTCCCCCCCCCCCCCCGATAATTATATAAATAATTTACTAAAAGTATATGGGTTTATTTTATGTCACAAATTCGAAATAACTTCAACAATATAAAGTGCGATCCAAGTCAGTTTGATGTATTTATAATTATGTATATATACTGTATTTATTGTCTAATATATAAAATTCTCGTGTCACGGTTTTCGAACTTGAACTCCTCTGAAACGGCTTGACTGATTTTTACCAAATTTAATATGCATATTCAGTAGGTCTGAGAATCGGCTACTATCTATTTTCTATACCCCTAAGTGATAAAGGTTGTTCACACTTAAAAAAAATTTTTATTTTTTTAACGAAATTTATTGTTTTTATTTTTTTATGATACAGCATACAAGAATACATACAACCATAAATTTTCACCCCTCTACGATCAACCCTTATTTTTTATTTGTAAATTAAAATATCAATTTTTTTTTGCAAAACAACGTTTGCGGGATCAGCTAGTAAGTATACGAGGGTCAAACTGAAGGTTCTTAGAAAATCAAAAACTAAGCATTCTAGCAAGTTATTAGTTTTATTATAACTTTTCAAAATAGCGTCCATTTACATCAATACATCGCTGCATTCGATGGAACCATTGAGAAAAGCACCTTGCCCACTCGGCCTTAGGGGTCTCTTCGACGGCGTTTTGAAACGCAGCCACTGCTTCTTCGGCGTCCATAAAATGTTTTCCTCGAAGTTTTTCTTTTATTTTCGGGAATAAATAAAAATCGCAGGGTGCGAGGTCGGGGCTATACGGCGGGTGACCCAGTAATTCCACGTCTGAGGTCGCCAAATAGTCGATCGTTTGCCTGGCGGTGTGCGACGAGGCATTGTCGTGATGAAGGAGGATCCTGCTGCGAGGTCGTTTCTCTCGAACTTTTCCAAGACAAGTGGCAAACAGTTGTTAGTGTACCACTCTGCATTAACCGTTTTCTGATCCTCTAAGACAACTGTCGCGTAATGACCTGTCTTTCCGAAGAACGAGGCCACCATCTTTTTTCCAACACTTCGACCTCTCTTCACTTTAGTTGGCAACTCTTCGGAAGGAAACACCCACTGAGCAGACTGTCTTTTGGTTTCCGGATCATAACAGTAAATCCAGCTTTCGTCACCCGTTAGTATGTCGAACACAGCATTTGAGTCACCTCCGTTAAATTTTTGGATCATTCTCGGCACCAATCAACACGGCGGAGTTTTTGAGCCTCGGTCAAATTATGCGGTATACAGCGGGCACAAAGCTTCCTGACCGCTAAATGTTCATGGAGGATTTTGTGCACTTGACTCATACCTATGCCTAGACTTGTCCGAATCTGCTGATAGGTCACTCTTTTGTCAGTCTCTATCATACGCCGCACAACACTGATATTGTCTTCAGTCGTCGCTGTAGAAGGCCGTCCCTCACGCAAATCATCGGTGAGATTAGTTCGACCACGTTTGAATTCATTAAACCAGTTGTAAACTGTGGCACGAGATGGGGCTTCATCGTGAAAAGCCAATCGAAGTCTATCATAACTTTCTTGTTGACTTATATGACATCGAAAGTCATAAAAAATCATTGCACGAAAATTTTCTCGGCTTAAATTCATTCTGACGTGCACAGACAATTTTCAATTTGCCGCCAAATCGTAAAACAAATGACAAATGAATGAAATGTATACTCAATATTATTGGTAAAGAGTTCTATTTTCAAAATTTAAACTTATTTTTTTAATATAATGCTTTTAAGTTGCCAGTTCTAAAAACTTTCAGTTTGGCCCTCGTATATGCAGGGGCGGTTCTAGGTCGTGTGGCGCCCGTGTGCAATGAAACCCTGGCGCCCCCTCGGCCTGGCCCCCTTCCTCACGCGGCGATAAATATTAATTTTACCATCGTAGCAAGAAAGTTTTTTCATATTCCAACAAGCTATTTTATAAGTAGGTATAGCTTACAGTATGGTATTAGTTACGGCCTTTCTTCCTATGACAGCAGAATAACACTCATTGTTTTTATGCCTGTAACACATCTCTGTTGCGAAACTAAGCGACGAATCGCGATAGTTCATGTTTCGTTTTGTGTCTTTAGTTTTTTGGCCAGCTAAATAGAAAAGAAAAAGCTGCGCCTGAGACGGCGGCGCCTGTGTGCATTGCACACCCTGCACTATAGGTTAAGCCCCTGTTGGATACTACAACAACACAGTGACAATAATAGGAACATAGCCTTTTTTTGTGATTAAAGGGACCAGAAAGTAATATCTTGTCAGTCTTCCTCTCATACTGTAGAGAAATAATTTAAAAAGCAATTCACAAAAACTAAAGCTAAATAAGATCAATAAAAATGTAAATAAAAAATAAGTAATCAGTCGACATATTTTACAGAAAAACCGATTGATTTGTTACCGCTCCGGCATTGATTTTGTATACTAGACGGCAAAAGGTTGTTGATAACGAAGGTGAATATATTGCTAAAAATGTAATCGTGTGAATTTAACTTAAGAAAGCGACATTACTTTCCGATCCCCCTAAATAAATAATAACATCAATATTACAGAGATTTTCGCGTCCGTGCCTTCGTTTTTACATTTACGTTTAATATTTCTGAAATTATTTCATGACAAGTTGTTACATGTTACAGTGAAACTATTTAAAACTTAGTTGAAGTTAATTAATTATTTTGATTATTTTAAGTCGTTAGTGTTTTGTGTGTACCAACGTACAATGTATGAAAGTGTATGAGACTAATGAATATAGATAGAGTTAGATAAATAGATAGAGATAAAGATAGAGATAGATAGATAGAGTTCTTGACAACCGCGAAGACGAGTCGTGGACCCTCCACCAGGTGGACATATGGTTACGGTCGTAGTTCTGTTGATGCAGCGGAAGACCAGCCATAGCGATCTTTGGGTGAAGTCTATGTCCTGCCTGGAAAACATAGAAAGGAAAACTGTGATAATGAATCAAAAGCACCAAAGATATTTGATAAAAAAAAGTTGTTGAGTGCATATATAACGATTTTTTTAAAATGGCCTCCGTTTTGCGGACAATGTGCATTTACAATATTAAATGATTTTTTTCAATTTTGATTTTATTTTTTTCTTTCGTTCTTCTCAATATATGTCACTACATTCTTTGCATTTCGTTCAGATTTCCTCTTACATCCATCTCCCTCATTCCCTAGATATCCATATACCATATCTTGTTCTTATTATTTATTTTTTTTAATAAACACTTATGTTAGTAACATGTTAGATCTATGTTTTTAAACGGTTTTATTTAGTTCGACCCGTATGGAATTTATTTGGATCAAAATTAGAAATTTAAACACCTCCCCGTTGTCAGATTGATCTGAAATTTGGTACACACATTTAATTTAGATGACAATACAATATAATAAAATCAATAACATTATAAATATAATATGGCCGCCGATACAAAATGGCGGATTACATATTTTTCCTTAACCCCCTCAATATGGGTATCAAATGAAAGGGCTACACTAGTAAAACACGATGATTATGTCAAAATTTAAAATTCAAGATGGACGCTGTTTCAATATAGCGGACTAGGTACATATTTTTCC
Organism: Battus philenor; assembly: GCF_028537555.1. Taxonomy (NCBI): domain Eukaryota; kingdom Metazoa; phylum Arthropoda; class Insecta; order Lepidoptera; family Papilionidae; genus Battus; species Battus philenor. The sequence goes on along the minus strand of NW_027181689.1, from coordinate 10,857,198 downwards.
TCAACCACCACAATATGGGAAAAACCGTTTAACTTAAAAGTTTTTTAAATGTATTTATTTATTTTTGAATCACAGTATTGAGGTCTTATCTGACCCTGCATTACGTAACTCTCATTACGTACTGCACTCTGTACTATTGTTCTACGTGGCCTTAGTCTTCGTCACCAGGGAGATGTTACTTGCATTAATCTTTTCTCCAAGCTTTTTTAAAGACAGAAGTCTAATACGTACGTGTATATATCGTTTGAGATATAATCGTTTTTTATTTATGTGTTTTTATTGCTCTTGCTGACCGGTAGGTGGAACAAAAAAATGTTTTGCACGAAGGTAAAAAACACACGTAAAAATTTTTTTTACGTATGATTATAATTATGGTGGAACGAGCACAAAGTGATTTTGGCGCAACGAGTGCGAACCGGTATATAGTGTCAATGACTCGCAGCGGATCAAAATTCAGAGAGTTTTATTATGGTTATTTAATAAATCTATCTATATATATATAGATAGATTTATTAAATGGTTATTTAATAAATCTATCTATATATATATATATAGATAGATTTATTAAATAACCATATATAATATATATATATATATATATATATTATAGGGGATCATACCTCAGTTACGACGAAGACACGACACCCTAAAAATGTACAGTTTTTAAAATTACATTTCGTGCGACCACTTCCTCATCCCTACTCCGTATTGCAATATTTCAATATTATGGAATATTTGTTCCTAATACAGAGATATCAAACATTTGGAGTGGTAACTTATGTTTATTATATTAGTTGTTATTATTATGATATATATATATGTAATATATAATATATTAGTGTTACCCAAGACGGTGAAATTCAAGAAAAGGATTCTAGAATTTTTCAACTCACATGTATATGTATTATACTGTATTTATATGCTTTATGAATATATATGTATGTTTGTATATATGTGTATTTTGTTTAACTAACTGTACGTTATTTATACATCTACTGTTTCCATACTATGGTTGTCTGAAAATTGCCTCGTGTGATAAGACCGCCCATTGTACTTTTTTTTTACTGTCATATATATATATATGTATATATATATGACATATATATATATATATATATATATATATATGTATATAACATTAAAGTTTTCTTTATTATTATGAAACTATGCATATATTTGCTAGAGTGTACAATAAACAATGTAAAATTAAAACTTATCTATAATAAACGATCCCGAATAGCAGTGTTTCCAACAGTGTAGCCTATGCCACACGGGGGACAGTTTGATTAGTATAGTGTACTTGTTGTAGACTCTGTGTTCGGCACTAATCGGTGTAACATAACTCCTGAAGATGCCTCGTGGAGGGGTGAAACACGTGTTGAGTGATTTCGCGGTCGTAGTTGTGTAATTCGCATTGTTTGCCCCATGCGCATTTATCAGCGGGCTGGCGGGCAGTGCACTTTGTTGCACGACTGCGACTGCATGTGCGGAAGTGGCTAAATATTGGTCCATTTCTTACTAAGTATAGTGTAGTCAATAAGGTGTGGTGTAAGTTATGCGAATCGAGGACTTCTCGGCAGTCGGGAGCGATACGGGCCTCTCCAGAACGTCCTCGGCACGCCGTATCATGAGTATAAGTGTGATGGAAGTTCGGTGGATCATGTCCGACGGGGGCTCGATATGAGCTGAATGTCCTGGCGTCGGTATTGGGGGCGGAATTTATTTAAATTCCGCTTTAAGGGTGGCGAGAAGTGCCGAGAGCTCTGCAAATCAGAGAGAGCGCTCCGAAGGACCGGAGGCTTTGCGAAATTTCGCGACAAGTGTGCAAACTTCCTCGAGGTCTATGTTGGATAGATACTGCGGGAAGCATTAAGTTCCTGAGCAGGCGATGGAGATCCGGTATGAGGCATGATGGTTCTCTATTGCTCCGAGTGAGCCGTCAGAAGCGAGAGCGAGGGTAGAGTAGAGAGAGAGAGTAGAGAGAAGGGAGGTCCACGGGAGCCTGATGTACGGTGTGTATAGTAGCGTTGAAATAAAATGAAATAGTGTGTAACAATCTTTACTTACCTTCACCTATAAAATGATATTTGCGGTCGGCAAACGTACAAACATTTCGCCGATCCGGCATTAGCACTTGTGCGCAAACAAAATGATAAGTCAAGTTACTTAATCTCTTAATCCACGCCATGGGCCTCTTGTAGTCCACTTTACGTATGTAACAATACTTGGATAACTCCTAGATGGTTTAGTTCAGATGGTAGGATGGTACGATATAGTTCCAATCGTAAGCTGCGAGTTCGATTTACATAAAATCTTAGGTAATTCACAATTTGTGTGTTAATTATATAGAAATACTAGCTGATCCCGCAAACGTTGTTTTGCAAAAAAAATTGATATTTTAATTTACAAATAAAAAATAAGGGTTGATCGTAGAGGGGTGAAAATTTATGGTTGTATGTATTCTTGTATGCTGTATCATAAAAAAATGAAAACAAAAAATTTCGTTAAAAAAATTAATTTTTTTTTTAAGTGTGAACAACCTTTATCACTTAGGGGTATAGAAGATAGATAGTAGCCGATTCTCAGACCTACTGAATACGCATATTAAATTTGGTAAAAATCAGTCAAGCCGTTTCAGAGGAGTTCAAGTTCGAACACCGTGACACGAGAATTTTATATATTAGAAGTCTCCAGAGGATGGGCAGCAGCGTCGTCTGCATATCAAAGTAATATTGCGATCACAAACACCTTGCAAAGCGTGGCGATTATTGTATATCTCTTTTAGATATGCTTATATAAGCCTGTGTTTTGCAGTGGGCGTCTATAGGCAAAACAAAAATCGTAATGGCCATTGTTAAACGGTTTTATTTAGTTCGACCCGTACGGAATTTATTTGGGTCAAAATTAGAAATTGAAATTTAAGCACCTTCCCGTTATCAGATTGATCTGAAATTTGGTACACACATTTAATTTAGATGACAATACAATATAATAAAATCAATAACGTTATAAATCTAAGATGGCCGCCGATACAAAATGGCGGATTACATATTTTTCCTTAACCCCCTCAATATGGGTATCAAATGAAAGGGCTACATTAGTAAAACACGATGATTATGTCAAAATTTAAAATTCTAGATGGACGCTGTTCCGATATGGCGGACTAGGTACATATTTTTCCACAACCACCACAATATGGGTATCAAAAAACTTGATTTTGTACAGAAAGAGATTTTAAAGAAAATACAGCAATTATTTTGAATCATACGCAAGATACGACCACGCCATGCCATGCCATGACATTCAGATGGAGGGTTTTCTGTGATTTCATATATTTATCGTTACAAAATATAGTTCATTAGAAAATAATCTAGAACTTTATTTCAATATCAGGTAGGCTATTTAACTTAAACTGAAATTCTTTAAATAAACATTGATAACAAACCAGTTAGCACCATCGCGCGGCACAAATACAGTGTACAGTTGTGTTTGCGAACACAAGACTTTGTTTGGTTTAACTAAGTCAGGGACAATTCGAGATTCGTTTTGTAAATCTACTTGTGAAGTTACCCAATATATCTGCATAAGCATCTGGACCTTGCAATCTCAACATATATAATATTATATATAGGGTGGGCCATAAATTTTTGCACTTTTGAAACATGTGTAGAAATAAAAGTACAAATGCTTTTTTGTTTATGATTTATTTACCGTAATTATCATTTATTAAAATTTATTTTTTAAAAATTACATCGTCGAGATGTGTTCCGTCTCGCCGTTGTCACTCCTATAATCGACTACGTAAACTTTGGAAACTTGCTATTTGCAAAAATTTTTGGCCCACTCTATATAATAACCTATCTGCATTTGTTGTTGTATTTTTTTCTCTTTTACTCACGTTCAACCCCTATCATGTGTGAACAGGGTCTTCTCTTATATATTTCCATACACATCTTTCGTCCTTCTTTTCTATTCCTTCACAGTATCTCTCATTCCTTTTCATACATCGCCTAGCTACCTCTGCCTTCTAAACTTCTACAATTTTATATTTATTATTATTATACTTTTTTTAACAAATGATATATTCTTAATTCTTATTTATTTTCTTACTGCGCATATAGTTCACATTTCTACTAACTATCCTAGCATTGATGTGGCTTTTTATTAAATTATTTATTATTTTTGTTCAACTCTTAAAAGTTCTGGTGACACTCGTTATTGACATTGTTGAGACAACATTCCTTTATCTGTATGGTCTTATCACTTTAATTCGTGTTAAAAGAAATAAAGAGGTCCAACACTGTTAAATCGACGTATACACAACATACAAACCCAAGCAAATATTTATATCTTTTATATATATAAGGTATAATGTTATACATTATTGATCCGTCCGATTTTTCCAGTCCTCGAAACAGTCGGAATAGTCTTTTTTCAGTTGTAGCCTTCAAGGCCTTCTTCGATTCGGTTTTTCCCCGCATTGGGTTTCGAGTTTGCTGAGCGAAACGTGCCTTCCTAATTCCCGGGAGTTTTAAATGATAATTTCATTTTACTTTTCGATCGCTGTAGTATTTATAATCGCTGTAGTATTTACTATATTATAAACTAAAATAACAATAACAAAGACATTTAAAAGTAAAAATGACAAATAAACAAACATTAACTAAAAATTGAACAATTTATGCAGAGGTGATATAACAAGCGGTTTTTCGCTTGAAGCGGTGTCTACCGGACAACATTTGCATAGAAATCAGATATGTGAAGTAAATGATAAAAGGATGTATATAAAATAAAAACATAATGTTACACATTTCTAAGTATAATATATATATATATATATATATATATATATATATATACGGCATACGCTTCTCCTAAAGATCGCCACGCAACCGGTGTTGCGCTGCCCGCATCCAGTGACATCGCGCGTTTTAATAATATATGTTCTAATGTCAGTTTATAATTCAATTTTAGCTCTAAATTTAAAATAATATCAAGAGCCCGTAGGTTAATTAACAACGAAAACCTCTAAAATAGCAGACTACACACCCTTGAGCATCGTCGTCGAGTTGTCAGCTTATCGGTTTTTCATAGGATCCACTTTGAAGAGTGCTCGAAGGCTCTTTTCGAACTTATTGAGCCACCTCCATTCCTTTATCGAACTACTAGGCGCAGGCAAAAAATTCATCCATACATTGTTGACATACCCATAAGTCGAACTAAACGGTTTGACAGCTCGTTTTTGTTGAGAGTCGTCAAGATTTGGAACGACCTGCCTGGGTCTATTTATCCTGATGAGTTGAAGCCTTTAAGAGTAGAGTGAACAGGTTTGTTTTGGATGGGCGTATAACACCTTCTTCTTCATCTACACTTTCCATCAGGTGAGATGGAAGACAAAAGCCCTATTCCACTATATTATTATTAAAAAAAAATATTATTACAGCACGGTAGCCTTTTTTTAGTTTCGGGGGAAAATCTTCTGGATGTTCAAGATGCCTGCCCTTTTAGGAGACAGGGCTATGTGGGATTCCTACCTACTAAAACCCCCCCCGATAATCGCTCTCTGGGTTATTTATTTATTATTTGGGGATCTCTGGTCTAGTATTTGAAACGTTCCTATTACGGTCATGGTACGGTACGTTGCGTGAGTCATTGAAAGTCGAGCGAAGTATAATATATTAATAAACATATTGTCTGCAATTACTGCGTGATAGCTGTAGAGATAAAATGGCCGGTGGAGTCCGGAAATAGTTCTGATTCTAGTTTAAATAACCGCATATAACCAGTGTTTACATTTATTTGTTTAAATATTAATGTTTAACACAGTGTTTTTATTACGACAGACTACCATCCACGCCTCGCGAAGACCCTCCGGATATTGGTGTTCCCCTACCATAAACGGGGTCTTCGGATTCGGGGGCGTCTAGTTGGGGATCCTCAACTCCCACCAGACGGTGGGTCGATGTGGTCTCGAACCGTCTCGATAGCACCACGAGGGTTTCGAAGGCAGCGTAAATCATATACACATCCTCCGCATAGCGCAGAGAGCGATCACCAGGGGTGTTTTAGAGGGTAGGAATCCCATATACCCCTGTCCTCTCCCAAGAGGCAAGGCATATTGAACATCCGGAAGACTTCCACCCCGAAACCAACAAGGCTCCTGTGCTGTGATCATTCATTTTTTCTATATAGTTGTAATGGAATAGGCGTTTGTCTTCGATGTGGTCTCGAACCATCGTGATAGCACCACGAAGGTTTCGGGGGTAGCTTGAACCAATGGCTATCTAGAATAGCACAGCGCAAGGGGAAGCCGCGTAGCGATCCCTGACCGGGAGATACCGCGGTCCGGGGGGGGGGGGGGTTAGTGGGTATGAATCCCATATAATGGTAGGAATCCTTTTAAATAGGAATATGAATATTTTGAATCACAGTAAATTATTTTTTATTATTTATTGTGACTATTGTGTCTCTGACGAAAGTCTGAGATTATGTTATATATATATATATATATATATATATATATATATAATATGACCGGTTCTTTGCTCTACTGTTTACTATACATTATTATCTTAGCAAAACTCTTTAAAACATGTACACATATTATTTAATAGAATCAGGCGTTACCTAGCGGAAGTCCATCCTAAGTAAGAAAAGGACCAATATTTAGCCACTTCCGCACATGCAGTGGTAGTCGTGCAACAAAGTTCACCGTCCGGCAGGCCGCTGATAAATGCGTATGCGGTAAACAATGCGAATCACACAACACGTGTTTCACCCCTTCACGGGGCATGTTCAGGAGTTATGTTACACCGATTAGTGCCAAACACAGAGACTGAATCCTGAAGATGCCCCGTGGAGGGGTGAAACACGTGTTGAGTGATTTGGTGGTGGCAGTTGTGTGATTCGATTATTTCTACTGCATATGCGGAAGTGGCTAAATATTGGTCCTTTTCTTATGTACACACATTTACAATCATTCTGTATACTTTTCACTTTGAAATATCAGGTTCTTTCTTTTGGATGGGCGTGTACCACATTCGTCTTCATCTACACTTTCCATCAGGTGTGATGGAAGATAAACGCGTATTCCATTACAACTATATCAAAAAAAAATTATACTTGAATGTAACAATAGCTTCTGTCAGAATAAAGTCTGCAAAGTACAGATAATATACAAAAATAATTTTAATACTGAATTTTTTCTCACTATATTATTATTGTTTCATTTATTATTTCTTAAACCATTTATCTTTATATTAATATTTATTAATTAATCGCGAATGAACTAGACATTGACACCTTTGATGTCTTAAATAACCAATCACCATGTATAGCAGATATAACTAACAACAGCGATATACATACCGTAATAAATAGCACGTATAGCAGTGAGCAGAATAGCACCGTTATAAATAGCCTCATCCCACGCTTCCACATGTCTAATTGTGTCTGTAATTATTTTGAGCGCATTGCATGTAATTGGATACGTTATCTGTACGTTCTTAGGGCCCTACGCCATCAGTTCATATGTATTTTTATATTTTTCCTCGAGTTCATCTGGTTCAGACTACTAAAGATTACTATATATATTTATATATATTGTTTTTATATACATATATCTACATTTCATCATAAATATATTGCTTAAACTTCTGTATTATGTAAGTATTCTAGAATATCTCGAAAAATTTAATTTGAAAGAAACACTTCATTCATGATTCGACGTGTTGAAGAAATCACAAATATGGCTATCTCAATGAGGTAGAAAGAATCATATTACGGTTTTTATTAGTATATTATGGTGTATTTAAATTCAAAAGATTGAATGAAAGTCTCATTTGCACGAAAAGATAACAGAAAGGTATATCGCCTCATTGGTGAACATAAAAGAAAGTCGTCAGATCTTTTTGGATTACTTCCGAAAGGTTATAAGGATAGTAATCAAAAACAATAAAATACGATAATAGTAGGAAAAGGAAATAAATTGTAAATTACGACTAAGAAATAATGGGACCAAAATGTGATACAGATATAATTTATAAATAATAAAAGAAAAATAAGGATTTAAAGAGTAGTAACATGTTAAATAAATATAGAAAACAAAATGAATATTATTTAATGGAATCAGGCGTTACCTTGCGGAAGTCCATCCTAAGTAAAGGACCAATATTCTATATCAATAAGTCACTTGTTTTGACTCTGTGTTTGGCACTAATCGTTGTAACATAACTCCTAAAGATGCTCCGTGGAGGGGTGAACAGGTGTTGAGTGATTTGGCGGTGGCAGTTGTGTGATTCGCATTGTTTGCCGCATACGCATTTATCAGCGGGCTGGCGGGCTGTGCATTTTATTGCACGACTACCACTGCATGTGCGGAAGTGGCTAAATATTGGTCCTTTTCTTACTTAAAATGAATATTGTTAAGTAGCAGTCTGGAAAGAATGTTTACAATAGGAGACATTTAAAAGGTAAAGGAATTAATAGGAATGAGAGGTAATGTGAAAAGGTCATAGCGACTCCAGAGGCAACGTTGCTGCAGATGAGCTGACCTGGAGAAGCTCCAGCATGGCATTCGATTACGTCCTGGAGCCCATTCCACTACCAATGGGTAATGCCAGATCTCTAGTAGCGGAGCATAAGATGAGTCAATACAGAGAGCATTGGACGTGCCATGAGGAGTGCCGGCAAGTAAAAGAGGGAATGCCTACCATAAGCTGCCGGCTCTCCCGCTGTCGACCTGACCCTTTACATTAAGCGCTATGGATAGTCCTTTGTGCAGAGCGTGCCTGGAGGATGACGAGACTGCTGCTCACGTACTACTTCGGCGAACAGGAGTAGCACCTTACAGGGCTATCCATTTTGGATCGCCGAGGTGCTTCTCCGAGATAGCCGGCAAATTCGAGGATCTGCTGGAATTTCTCAGGGAGTTTGGTTGGTTTAAGACCAACCGCAACGCAAAATGAGCATATTGCCGCTTAGTTGCAGAAACCAGGCCAAATAAGAATGAGTGAAACATTTTCGCTATTGGGGACATCTCGTTCCCCTATCTCGTGTGGGACAGGGACTTTTTATTTCTAATAATTAATTCATATTATTTTTATTACTATCATTCTCCTCTTTCGAGTATCATATAATCTGTCGTACTGTTTCTTTGGTTCTACAATTTTCCCAGTCTCTCTCTTTCATTCCATTAGCCATACATCCATCCTCAACCACTACATTCTAGGTTTCCTTACTATTTTATTTTGCAACATTACATTTATTGTTCATACATTTAACACATATTTTCTTTATAATTATCATATTATATTACACTGTTTACTCGTATAGCACTGTTTTTGGTACTACTTTATTTATTTTAGTGTTTGCTTTACTTCTTTATTCATATTCAAGTCTATTTGAATCTATTATTGGGTTTTATTTTTACCTATGGCATTTATCACCACCTTCCTGTAGTGAAACATATTAAGATATAAGAAGAGTGAACAAATAAAAAATAATATGGAAAAATTATTACGTCAAAATTGTCTTTGTGTATCCAAGACCAGGGAATAAACGAAAGGTCCCCCAAAAAAAGAGGTTGTTGTAAAAAAAGGATGTAAATGCAAAATAAATCCCTATTAACTTTTTTAATGTTAGTTTTAGCCACTTTCAGCATCGCCTGAAATCTCTGAAGACTATCGCATAATCTTTTCAAACGTTTGCCTGTAAACATTTGCACGGCTGCCAACCGAAAGGTTTATCTTTGCCAAACAGCGCCCAGATTATCATATAACCTCCGCATACATCTCAAGGTTTAAGTTATTTCGGACTTAGCCGCTATCATCTCGCTTTCTCTTATGGAAATCTTTTATAATTATTATTACGTGATAATCACATTGAGTTTGCGTTTTTAATATACGATATTTTTTATATAAATAAACATACAATAAGGAATATTTAAGTATATTGATTATTAATAAAGATATAAAAGAAAATGGAGGAAGAAGAAATAATTCAAAGGGGTAATCGAGTTGTGGTATGTCAATATATATATTTGTTTTTATATTTACTATTACCCGGCGATGCCTAGGCATTAGCCCCCCCACCTCCCCCCAAAGATATCTAGGGGGATATATCATAAACATTACGCCTGGCAGGCAAATTGACGACCGCATTGTGGTATTATATACGTAGTGTAGTGTCAATCCAATATATTGCCAGGGAATCGAACCTGTGATCTGCGACATCAAGTTTCAGACCTACCGCTAGGTTATGCTCTTATAGAGTGTCTGCGTTTGTCACTAATCGCTGTAACGTAACTCCTGAAGATGCCCCGTGAAGGGGTGAAACACGTGTTGAGTGGTTTAACGGTGGCAGTTGTGTAATTCGCATTGTTTGCCGCATGCGCATTTATCAGCGGGCCGGCGGGTGGTGCACTTTGTTGCACGACTACAACTGCATGTGCGGAAGTGGCTAAATATTGGTCCTTTTCTTACTTATGCTCTTATAACAAAAACATTCAAGGGGATAAATAAATAGTGTATTAAGACAATAATTTTAAATGAATAAATAAAATGAACCGCGAAATAAACCCATATTGCTTTGACGTTAAGAGTTATATTTCTTAGGTGTAATTATGCCTGTAGATTTTAATTTGCTACATATTAACAAAATACAACAGATTGCGTGTATATAACTGACAGGCGTTTTAAATATTATTACTTATTTCTTGAGAGCAATGGTATGGAATGGCGTTTTGCATATACTACGTTTATGTAACCTATACTTATTCTGACAGTCACATCACATGCATGACCTGGAGGACCAGCTTCCGAGAGGAAACTTCAAGCTGGGGCTACTCGTTACCCTTTAAACATTCCGACACAATAGCGCCGAAATTAAAACATTACTACCAGAAGAGTGCAAAACACTTGCACGAAGTGACCTGGAACAAGAGATTCCGAGAGGAAACTTTTGCTTGGGCTACCTATTACACTTTAAATCCGACACAAGAGCGCCGAAATTCAAACATTACTCCCAGAAGATAGAGTGAAAAACACTTGCATGAAGTGACCTGGAGCAAGAGTTTCCGAGAGGAAACTTACTTGGGCTACCTATTACACTTAAAATTCCGGCACAAGAGCGCCGATATTCAAACATTACTAACAGAAAAATGAGTGAAAAACATTTGCATGAAGTCACCTGGAACAAGAGCTTCCGAGAGGAAACTTACTCGGGCTACCTATTACACTTAAAATTCCGACACAATAGCGCCGAAATTCAAACATTACTAACAGAAAAATGAGTGAAAAACATTTGCATGAAGTCACCTGGAACAAGAGCTTCCGAGAGGAAACTTACTCGGGCTACCTATTACACTTAAAATTCCGACACAATAGCGCCGAAATTCAAACATTACTAACAGAAAAATGAGTGAAAAACATTTGCATGAAGTCACCTGGAACAAGAGCTTCCGAGAGGAAACTTACTTGGGCTACCTATTACACTTAAAATTCCGGCACAAGAGCGCCGATATTCAAACATTACTAACAGAAAAATGAGTGAAAAACATTTGCATGAAGTCACCTGGAACAAGAGCTTCCGAGAGGAAACTTACTCGGGCTACCTATTACACTTAAAATTCCGACACAATAGCGCCGAAATTCAAACATTACTACTAGAAAAATGAGTAAAAGATATTAGGAAAGATATATGAAGTGTGAGCAACGTGTAAAAAATATTTAGCTAAATTTTTCCATCTGTACCCAAGATGGGGGAATGTACGAAAGGCCCTTAAAAATGAGGGCGAATAGAAGAATAAACATTAATACCACTTTGAAAAGCGTTAGCGATAGAAGAAGTAACGGAAGAAATTCAAAAAACATTTCCATCTAGGATGACCCATGGATTAGGAAAAAGGGTCCATTGCTCTGAATAGATTATATAAATTAATATTGTACATATGTTTTTTACACAAAAGCTATAAAATAAACACGTACAGATAAAAGTTAACTATACCAGTTAACTTTTATCTGTACGTGTTTACATATGTATGTATCAATGATAATAACACAAGCATTTAATTTCCAGATGTACGGTCGCTACCAACGCGACCTTAGCGAAGCGGCCAGGGAAGAAGCAAGGAGACTTAGAAGACTAAGAAAGAGAAGAAGAAAAGACGACAAGCTCCGGCAGAAGGAGCTGGAAGCGACCGGGAAACACAGGCCTAGGGGGAAAGTTTTTAAAGTATTAGGTAAGGTAATCATATGCGAGTTTCATCTGAACTTTCAAAACTAATTTAGACATTTTCAAAATTAAAATCACTATAAATTAAAATAAATTATTGTTTACTATCTGTTCCTGTAAACTTTGTACTAGCTGAAGTTATTGATCCGCTTTCTAATTAAAAATTATAATATTATGTAATATATTTCAGAGTGATTGTAAATAGGTGTAATAAATACATTTAAAAAACTTTTAAGTTAAACGGTTTTTCGATACCCATATTGTGGTGGTTGTGGAAAAATATGTACCTAGTCCGCCATATTGGAACGGCGTCCATCTTGAATTTTAAATTTTGACATAATCATCGTGTTTTACTAGTGTAGCCCTTTTTGATACCCATATTGAGGGGATTAAGGAAAAATACGTAATCCGCCATTTTGTATCGGCGGCCATCTTATATTTATAATGTTATTGATTTTATTATATTGTATTGTCATCTAAATTAAATGTGTGTACCAAATTTCAGATCAATCTGACAACGGGAAGGTGCTTAAATTTCAAATTCTAATTTTGACCCAAATAAACACATTCCGTACGGATCGAACTAAATAAAACCGTTTAAAAACTTTCAAGAGACGAATACGTAGTTCATTTGGTGTTTATTAATGCAAGTAACATCCTATAGAAAAATAAGTAATTTCAGAAATTGTACAGATAGTGTTATGTAGATTTCTAATAAAAAAAATGAATCCATGTAACATGTTTCAGTGTGATCATTTTATACAGGATGTTTGGAAGAAGATTTATATATTTTAACTACCAACTGAGCAATACATTCATTTAAATCTTTCACTATATTATTCACACAAGTGTCAAAAATAAGTTGAGATTGATCTGATAATACTAAATTTGTGAATAGATACAACAATTAGAATGTAAATTAGTTTGTAAGAGGGAACGAAAATATAACGGAAGATAAGAAAAGGACCAATATTTAGCCACTTCCGCACATGCAGTGGTAGTCGTGCAATAAAGTGCACCACCCGCCAGAGTACTGATAAATGCGTATGCGGCGAACAATGCGAATCACACAACCGCCACCGCCAAACTCAACACGTGTTTCACCCCTCCACGGGGCATCTTCAGGAGTCCTCCTGAACATGTGCGGAAGTTGCTAAATATTAGTCCTTTTCTTACTAAGGATGGACTTCCGCGAGGTAACGCCTGATTCCCTTAAATATAACGGAAGATACTCAACGATTTTCCATCAGGAAAATTTGTCGGAAGGAAAAATTTTAGGTAGTCGTGACAGTGTTGTCTAAATATACTAAACATAGTGTATACGAACCTAAGATTTCGTTTATATTGGCTTATAATTTCATATTACGAGTATTAAATTTTACTTGCAATATACTAGATCAAAAAGTAAGGTGAATTTTTTATTTAAAACTTCCGGTCATTAGGTAGGTAGGTATTTTTTTTCTAGGTTGTTGTGCTTATGCCAAACTATCTTCAATTTTGAAGGAGGCTTTGTGTTTCAACGCGTCAAGTTTCGTTTGGTCGATGTCGTACTGCATTAGTTCTTCGCGATGTTTTTTTTTTTGGCAAAAACTCGACTCGCATCGTTTTCGTGTGTTTTGGCTCCGTCCGACTTCTAGCTATTTAGTAAACTCAAATGGCCAGAGCTGGTAGGCAGTTTTGACATGCTTTAGGAGATAAAATCCGAATAGAAGAAAACCTTGAAGGGTATACCGGAAAAAGACATTTTCGACTGTTTGTAAGACTGAGAAAAGCGTTGGCAAAAGTGCGTTTTATCGGACAGGGATTACTTCGAAAGGGATGAAATTGATTTGGAAGAATAAATTAAGAAAAATAATAATTAAAGTATATTAAAGACACTATATACAAAGATTATTGAGCTAATAAACTAGCTGTGCTCTGCGACTTCATTCGCGTGAGATTTAACAAAAGAAAAATACTCAGTTTATTCGCTTTTTATTCGTTTTTATTTTGATGTGAGTCAGACATGAATTTGACATTGTACATAAATTCTTATGTTATCATTCGTTCACTGTTTTCGTTTCTATTGAAATCAACATGAACTATCACTGCAGGATACAAAATTTATTGGAATTACTGTGGCGCTATCTGTCAAAAATTGGTCATACTAACTTAGAAACCTTTATGGGTTCATGCACTATAACTTAGCCGAAGATCCTCACACGATCAAATGCATAATTTACGTTCCTATAAAGGACATACAGACAATCATGCATTTTATATACATACACCAATACCTCACTGTGCGTCGTTAGATTTTCGAGGTTGCGTTGTTTTGGGTTCGAGTCTTTAATTTTTTTTTTAATTTTCTTTTTTTTTCTAGAAGATGGCAACACTTTTGTTTCTAGTTGCGCCATGCCATTAAAACTCGGGATTCCCTTTCTAACTAAAAATCAACGCAATTTGAATACTATTTAATTTTCACTTTGTTTTGCTAATTTTAAGAGTTCAGTTTCAATTAAGTAGTGTGTTGTGCTTTTTTTCAAAAGAGAATAGTAAATTTATATAAATTTTAACGTGTTGTTTCTGGTTACAAAAAAAAGTAAATACTATTCCAATTTATTTATTGGCAGAGTTATTTTATGTTTGTTTTTATGATGTTTACTTTGTTCAATTTTCTTTTTAAAAAGTAGTATTTTCGTGACCCTGGAACCTATCTTCGATCTTTACATGGTTTGCTATAGAAAGTCTTAATTCACTTTTAGTCGTGTTTTTTGGAACGTAACCACGACGCAAAGTGAGGTATTGGTGTATATAGATGGATAAATAAGATATATTTTAAATTATATTCGACTAGCAGCGTAACATCTTGAGAGACCCAAAGGCTCCGGTTTAAACGACAACCTTCTTTTTTGCGCAGTTCTTATTCATAAAACACAATAAATATTCAAAAATGATTTCTTTTTAACAATCATGTCTTCACTTCACAAAACATGTTCAACAATTATTCGACTTAACAATTTGATTTCGACCATAGTTTTTATAATATATGTCGTATCTCTATCGACTCTCTTTTATTAATGTAGATTTCACCGCGCGGTGACCCTTTTATACGTTTACATACAACTAGCGCCATCTGTCGATGCTGACAGAAAGTACAAGTTTTCGTTATGTTTATTTATATATATATATATATACGAGTATACTAGCTGATCCCGCAACGTTGTTTTGCAAAAAAAAAATATTTTTAATTTTCTTAAGGGTTGATCGTAGAGGGGTAAAAATTTAGGGTTGTATCTATTTTAGTATGCTGTATCATAAAAAAATAAAAACAAAAAATTTCGTCAAAAAATAAAAAAAAATTTAAGGGTGAACAACCCTTATCACTTAGGAGCATGGAAAATAGATAGTAGCCGATTCTCATACCTACTGAATACGCATATAAAATTTGGTAAAAATCGGTCGAGCCGTTTCAGAGGAGTTCAAGTTCGAACACCGTGACACGAGAATTTTATATATTAGATATAGTTCCGATGTGTGTCTTTTCATAAGGTATGTCAAACATTAAGAAGTCAATGATATGAAGTTTTAATCAGGTTATGTCTGGAGGCATACGTTCGCGCGGCTCGGCGAGGACTGGGTGTTCCTGGCGCTGCTGGGCATCATCATGGCTGTCCTCAACTTCGCAATGGACAGGGGCATCGCGGTCTGCAACAATGGTGAGTTGAATAAATTATCATCAGGATAATACGTTGCACCAACGAAGCAAGTCTAGCGTATGTGATTATTATAATTTACTAGTTGATCCCGCAAACGTTGTTTTGCAAAAAAAATTAAAGTTATTAATTAACAAATGTAAGATAAGGGTTAATCATAGAGGGGTGAAAATTTAGGTTTGTATGTATTTTTGTATGCTGTATCATAATAAAATAAAAACCAAAAAAATTGTCTAAAAAATTAAAAATAAAATTTAGGGGTGGACCACCCTTATCACTTAGGGGTATGGAAAATAAATAGTAGCCGATTCTCAGACATACTGAATACGCATGTAAAATTTGGTAAAAATCGGTCAAGCCATTTCGGAGGAGTTCAAGTTCGAAAACCGTGACACGAGAATTTTATATATTAGATTTATTTAGTACACTAAAATAGTACATTATATAGCATTTATTATTTATTCGTATTTATATAATACCTTTTTCACTTAAATGTATATACAGACATGTATATGTGTGTATACTTATTTATATATTTGTATGTATGTACATACAAAACTACGCTCTCCGACATCTCTCATCTCCATCCAAAGGTTGTCTCGTAGAGATCGATCCGAGCGATAAGACCGCCTCTTGTACCTCTATATGTATTGTTTCTTTTATTTAGTTAATATCTATGGTGTAAAATACAGTGTAAATAAAAAAGTACAGTGATTTAAATAAGTTTTTTAAAAGTCAAAAAGGTTTTTTATTTATGGCCCCCGCTATTGGGGGCCTCTCGTACCCCCTATCTTTTGTGGGACAGGGATTTTACGGGCAAATTTATTTAATTATTCACATCTTTTTTTATTTTCTTTCTCTTCATGTATACTTCTTAAGATCTTTCATTCAGTTTTCTTACACATTTCTCCTTATTATTCTCTTCAAAAAAGTCAAAAAGATTTAATGTCTATGACCTCCTTTCAGCTCGCATGTGGATGTACAACGACCTGGCAACATCCACGTTCAGCCAGTACGTCGCGTGGGTATCTCTACCCGTCTGCCTCATACTCTTCGCAGCTGGTTTTGTCCATATCGTCGCCGCGCAGAGCATCGGTGAGTAACTTCTGCCTTTTCGAATAATTTGCAGTTAAAGCCATCAATGTATATCTAATTTTAAAAGAGTCGTTTTGATTAGAATATTATAGTAGATGCCATATTTATTTTTAAAAAAATTGAAGTGTGTTAATAGGACATACTGTTTCAGAGAAAACATGTATATACTATGATCTAGTCCAGTGATTCCCAAAGTGGTCTATATCGACCCCTAGGGGTCGATGACAACCTGCAAGGGGTCTACGTTAGCGAAAAAATATTTGGGGTCCATGAAATGAAAATGGGGGTCCACGATAGTGGATCTCAACACATACACTGATAGTACCTATTTACTTACATCATACTATCTTATAATATCAAAACATTTACATTATTTATGAAAGTACCTATGAAGTAAAAAAAATATTATATATATTTATAAAATTGTGTAAGTTGTAGGAACTTGTAAAAATATGAGAGTCGCAGTCTCAGAGCTTCGCTACCTTGCACTGACTTGTTCAATTCGTCACTCTATAAATACGAATGTGGGACAAATACGTTTATTCGTTTCCTGAATCTTGGAAAGGAAAGTGCTATAAAAATAATAAATCATAATTTATAGTTTATTTAATGTTACGTATATTTTACATAACAGATACAAAATTTAATTTTGAGTACTTTTAATTTAAATTCAATTAATAAATGTATAAATTAATAGTGTTTTTACTTTATGTTTTTAACACTAAACTTCACTACAGTTAGAAATTTACAGGAAATCAATATCAGGTAAGTAGGGGGTCTACCCAACACGGAAAAACATGGCAAGGGGTCTACGACACAAAGTTTGGGGAACTTTGATTTAGTCAAAGAAATAATTAGGAATAAATTTGTAGTGAAATTAAAATCGGTAGAGTTAGAATTTGTAGAATACTATATATACTTGGGACAAACCAATCCAGCTTAATAAGTCGTAACTTAGAGCATAAACCACTCGTTAAATCCAACTCATGCAGCGTTCAGGATGATCTAAAATCTCTTCTCATCCAAAATGCCGCAATGTTTGAAAGACGAAGGTTTTTGACCAATACGTGTTATCGTTGACATATGGATCCGTCACGTGATCACATACGACGTGAGATCAATGGAAAGTTTTGCCCGTAGTTTTGATGCTAGATCGAATTATAAATGAGATCCGCAATAGAAATATCACAACATAGCTCGAAGAATTGCTCAATTAAAGTGGAAGGGAACGGGGTACATTGCTCGTGTAACTGATGGCCGTTGGGACTTAAAGGTTCTCATGAGTAAGCCCACCAGTGGGTTGACCAACTACATAGATAAGATCGCGAGAAGTCGATGGGTGTGAACAGCGCAGGACCATTCATCATGATGATCTTTGGCTGAAAAGAAAAAGACGTGGTAGTGAAAGATATGAAACAAATAAATTTACGACAGTGTTTAGCTTTTTTGTGCTTCATGACAAACTCATAAAACGCTTAAAAGAAAGCAAATGCAACCAAAAAAGCTCACTAATTTGCAATAATTTTCAAGATTCCATTATTTCAATTTCACACGTATTATTCCGCCTTACCGAGTTCTAAATCTGAACTAAAACAGCCGAAGATATAAAGGATATATATTTAGTCATATCTGTCTTATTCTCTCTCTGAGCTAAATGAGTTAAAGATATAAAAGAGTAATATATATACCATGATCGAAAACATATAAATCACTATTTTTTTGTCAGGGTTACATTTTGTCCATCTCACAAATCTCAATTGGCTTTTGGATTCATGAAGGCTTCAACAGCATATGTCGCTGTTCATCTGTTTCTCTTGTTGTTCGTACCACAAAACTTTGTCCTTTTTTGAAGTTTCGTCTCTATCTTCCAGGCTCTGGTATACCCGAGATGAAGACAATACTTCGCGGTGTGCATCTCAAAGAATATTTGACCTTCAGAGCGCTGATCTCGAAGGTTATCGGGCTGACTGCAACCCTTGGGTCCGGTTTACCACTGGGTAAAGAGGTAATGGATATTTGACTCTACTATACTCTATACCAGTGATTTCCAAAGTGGTCTATATCGACCCCTAGGGGTCTATAACAAAATTTGGGGGTCGATGAAATGAAAATGGGGGTCCACGACAGTGGATCTCAACACTTACACTAATAGTACCTATTTACTTACATCATACTATCTTATAATATCAAAATATTTACTTTATTTATAAAAGTACCTATGAAGTAAAAAAATTAAGATTAACCCTTACAAAATTGACGCTAAATGTTGATAATTTATTATTAAAGCATCAGGTTCATCCTTCTCAAAAAATATTGACTTATTGCTTATGTTATTTTATTAATAGTTTATTTAATGTTACGTATATTTTAAATAACAGATACAAAATTTTATGTTGAGTAGTTTTAATTTAAATTCAATTAATAAATGTATAAATTAACATGTGTTTTTACTTTAAGTTTTTAACACTAAACTTCACTACAGTTAGAAATTTACAGGAAATCAATATCAGGTAAGTAGGGGGTCTACCCAACACGGAAAAATATTGCAAGGGGTCTACGACACAAAAAAGTTTGGGGAACTCTGCTCTATACAGTAATTTCGGCATATGTAAGGTCACTGATGTAGTTCAAAAAATTCTCGTCTGAAATGACAGTGCCCTCTGTCATTTCAGACGAGAATTTTGGTTCGTGCAATCGTTGGACATTGGAGTTGAAAGATTGTCGAATAGAGACCACAAGACGGTAGAGATGGCGTGAACCAAGGTATGTCGTCAAGGTAGCGGTAAATCTATGGATGCGGTATCGTAAGATCATCAGCCATTTTTAATGATGATGATAAAAAAATTTCTAATCGGTTACAAGCCGTCACAATAACTTAGGTACTGATTTAATATGATATCATGTCATACTAGAATTGAAAACTAAATTTTTTTCTCCTATACATCGCCTCACTTCGCCCACACAGAACACAATTTTACATTTATTGTTTTTATCATTTAACACTTTATTTATTATAAATTTTTGTTTATTCTCTTACAGTATATATTTATATTTCATGACTCTTGTTTATTATTGTCATAGTTTTTGTTCTTTTGAGGTTACCTTTAAAGCTAGTAGGATTCTAACCCGCCAAGTTAGAAGAGTCCACAACAATGGTCTTTAAATATATATATATATATATATATATATATATATATATTACAATTACATATACACCAATACATCAATTTGCGCCGTGGTTACGTTCCAAAAAAACACGACGCAAATTGAAACGCCGCAAAGTGAATTAAGATTTTCTATAGCAAACCATGTAAAGATCGAAGATAGGTTCCAAGGTCACGGATATACAATTTATTAAAAAGAAAATTGAACAAAGTAAAAATATTTAAAAAACAAAAATAATATAACTCTGCTTTTCGTAACCAGAAACAACACGTTAAAATTTATATAAATTCATTATTCTCTTTTAAAAAAAAACACAACATACTACATTACAACACACTACGTAATTGAAACTGAACTCCTAAAATGATCAAAACAAAGTGAAAATAAAACTGTATTGAAATAGCGCTGTTTTTTAGTTAGAAAGGGAATACCGAGTTTTGATGTCATGGCGCAATAAGAATCAAAAGTGTTTCCATATTTTGAAAACAAAAGGAAATTTTTAAAAAAATATTAAAGACTCGCACCCAAAACAACGCAACCTCGAAAATCTAACAACGCACAGTGAAAATTAGTACAAATTAAGCAGCGACGCAACTTCGAAAAAAACGCAAAACGAATCGACGTAAAGCGAGGTATTGGTGTATATATAACTTTCATTAATTCATGAACATTTATGAATTTCGGTAACACACATTATACCATACGTTTTCCGATACAATAAAAATTATAATGATTGCGATATAAATTTCTTGTTATATTCTTGTTGTACAGGGTCCATCAGTACACATCGCTTCGATGGTGGCGACGTTATTGTCCAAGCTGGTGACCCGGTTCCAGGGCATCTATAGCAACGAGTCGCGAACCTCGGAGATGCTGGCGGCAGCTTGCGCTGTGGGGGTTGCTTCCTGCTTCGCTGCACCTGTAGGAGGTACAAACTTACCTTTTTTATGGGCCCCCCTCTCTCCGCTGCCATGGTAAAGCAGGGACTATTTATACAATTATTAATTTTTAACTGAATATTATTATAGTCATGCTCCTCCCTCATCCTTTTTAATTTCTTTTCTTACCTTTTCTTTCGTATATCGTCTAACTTCCGTTACTTTCTCTACAGTGTCCCATATTTACATTTTATTTTAGTTTTGTTTGTTCATTATTCTTTCTGCGTTTATTTGCCTTATTCTAAGTCGTATTTTTAAATTATCGCCGTTTAACTTGTTTCTCTTTCATCTTTATTCTTCTTTATCTGCTCTTAACGCTGTATCAGCACTCTGCTACTCTCTTCTCCTTGTCCATTACATCCTATTTCTATGTGAGATAGCCATTTTAAGTTTACGTTTCCGCACTGGATGTGGTTATATGTTAAAAGTATTGTATCTAAATTTAATGTCTCTCTCTTTTTCCAGTCTTATACCTCCCATTTTTCTCGGAGTCAGCTTTCCTAATGTAATTTCTCCACTCCGGATGTATATACATTCTTATGTTCAAAGGTATTGCTTCCTAGAATTTCTCTCTTTCTCATTTCCTGGTCTGATACCCTCCATTTCTCTCGAAGTCAGATTCCTATTATTATATCTTCACTTATATCTTAAAGGGCTGTCAAAATTATTATCTTAAATAATTTTAGTCCTTAAGACTTATTAATTAAAAAAAAAGGGTTTAAATCTCTTGCAGGGTAGTTCAAAAAAGCGAGTGTCAAAAAAAGTAATTTTAATTATAATTTCCAGGAGTACTTTTCTCGATCGAAGTAACGACCACGTACTTCGCTGTACGCAACTACTGGAGAGGCTTCTTCGCCGCATGCTGCAGTGCTATCGTGAGTGTATTTGAAATCTATAAGCGGTTTTTAAAAACGAGAAACATTATTTTGAATTATTTACAATACCCGGCGATAAATATTGCACATCGACCTTTAGAAAGTGACAAAGTTATCTCTATCTCATGAGACGACTGACAAAACGTCACATAGGTAGTGTGGGACAGAGATAGTACTCTACGAAGCCGAAATTAGCCGATTGTCTCTTTCTGACATATATATATGTACAATGTATATATCATATATCCGTATATCTTGGTCGATATTCAATATTTATTGCCGGGTACTGTATTTACACTTTGTTTTACCATAAATAATAACTAAAAAAAGAAACAGTTTTAGAGGTACAAGAGGCGGTTTTATCGCTCGAGGCGATCTCTACCAGACATTCTTGGAAGGAGATGAGAGACATGAAGGAGAGGGTGTACATACTACTAAATACATACATTACTATATATATATAGTATTATATATATATATATATAAATAGGTATTATTATTGGTTGTCATTTGAAACACATTTATCAGATGTTCCGGCTGCTATCTGTGTGGTCCGGTGCACTGCCCACCGTGAAGCCACTGTTCCCCACCAATCTGCCTCAGGACTTTCCCTTCGATCCTCAGGAGTTCGCAGTCTTCGTTCTTCTAGGGTGAGTCTTACGTGTTCGTTTCAACCCATAGACAACCACACCAACCCCAAAGATATCTATGGGGGATGTACCTTTATCACCACGCTTTGTGGTATTATGGTATTCAGAAGATGCTGCTGCCCATATAATTAAAAAAATCCTATAAAATTAAAGCACAAAGTGTGGATTATATGAAATTGTATCGGAGATTCGAATGCGCTACCTACAATCTCAAGTCCTCAGTCTGCTTCGTCTATAGTCTTATAATAAAATATATTTATTGGATTCCAGGATAGTTTGCGGACTTTTTTCTGCGCTGTGGGTGTTCATGCACCGTCAGTATGTACTCTTCATGAGGAACACCAAGACCCTCAGCAACTTCCTGCAGAAGAAGTAAGATATTTTAATTACAAATATATGTGAAGACATACTTAAAGTCCCGAAAAGTCGCTGGATGCGTAGGCGCAGGACTGGTAATCACGACGATCTTGGGGACTCCATCTGAAAAGAAAAAAAAATGTGAACACAAAAAAAATATTTTATGATAGTTTTCTTTTTCATATCATTTTATCTTTGTTGTACGCGTAATGTTTTTAATAACAGTAAACTTTATAAATGAAACATTTTAATGTTTCATTTATAAAGTTAATTAAAACACTTGTACTAATATTTTCCAAACGCCACCCCACAAGATAATAAAAAAAAGAAACAAAATGTCACGCGCCGGCGCGAGATCGGCACTGCGAAAGGAATTCTCTCTATCAGTGTCGGTTCTCGTGGTTTTTGGCAAATGGCGGACCTTTTCTCGTACTCATATTACAGACGCAATAAAAAAAATGTATATAAGAATAACTAAAAAGTAATAGTTCACCAACAAAGTCAGAACACGTTCAAGCGCAGTGCTGATAAGTTAGCATGTTACTTAGCACAAAGCCGGCACCGTACTAGCTTATTAAAGTTGGTCGCTAAGTATCTCGCGAAATTGGCCCCCCTACCTCACACCCCGCGTCTCGCACCGGCGCGACTTTAACAGCTAATTTAAGTATACTTGTGTATATCTATCTCTTTCTTATCCATCAAGAGAAAAAGAGATAGATAAGATTTATTTTACAATATACATATGTGTATTTTAAAAGCTCCTTTATTATTTCAGCCGCTTCATCTACCCAGGGTTCATGACGCTAGCGGTGATGTCGGTGCTGTTCCCTCCCGGCATCGGCAGGTTCATGGCAGCTGACCTCGGCAACCAGGAACAGGTACAGTCACGAACAAATTCAATATCTAAAATGTCTGTTTATGAAATTATTCACAGGATTTTACCGCATGACTGTACTTATTTTGATAAAATGGAATCACAGTGCTAAATTAAAATTAATTTTTAAACTAAACAGCGGTAGCTCAGCGGTGAGAACTGTAATCGTAGGTCGAGGGTTCGATTCCTGGGATACAGCCTTATATATAATTCACACTTTGTGCATCAATAATAGGATTGCCACGGCTCACAATCGACTTTTCAGAGAAGGGCTTCTGGACAATGACACCAAGATAGTTTGTAATTTAAAATGGATATTATAAATTATTAAAATGGTAAAAATATAAATAAAGACTATATCAGCCACAAAAGATATCATTAAATTTGTAACGTGATTACATAGGTAACACACATATCACAAGTATTTCTATGGCCCCGTCTTTGGGATCTTCCTTTCAAGTCCTATATATAGTGGACAGATGCCATATTTATATTAAAAAATCCAATTTTATTTTTATTTCCATACTTATCATTCGTTCTTTTCAATTTCTTTCATTCTTTCCTCTAATTTCCTTCACAATATCTCTCATTTCATTCACATTTCTACAATTTTAATTGTTTACCAATTTATTATAATATAACAATTTTGATCATGTAGGTGTTATCTTTGATGGCGAATTTCACGTGGTCGGATGAATTGACAGCGGAACAGGCGGCGGTGGTAGCGCATTGGAGAACCCCTGAAGTGGATCTCTACGGCTGTCTCGTCATATACTTCGTCTCCATTGTGAGTACATTTCATCACTCATCACATATCTCATCACTATATTGTACCACTAACATATTTAAGTTCCACTATAGCTCACTTATAAATTTTTTTGACGGGACTTTCAATGCTGCCTAAATGGAATTTGCAGATTTCGAGAGTTCTAAGTGGCAGGGTGCAGAGTGCATCTAGTCCAGAGTTCCCCAAACTTTTTTGTGTCGTAGACCCCTTGCCATGTTTTTCCGTGTTGGGTAGACCCCCTACTTACCCGATATTGATTTCCTGTAAATTTCTAACTGTAGTGAAGTTTAGTATTAAAAACTTAAAGTAAAAACACATGTTAATTTGTACATTTATTAACTGAATTTATATTAAAACTACTCAAAATATTATAAAATTTTGTATCTGTTATGTAAAATATACATAACATTAAATAAACATAAAATAAACTATAAATAAATTAACATAAGCAATAAGTCAATATTTTTAGTAAGAAGGATGAACCTGATGCTTTAATAATAATCAGTCAATTCAATTTGTTTTGATATTATAAGATAGTATGATGTAAGTAAACAGGTTCTATCAGCGTATATGTTGAGATCCACTATCGTGGACCCCCATTTTCATTTCATGGAACCCAACTTTTTTTCGCTGCCGTAGATTATCATAGACCCCTAGGGGTCGATATAGACCACTTTGGAAATCGCTGATCTAGCCTAAGATCTGTTTCAATGTAGCAAAGCTATAAGGCTCCTGGGTGAGCCTCGTTTCGGGTCGCTGAATGAAGTGACTAAGTTCAAGGTCCCCCACTTTAATAATGGCTTCCGAATTCTAAAATTATTTTACATAAAAGTATTCTAGTCGTAGTGGCCAATACGGAGCGTGAACGCTATAGATTTGTCTAATAGATTCAGACGTTACTTTGCGGAAGTCCATCGTAAGTAATAAAAGGACTAATATATAGCTACTTCCGCTATGTAGCTGTAGTCGTGCAATAAAGTGCACCGCCCGCCAGCCCGCTGATAAATGCGCAATAATTTGATATACAAAGCCTGTTCAGCTACGCATGCTGATCTTAAATATCTAACAGATTCAGGCGTTACTTTGCGGAAGTCCATCCTAAATAATAAAAGGACTAATATATAGCTATTTCCGCTATATAGCACTAGTCGTGTAATAAAGTGCACCGCCCACCCGCTGATAAATGCGCAATAATTTGATGTCCAAACGCGCCTATTCAGCTACGCGTGCTGATCTCAAATATCTAATAGATTCAGGCGTTACTTTGCGGTAGTCCATCCTAAATAAGAAAAGGACTAATATATAGCTACTTCTACTTTCTACTTTATTATAAATGCGCATTTATCAGCGGGCTGGCGGGCGGTCCACTAAATTGCACGACTACTGCTACATAGCGGAAGTAGCTATATATTAGTCCTTTTCTTGCTAGAGATTTGACCTATTTTAATATCGGCAGTGGTAGTCCAGAGGTATAGGACTGAGAATTGCTATCTTTGGTCGCGTATTCGATTCCCGGTATACAGTCTTGAATACTGATTATATAGGATTGCTACTACTTAAAAATATTTAATAGAGTATGATAAGCAACGTCGTCTATGTACCAACCAGCCTGCGTGGTGATTATGATATATCCCCCCCATATTTTGGGGAAAGGCCGGTAGTAGGTAATTAGTTTTTGCGACGACTTTTATTTCACTAGACGCTTGTATATGTTTCTTTAGCCAAACATACACGATATTAAGTCGTGAAATTTATATATACATGTATATATGTCTTATATATCGCATAAAAACAGTTCTGAGTATAGTTAGTGTTTTTTGTATGGATAATTAATAACAAAACGTATCGACGAGGATGGGATTCGAACCCACGCGTGCAGAGCACATTGGATTAGCAGTCCAACGCCTTAACCACTCGGCCACCTCGTCATGTATCAATTATTATATAAAGTAGGCTGTTATCAAACTTTATATTCACATATACATATTTTTAATTTATTTACACTTTTTTGATGCCATACTAATATATATTTTTAATGAATAAACCATAATATATTTTTGATACCATAAACCAGAGTTCTCCAAACTTTTTTGTGTCGTAGACCCCCTACTTACCTGATATTGATTTTCTGTAAGTTTCTAACTGTAGTAAAAATTTTGTGTTAAAAAATTAAAGTAAAAACACGTGTTAACTTATACATTTATTAATTGAATTTAAATTAAAACTATTTAAAATTAAATTTTGTATCTGTTATGTAAAATATACTTAACATTAAATGAACAATTTTTTTACTTCATAGGTACTTTTATAAATAATGTAAATGTTGTCATATTATAAAATAGTATGGCGTAAGTAAATAGGTACTATCAGTGTATGTGTTGAGATCCTCTATCGTGGACCCCCATTTTCATTTCATGGACCCTCAAATTTTTTTTCACTGACGTAGACCCCTTGCAGGTTGTCATAGACCCCTAGGGGTCGATACAGACCACTTAGGGAATCACTGCCATAGACAATAAGTAGAAAAAAAAAGGAAACAATTTATAGAAAGGTACAAGTGGCGGTCTTATCGCTCGAGGCGATCTTTACCAGACAACCAGATGAGAGACATGAAGTAGAGTGCAGTTCATGGTGTACATATATACAAATACATATATATACATAAACAGATACGAATAAATAATAGTTTCTACGCAATAACCTATTTAGAGGCCAAAGGAGTGCTCTTTTACCATGTTTTAAATGCTGACAGCGACAGCAGTGATATATATATATATATATATATAAAGGACTTCACAAAAAAAATCAGTACTTTATCTTTTCTTCCTGCTTCCTCTTCTGCTTTATATTGCTTCTCCTTAGCATAGGCATTTCTCTAGAATAGCAATGAGGAGATCCGGTAACTAAAGAATGGAACTGCCATAGCGTTACGTCAAGATAGGACAGTTAAAAAATATGACCTTTAAAACCTTAAGGTTCTCCATCACCCAGGTTCGACCGTGGTTTTCGGAAGACGCTGGATGGAAACCTCCTTGACCTATTAGAAATCTAAGGGAGATTTCTATATGTAATCTTGGAAGTTCCACCTCTTCAATCAGTGTTTGTCAACGTGAGCCCCAGGCCTACAAGGTGGCAATTGGATTCCTAAGGAATTTGAAAGTGAATTCGACACGAATTAAAGCCTTTAATATAAAAAAATATATGGAGAGAGAGTGGCATAAGAATTTTAGAAAGGCTAAAGTGGGACATTGTATATGAAAAGTAAAAAAAATACTGCCTTAACCCTTAATAGCCTGATTTACGAAAGTGATTTTTTAAATATTACTGTGTTTGCTTGAGGGTCAAGATGAAGGGAAAAATAGATTGTTTTTAATTTCGTTGGAAAGAATATAATACAACTGTAAAATAAGTACAGCCAACCTATAAAAGAAACTAATAGCAATGTGAACATTCAATTGGTTGGATTGGTATCAAAATTGAAACTCTAGGCTATTAAGGGTTATATAATGATTCCATCTACATATGGATTAGTTTTCTACAATAGAATTGACGATAACATTTATCTCTGTTAAAAAAAATTGATATAAATATTTTTAATTCACAGTTTATAATCAACCGTTGTGTTCTGCAAAGTATTTTCACAGGTGTTGTTTTATAAATGTTTGCATTGCATCTGTATGCAATGAAATTCATTTAATTAAATAAAAAGGTGAGTAATACGATATGGTTGTAATGGTTGAGACCATTGAGGACCTGGGTACAATGCTCGATGACCTCAATAAAGCCTTCGGACAAGTAGGTCATAGTGGCGATATTTGACGGAGGCCTGTACCTTGCAGTGGTCGTCCATTGACTAGAAAGAAGAATTAAATCAAATGTCACACATCTATTCACATTGGTCTTGAATTTAGAAAAATTCAGACTATGGAAGAGGAAATTACGGAAAAACATTCTAGATCGTAAAATAAATTATTTAAAGTACCAACAAAAACCTTGTTCCTTGTTTAAGTGGTTCCAGGATAATGGAATACAAAATGAATGATTATAACAGGCATAATTTATAAAGAAGTGTTTACACTAAACTAATTTTTTAAATGCCATTTATAGAATTCAAATTTCTTACGTTCATATTTACAATCTTCATAACAAGCTGAGATCTGGACTCTCATGATTCTGGATCATCGGAAAATTGACGCTCAGGAGATTTGGTTCTGAAGAAGGATGTTCAGAATCCCGTAGACGACGTACCGAACCAACGTTTCGATCCTTAAAAACCTCGACATAAAAGAGAGGGTCAATACCCTCTCTTTTATGTCGAGGTGCACTCATATGTGCACAGTTTACAATTAAACTGTGCACATATGAGTCTTCAAGTTCTTTGGACATATCACCCGTAACTCCCAACGGAACGTTTGATGATGCAAGGGAAAGTAGAAGGCAGGAGATCTCGTGGACAGTCTCCAAGGAGATGGACAGACATCATCAAAACTGTCAATAATATGTTAATGGATGCTCTCACTCCGACAAACACAGAGCTACATGCCGCTGCTTTAGCAGAAGGAGCACCAGAATCTACCAGAGTAGAATAAGAAGAGAAGAAAACTACAATTCCTCATCATGTGATTTAATTTCAATTTCTAAGTTCATTAATTATAAATATTTATTAAGTTATCCTTTATTTTAGGCAATTAGATAACATTTGAAATTTATTCGCGAAAGTTGTATACTGAAATTTTTCATTTGTGTAAACGCATGCTTACATTATGAGAGATACTGGTTTTGGAAAATTTACTATAGAATTCCTGTGATATTTTTATTTCTCCTTTACAGTTCTTCCTAAGTATGGTGTCTTGCACCCTGCCTGTGCCTGCTGGTATATTCGTGCCAGCCTTCAAGATGGGCGCCTCCCTGGGCCGGCTCACGGGGGAGATCATGCACTACTTCTGCCCACTGGGCGTAGCTTACGGTGGTCATATACAGAAGATCTTACCTGGTAAGTATATGCTTTAGTTTAGATTATGTGGAAAAGGTAACCACCGCACACATACTGGCGTACAACCTGAGAGTGGCAATAAGGAGTAGGGATGAGGAAGCAGTCGCATGAAACATCATTTTTTAAACTGATCATTGTTAGGGCGCTGTGAAAAATAAACAATACAAATTATTTAATTCAGGAAATAGTTTTAGAGACGTAGTAAATACTGACATGAGAAAACGCGAGCTGAAAAAAATCTAAAATATTAAATATTATTGTAAAAACAAAGGTAAAGCCGCTAATGTCTGTGGAATAAATAAATCTAATTAATCAATTTAATCGAAATATTATACAGTACCCGGCGAGAAACATTGCAAATCGACTTTTAGAAAGAGATAATCGGCTAATTTCAGCTTCGTAAAGCACTATCTCTGTCCCACACTACCTGTGTGACGTTTTATTAGTCGTTGTATTTCGTGTGACAGAGAACGCTCTACGAAGCGGAAACTAACTGGTTGTCTCTTTCTAAAAGTCGATGTGCAATATTTATCGCCGGGTCCTGTAAATAATACTAGACTTTCATGTAAAAATAATAAAAAATGTATTTCCCACACCATACAACGATTTGCTGAAATGTCAATCAAATTAAAAATTACTTAATATATTCTCTTTATCTGCCGTGGTATAAAATGTAAAGAAGCTAATCATAGTTTAATCTGCGATTATGAATTTCGATCTCATTTTTCGTTAAATAATTTTTTGTCTCTGTCTATCGCATTAAAGTACAGGAAATGACAGAGACATGTCATCACAGACGTAAAAGGCCTGGTGACGATTAAATAGCTTTTTTACGAGAAAAACATCAGCACAAACCCGCCCTTGCAGAGGAACAACTTCTTAAATATTTCATTTTCAGGGGAAGATATTCTCTACCTCTTACTCTTCTTCCAAATCCAGTCCAGTCCTTCTTCAGCCAAGTAGTGATGGCAACGGACTCCCTTCAGTCCATCACCCAGATTGCAAAGGGAACAAGAGAGATAGAGAGAGACAAAGCATTTTTTTACTTCGCTGTAGTAGAACTGGTCAGATCTGGTAATAAAATATGAGGAACCATAAAAAATCGGAGTGAACTCAAAGATGATGAAATAAAAAGAATCGGTTTCTCCGATCACCGATGTAACACCATATTAAAGATTTCACATCATAAATGAATATAAATAGATGATAAAAATGTTTTTCGATTACGTATTATATGTAGTTACTATATCGTTGTTTCAATCCATAGTCGCAAGGCATAAGGCTCCATAGATATCTATGGTGTGATATACCATAATCGCCAAACTTAGCAGGCGAGTCGGCGATCGCAGTGTGGCATATATGTGACCCTGCTGCCCATCCTCTGGAAACTTGTTTGTTTACCAGTGGAAATTCTGTATAATTAATACACATAGTGTAAATATATACAGTAATACCCCGCTTTACGCGGTTTCACTATAACGCGAATTACAAATTTAGCGCTCAAATGCCTCGAATTACGCGAAAGAGTGCGTATAAATATAATGAGTCATCAACTTCTCTATGGTGTCTTGACCATCTGTCAAACAATTAAAAACAGTGTTGGGTGTTATGAACGTATTTTACAAGAACGTAAACAAAACGTTACCCAAAAGACAATAGACGTATTTTTCCGTAAAAAATAAGAGTATGATGATGATGTAAATATGAGTATGCATAAAGTGTTCCTAGAATTAAAGTGATTAATTAAAATGATTTGTAGTTTTTTGTAATAATTTTTGACTATGTTTATTCATAAACCTCGTTATACGCGAATTTCAGTTAACGCGTTTTTTTTGGAACATATCCCTCGCGTAAAGCGGAGTATTACTGTATAACTGAATAAATATTTTAATTTATTTCCACGCCTACAAGGTAATACAAATAAGGTAAATATTTAATTTTAATATGTATTTCATGTTATATGTAAATATATTTGACAGGCCTCACCCAAAGACATTTATGGCAGGATATACCATACACAGATGATGCTGCCCAACCTCTGGAAATAGTGCACTGGCAATTCTGTATAATTAATGCACAAAGTGTTAATTATACAAGATTGTATGTAATCGAACCCGCGACCTACGATCAAGTGTCAGTCTCTATCGCTGAGCTATCGCTCGTGTAATGAGATTATTTATTCACTATTTTTAGAGGCATGTCAATTTTATTAAATACAAATTAAGTGAAATAATTTCGACGTGAAGGTAACCAAAATTTTACTTTTAAATTTGTATGGCTATATTTGATTATATTAGGATATAAGTTATAATTATTGTTAAAACAAAAATATAAATATTGATAAAATTAATTTATACAAATTTGGAACTTTTAAAAGAACCCTTAATAGCCTGATTTACGAAAGTGATTTTTTAACATTACTGTGTTTGCTTGAGGGTCTAGATGAAGGTAAAAATAGATTTTTTTTTAATTTTTTTTTCGTTGGAAAGAATATTATACAAGAGTAAAATTCGTACAGCCAACCTATAAAAAAAACTAATAGTAATGTGAACATTCGTTTTAAAAGATTGGTATCAAAATTGAAACTCTAGGCTATTAAGGGTTAAAATTCATATGTGTGTGAGTGAGATGTAGATATATCGTCGTGCTTGTCTTGCAGGCGGTTACGCGACCGTCGGCGCCGCAGCCTTCACTGGTGCTGTCACGCACACCGTCTCCACCATCGTCATCGTCAGCGAGATGACTGGTCAAGTATGTACACCATCTATTTATTTATATATTACCAGACAAACAGACATACAGTGAAATAAGTAAAAGAACCAATATTTAGCCACTTCCGCACATGCAGTGGTAGTCGTGCAACAAAGTACACCGCCCGCCAGCCCGCTGACAAATGCGCATGCGGCAAACAATGCGAATTACACAACCGCCACCGTTAAATCACTCAACACGTGTTTCACCCCTCCACGAGGCATCTTCAGGAGTTATGTTACACCGATTAGTGTCAAACACAGACAGCACTCTTTGTTTGACACTAATCGGTGTTAACACGTGTTGAGTGATTAAACGCATTTATCAGCGGGCTGGCGGGCGGTGCACTTTGTTGCACGACTACCGCTGCATGTGCGGAAGTGGCTAAATATTAGTCCTTTTCTTACTTAGGATGGACTTCCGCAAGGTAACGCCTGATTCCATTAAATACAGTGAAATAACTCCGGACCATTATAATATAATTGAACAATTCGTGAAATTTCATAAAAGAAAGGTGTCATATCACGTAACAAACTGCTCAAAATGTACATATATATATTTGGGATGCCCAATGGAAAAACACTCGATTTGACATCTAAAACTTCAAATAATACAACTGCATAACAAATTCTTAATGTTGCCGCTAAAACTAAACACTCCCACATATGTATGTAGATTCTCAAATAATATATACTCAAATATATATTTTATAAGACAATTTATCTCGGCTATGTATATACTTCAAATAAATATACATGCGTTGTTCTAATAACAAAAAACGACGCTTAAAATACATTATTTAAATTATAATTTCTTTATAAAAGTTCATTCAGTAATATTTTATATTAACACTTTGATATCTCAAATACCAACTGTTTTACCGACCGCAATAGACGCCATCATAACACTATTGTTAACAGCGCCATCTATGAAGCGTCAAAGTTAAACAGTCACTGCTTTACCGACATTAAGTGTGTTGCAATACAAATTAATGAAACTAGTTTATTTACATATATATATGTAAATTGCCTTCTTTAATTTACGTTCCCTTTTTAATTGTAAATCTTCTACTCATGTCAATTACCATAACAAATAGAAACGGCAGTTTGAACGTTAAACTGAAGTTCTAGTCGTAGTGGCCTACTAGCGTAGGTGTTGGGACCTAAAGAATCTAGCTTCAATACCATTAACCCACGAGTTGTGTATATGTTAAAATCGTAGCTTCCCACAAGTTTTATTGGAAATCTATAGGATCGACAACTCCAGCAGTGGGTATGACTGAGTACAAAGAATTTTTTTTAAATCGGGCACGGTATAAAAATGTTTGTTTAGCTATCAGAAAAAAAAATTATGAACCTCATTTAGTTTGTTGCTACTCCTCAACATGTAGCGCTTTACAGCCCTAAAATAAAGTCACCACGTATATTAAAATTGGTATATTTTATATAAAGATTAAAATAATTATCAAAAGAAGCAAATAATACTTGGTTGTAACAGCTCCTAATAGATACTGTTTGTGCGACAGAGATAACGCTCTACGCAGCGATTGTCTCTTTCTAAATGTCGATGTGATTT
Organism: Battus philenor; assembly: GCF_028537555.1. Taxonomy (NCBI): domain Eukaryota; kingdom Metazoa; phylum Arthropoda; class Insecta; order Lepidoptera; family Papilionidae; genus Battus; species Battus philenor. Next base: position 10,823,212 of record NW_027181689.1, on the reverse strand, counting down.
ATCGCCGATATAACAAGCTTAACATCCTGCAGGTGACTCATATACTGCCTGTAATGGCAGCTGTGTTAGCTGCCAACGCAACCGCCTCATTACTGCAACCTTCTTGCTTCGACAGCATTATACTCATCAAGAAACTTCCTTACCTACCTGACCTGCTCTCATCCGCAAGCCGTAAGTATCTTCTCTTTCGTTTCACTGATTATTTATGAAAACATATATCAAATATAGTGTTGGTAAAAAAGTTTCAAACAAGTATTTTTTTAAACCTCCTATGTGCCATGCTTCACCTTTTTCAACTGATGGATGTCTACTACAAGGCATAAGCCTACTCCAAAAATCACCACGATGACCGGACCTGCGACTTCCGGCGTCTTCCCACGACTTCCCTCGACTTCCCGCGACCTTAACTATGTCCTAGTTGGGTGCCTACCGTAACCTTTCTAAAATAAGGGCTAAACTCGATTCGGGTTCCTTCGAATTGTTCTCTTAACTATCAAATTGTCCCACGTGTGGGTCGTGACCCTCACGTTGGGAAACACTGAAAGCGTTGAATATAAAGCTATTTCGCTGTCAATTAATATTTGCAGATATAATATATAAAATCGAATAAATACATATTAAAATTTATTATTGTTTACTATCTGTTCCTGCAGATTTAGTACAGAAGTTTTCTCCTATCGTAGACTTTGTACAGCCAGATGTCATTATCCTAAGTCATTAGAATTAAAAAAAAACAAATTAATTTAACATATTTCAAAATTGATCACTCGGTGTATATATATATATATATATATATATATATATATATATATATATATATATATATATATATATGAATGCGGGCATCGTCGGTTGACTGAAAAATAAAAAGAATTATGTAGATAATAGCTTTAAGATATCATTTTTTAGCTATAATTAAACACCCTGTATATGATTGAAGAAGAACCACAATTGTGTTACAAGTGACTTTATTTTGATGTTTACTTTCCTTCAATAAAACATTAAGTTGCAAGCGTAAAAATGACAGTTATGTGTCATTTAACAATTCTAGCTGGGAGCTAGATGTAGATGGCATTTAACATTAATCTAGTGTAGGTATCAAAGTATAAAAACTCCTCCGGGAGGCTTTATTTGGACTTCTATTTGCTATTTTACTATCGGTTTTAAACCTAAAATAAAATTCCACGCTGTTCAGGGTCTACTCAGTGCCGTCGGGAATTATAAACAAAAACATAAAATATAATATACTTTGGCGAAATTATCGATGCAAATTTAAAGTTCATTTACATAAAATCGATTTAAATTTATTCGAGTCAATCAATTATATGTTTTATTTTCGAAAAATGTATACATGACGAGGTGGCCGAGTGGTTAAGGCGTTGGACTGCTAATCCAATGTGCTCTGCACGCGTGGGTTCGAATCCCATCCTCGTCGATACGTTTTGTTTATATATCTATAAATTATAAAACTAAAAATACCACCTGAAACATCACGCTAAATTATCAAAACATTATAACAAGGAACTATTTTGTATGTATTTATCCAGTAACTTTATATATATATGTATTATTGTATGTTTCGTAATTTTAATGTAACTACGGAAAATATTTTAACTTGATATTTTCAAATAAAATACTCTCATTTAGAACATTATCAATCGAATAATAATTCTTTTCGTATTATAAAGAAATAATAATATTTTTTATTTGAAAATTAAAATCATTTTTTTATTATAATAATGCTATCTTTTTTCCTCTCGTACCCCTAACTTTTTGGGAACAGGGACTTTATTGTTCATTAATTTTTTCACTCTTTTCTTCATTCATCACTCTCTTTCACGCGTCACAATATCTTTCATTCTTTACTTTCGTCCTTCACAATATCTTACGTTTTGCTCTTTTATACCTTCTTTCTTTCCTTGCCTTTCTTCCATCATCTTCTTACTCTAAGGTAGCTAGGTACATTTTATTTATTTTTATTTATATAATAATGCTATCATCACTACTTGTGTCTTTTCCATCACCATCATCAGAGTAACTAGCAATCAAATCAACGTCCAAGTAATCAACCCGAGACATGGTAAGTTATTAAAAATATTATATTGTTACGTACTGTGGGTTCTGACTTGAAATGAAACACCACTAGTTTACAAGGAGTCCTATATTCACAAATCAGATGGTCACCCTACTTTAACACAAAGTATACATTCACTTAGTCCAAACTTCGCTTCTAAATCGCTCTAGACATCACTGTCCAAATAACTTACCAAATAGTCACTTTGTATCACTAATCGTAGATCTTAATATTATAACTCAAAAAACAACACTGAACTGTCGACATGGGGAGTACACCTATTTATACTACGAACAAGGTTCTAGTAAGTTCGAGATAGTACTCGATTAGAATTTCCGAGAACCGTACACAAAAAATTATTAATAACTTCAAAGTCACGCGTGTTCACGGGAATACGGCACTTATTTATTTAGCACATGGATGAATTTCCTATGCAGTCCAGTTTACTAGAATTATCTAGCTTTATGTAGAACTATTTTTTTATGCTTACTTGATCCTAGGGTTCAGTGTTAATTGTGTAGATAGTTCTGAGATTCATAACAGACTTAACTTGTGCTTTGTAACAATGTTAAAACCCTAAAAAGCAATTTACCAAAGTAAGTGAATAAAAAATAATTCTGGGTTTTCATCAAAATTAGTTTGATCTAGAATTTTCATTACGTACACGTGAATGATCCTGATTTTATCTAATATATAAAATTTCCATGTCACAATGATAGTTACCGTACTCCTCCGAAACGGCTTGACCGATTTTTACCAAATTATATATGCGTATTCAGTACGTCTGAGAATCGGCTACTATCTATTTTCCATACCCCTAAGTGATAAGGGTGGTCCACCCCTAAATTTTTTAATTTATTTTTAATACAAAATTTTTGGTTTTTATTTTTTATGATACACCATGCAAAAATACATACAACCTTAAATTTTCACCCCTCTAAGATCAACCCTTATTTTTTATTTGTTAAATAAATACTTTTTTTTTATTGCAAAGCAACGTTTGCGGGATCAGCTAGTAATTATATAAATAGATGTTAAATTATAGCGATCATTTATATACAGTATGTCAGAAGATACCAATTTGATATAAACGAGAATCTAATTTAGCTCTTATAGAAATGTATTCCTTAGATTGAAATAGGTTCCAAAGGCATTTCATTCTGTTTAAACACTTCGAGAAATCTTTTTACTTGTGATAAATATATAAAAACTTAAAATAAGTGAACTTGCAACTGATTTTCTATCTAAAGTGTGGTACACCATGTCTAAAAATCAATATTTTTCAACATTAATATATATCTTTTTCAAAATTCACACATTGTACTGCCAGAAGCTATAGACCAGTCTCATTACAATGGAAAGAATAAATAAATTACATTATACAGGATGATTTAAAAAAAAGGATAGCTTTGCGTACGTTTTACTTTATCACTCGTTCTAATGTATGTCTTCTACTGGACACTGTGGATCTTCTTTTCTAATTAACCTCTTTTATTGATAGGGCGTGGCTATATATGACCACGCCCACATTAATTCAAAGTAACGAATTTAAAAATAGAAACGTATCTATGGCAGGAATGTACGACATTTGCGTGGAAGACTTCATGGTGAGAGACGTCAAGTATATCTGGAACCGGATGACCTTCCAGCAACTGAAGGATATTCTTAAAGAGAATAAGGTTAGTATACTTAGTAGTGTAATTTGTGACAGAGGAAGAAGAAGGAGTAAAAGAGAAGGTTGCATATGTTGCTATATTCTTCTAATTGTGTTACAACAAGTTCACAGTCACTCAATGAGTCCTGGACAAGGCTATGCTCAGCATTTCACGAATGTGAAGATCCTTAGACGTTTAAATGTAACTGATGTAGTCCATCGAATGGGCAGTGGACAGGCCATATAGAGAGCAGAACAGGTGACCAATGGGAGCTTTAAGTTCTGGAGTGGAGACCACTGGATGTCCACCTACAAGAAGGTGGACAGATACTGGATAAAGGTCGCATATAACCAATCCTATTGTAAATCTATGAAGGCCTATATCCATGATGATGATATTCCTATTCCAAATTACGTGTGAATAAAACATTTTCTAAGGTTTTAAGGTGTGAACGCTAAAAACAATACATACAAATCATAAACACATGTGAGGCAATGGCTGCATGTATCGCTAAGTGCCGAACCCACCGGTACAGGTGCACTCGAGCAAGCGCGCTATACGAACAAAGCAGATAGACTAGTGTCCCGCGCACACATTGGCCAAATCAAAATATCAAGAAATATCGCTGTGTAGATATATATATACATATATATATATATATATATATATGTGTGTGTGTGTGTGTATGTATATGTCTGGACTCCGTTTGTACTTTATTTCTAGCTGCGTTGAACCACTACACACCTATATTTAACCACAATTTAAACCAAAAATAGGTGTCTGAAGTAAATATCTAATATATGCCTTCAAATTGACTACAATAAATTTCACACTTATCTTCTATTCTACAGACAATCAAAAGCTTTCCACTAGTGGACAGCCCAGCATCAATGGTGCTATTAGGCTCCATACATCGGTGGGAACTGGTGAAGGTGATAGAAAAAGCAGTTGGTAGGGAGAGAAGGTTGCAAGTCGCTGCGCTGTGGCATAGAGAAGCAGAGCTTCGTAGAAGGAACGAGGAAGCGAAGAGAGTTAGACGTCCATCGAGGTTTGAGGTAAAATACAAAAGGTATTAAATAAATAACAAGATGATAAGAAAGGGACCAATATATAGCCACTTCCATACATGCATTGGTAGTCGTGCAACAAAGCGCACTGCCCGCCAGCCCGCTAACAAAAGCGCATGCGGTAAACAATGCGAATTATACAACTGCCACCATTACATCACTCAACACGTGTTTCACCCCTCCACGGGGCATCCTCAGGAGTTATGTTACACCGATTAGTTCCAAAAACGGAGTCAGTCCATTAAATAACGAGATCGTGTTATAAAGACTTCAGAAGTGATATTCTGAGCAGTCTGGTGTGGCGATATAATATTATTAGTATTTTTTGTTGAGTTTTATGTATATAGATAATATCCCAGTATATTCTATTTCTTGTAAGGTTTCATGGCAAACACGACTATAGCTTGGCGAACAAAAATCCCAACTTAGCGGCATTTGATTGACCGTTCTTCATGACGGTAGCTTAGCCGTACAATAAACAAACTTTCAAGTTTTCGTTTAAGAAAAATTGGCGTGGACAACTGGCTTAGACATATATACGAATTCTATACGTGACTAATAATAATGTGACGAACTTTCAAATATCTGTCAAGTATGAGACTTCCTTGAGCAATTTGTATTTGTTCGTTCTGCGATCGAGCCAGTCGGGGCTGACGGCGCTAGATAAATAATGCAGATTGAGACCGCCGTGAACATAAGATTCTTCGTTGTTCGTTCTGTGATCGAGGCAGTCGGGGCTGACGGCACGACATGAATGGTTTAGTTTGGGTAGCTAAGGCAATTAAGTTATGTAGGCTATATTGTGCGTACCTTTATTTCACAACAACTGAAAGAAAACAGGCGATGAGGTAAAGTAAAATGATAATAGAACGGATTATAATACAGGCTTGTCCTATTGGTGGCTTTATTATCTCTTTACCTCACCTCCTTACCCTGGGTCAAAATTTAAAATCACCTGCCAGCGGTATTAGAGTAGAGATAACAAAACTATAGTCGGTTTTACTAGTCAGTGTTCACGGAGCTATAGTCCAGTGTTCGCATAGCTACAAAATTGTGTAGAATAGTGAATATATGTCCATTGCTGTTTAAACTCGATTATCATTTCAATTTGAGCGAAGTAAAATAAAAAGAGGTTGTTAATAGTATATCTTTATTATTTATTATCCAGGTGACACCAGCGCCAGATATGCTGCAGGTTCATGGTACTGGCATGACAAGGGGATCTTCTCTCACCACTAAAGACCAGGGCGGATTGATACCGGGTAAGTTTACCGGATATAATTTCTCTGGAAATAAAATCAGGAGTGACGGAACAAAACATGTTAATTGTTGTCTAATTTTTTAAAAAAGTTCAAAAATTTGCAACTAATTTCGCCTTTGTTCAATTATAAAAAAAGTATTATATTTATATTTTTAATTTATTATTTCAAATCGAGTATATATTCTTTAGTAAATAAAATCGAATGACAGTCTTTTCATTATTCGCGGATTGATAAAATGCGACCCCAGTAACTATATATACGGCTAAAAATATCTTTATTCGCAGATCTAATAAGTACATACATAACTATAAAAGAAGTCCAATGGGTATCCAACTCAATCTACTTTGTAAATGCCGTCAGATAGACTAATAGAAAAGTAAAATAGGTCTTATTACAATTTCACCTCGGAACTTATCTCTTATAATCCCATATAAGTTACCATTCCGTATTCACGGCATATTGACAGAACATACATAAGTTTTTAAAAATTACTGCGTACAAGAAATTTATGGAACAAATCATATCATATTTTGTTCTGGATGGTAAAATCATTATTTCATTTTCAGAGGCTATTTACGAGTACTGTATAATTCTTTCAACCACACCAGCCTAACTCTTACACAAAAAGAAGAATTAACATATTTTCTTCTTTCATTCTTTTTGTCCCATGGTATATCATTAAATTCTGTTAAAATCAATTTATTAAAAATCAAATATCTTCATCCAAGGTATTACCACGAATTTTTAGTTCAAGTTTAATATGCTAAAGCCTTAAAATACTGTACTACCAAGAAAAGACAACTATATACAACAACTATAAATCATTTACTATGATTGATGTATTATAATATCAATCACTGAAATGAGTCAACAAACCAAGTCACAAACATTTCGATCAATTAAAAATTATTGAATGCTATAAGATTTATTTAATAATATACTTTTAATTTTGTATTTAAAACTATTAAAAGGTCTACAACAATGTTTTAGGCCTCACGCTCCACAAGGGCAATTTGAAACAACTCAACACGAGTTCAACCCTTTCGCCTTAATATAAAATATATATGTAACATAGGGAGCGTGAGTATTTTAGAAAGATAATGGTGGAACGTGATAAATAAAAGGTTAAAAATACTGATCTAATATATCTTTTGAAACTTTATTATATATCAGTACAATATCCGGCAATAAATATTGCACATCGACTTTTAAAAAGAGTCAATCGGCTTATTTCGGCTTCGTAGAGCGTTATCACTGAAATATCGCCGGGACTGTACATCTATTTAAATATTTATTTTATATAGACAAGATTTTTTATATAAAACATACAAAAGAAGAATGAAAGTAATGTTGGACTTATAGCAGACAGCGATTCTAATGTAGTAAAAATATTTTTTTCAATGATCACAAAGCCAAGATCTTGGAACCCATTCTAAGATTGTGATGAAAGTAGTATGATTTCCATCAAATTGTACTCTCTAATAGATTCAGGCTTTACTGTGCGGAAGTCCATCCTAAGTAAGAAAAGGACTAATATATATTAACTTCCGCTATGCACCAGTAGTCGTGCAATGAAGTGCACCGCCCGCTGATAAATGCGTATGCGACAAACAATGCAAAACACAACTACCACCGTTAATTCACTCAACACGTGTTTTACCCCTCCATCCTTAGGAGTTATTTTTTTTATGGCCCCCCTATTGGAGGCCTCTTGTTCCCCTTATTAGTTGGGATCAGGGTCTTTGTCATTCTTCCTTGCCTTATTTCCATCACAATATCTTTCTTTTTATTCTTTCATTCCTTCTTGCTTTCATCGCTCAGGAGTTATGTTACACCGACCAGTGCCAAATACCGAATGTACTCTGTTAAACAATGGGATGATGAAGTTATTTATATGCAGCACCAGGACAGCTGTTCCGTCCGAAGTCGATCCTGAAGAAGACGAACTCCTTCACTCTGAGCCGTGGGCTGGTGTCCCCGGGCTCGCCAGCGACCCTCACTCCTCTATCACCGCAGCCCTCCGTCTATACCACCGTCACCGGCGCGGAGACCAGGTCAGTAAGCTCTGCCCTTTATCTATCTTGTACATATACAGGGTGATAGATTATAGGTGTAAAATTTGTAAATAATTTGCTGGATTTTATATTACCGTACATCCTATACAAAAATGGATGTTTTCAGTAATAATAAGTAACTCGTGATATTATAGTTAGAAGAAGCGTTTTAAAAATTAGTATTATTTCTAATTATTGTTTATTATCTGTTGCTGTAGACCATAGTTGCACAGACTTATTAAGACTAGGGGCCACTTGGGCAAATCATGAACTGATGGCGGGCCGGCCGCCAGAAGTATAGGTAATTAAATTTTTTTGGTTTTATTCTGGAATAGAATTCAATATTTTTCGAATGTACGAGAGTATTATTTTTGCTGTCGGCGGGCCAACAGTATTCGACCGGCGGACCGCGGTCTGTGCATCCATACTGTAGACTTTATACAGCCAGATGTCATTATCCTATGTCATTAGAATATAAAAAAAAATAATGTAAAATATTTCAGAGTGATCACTTTATACAAAGTGTCACACGTTAGCGGTCAATTTTATGAAATGTTAATATAATACTATGTAACACATCTCAATGTTACCAAGAGAGCAATGGGAGCTATGTTCGGAGTTTCGCTGCGAAGAACCAAGTTCACCGACGTAGGTTAAAGGATTTCACGTCTCAAGTGGCAGTATTTGGATGGCCGTTGGGGCAGAAAGGTCCGCGAGTGGCGACCACGAGGGTAGTACCGCCACATATCTTCGAAACACCATCACCTTATGACCTATAACTTACTTTAAGTAACATCAAAACACTTAATACCTTACTTGTATTTTCTAAGTAAGAAAAGGACCGATATTTAGCCACTTCCGCACATACAGTGGTAGTCGTGCAACAAAGTTCACCGCCCACCAGCCCGCTGCGGGTAGTGTTTCAGTTTTCCGATTACTGCCAAACACAGTGTGCACTAATCGGTGTAACATAACTCCTGAAGATGCCCTGTGGAGAGGAGTGATTTAACGGTGGTAGTTGTGTGATTCGCATTGTTTGCTGCATACGCATTTATCATTCGGCTGGCGGGCGGTGCACTTTGTTACACGACTACCACTGCATGTGCGGAAGTGGCTAAATATTGGTCCTTTTCTTACTTAGTATAGACTTCCGCAAGGTAACGCCTGATTCCATTAAATATTGTATTTTCTACCACCAGGATCCGCGCGGCGTTCGAAGCCATCTTCAAAAGGTCCACACTGCTGCAGGACGTGGAGGGTGGTTTACCTGATCAGATCAGCACTGGCTTACCGCGTAGTCCTTCCATCAACAAGAAGGTTCAGTTGGTGAGTGAAACAAGAAGAATTATAATCATCATGTCAACCAGAAGACACCAGAAAATTGGTGCTGCTTGAAGCAACTTCTCTGACTTTGTAGTTGGTTTATCTGGTGGAGGACCTACCCAGGTGTCAAAGCTCAGGGCAGATGTTAATTGGGTACAGCATGGAAGAAGTTCATACACGAGTCATAACATATCTTAGCTAAGTACTCGCGTCAAAGCCTTATCGACTAAAAAAGTATTCCATTGTATGCGTGAATAGAAAAGTTCCCTGATTCTTGTATTCAATACTAGCTGCTCCCGTAAACATTGTTTTGCAAAAAAATTAAAGTTTTTAATTAACAAATAAAAAAATAAGGGTTGATCGTAGACGGGTGAAAATTTAGGGTTGTATGTATTTTTATATGCTGTATCATAATAAAATAAAAACCAAAAAATTTGTCTAAAAAAATTAGGGGTGGACTACCCTTATCACTTAGGTGTATGGAAAATATATAGCAGCCGATTCTCAGACCTACTGAATACGCATATAAAATTTGGTAAAAATCGGTCGAGCCGTTTCGGAGGAGTACGGTAACTAACATTGCGACATGGAAATTTTATATTAGATATATAAAACACTTTAATATTAATCTTAACTTTGTAATAAATTTTATCTAATATATAAAATTCTCGTGTCACGGTGTTCGAACCTGAACTCCTCTGAAACGGCTTGATTGATTTTTACCAAATTTTATAATTTAATATACGTATTCAGTAGGTCTGGGAATCGGCTACTATCTATTTTCTATACCCCTAAGTGATAAAGGTTGTTCACACCTTTTTTTTTAACGAAATTTTTTGTTTTTACTTTTTTATGATACAGCATACAAGAATACATACAACCCTAAATTTTCACCCCTCTACGATCAACCCTTATTTTTTATTTGTTAATTAAAAACTTAATTTTTTTTTTGCAAAACAACGTTTGCGGGATCAGCTAGTATATATATATATATATAAACACATGCACAAACACATACACACACACACATGTGTATATATATATATTTACTTTGCGCAATCCAATGTTTGGTTTCATAATAATACGTGTGTCGACAGCCACGCGAGCGTGTGTGTGACATGTCGCCAGAAGACCAGAAAGCCTGGGAGCAACTGGAGATGGCGAAAGAGATTGACTTCGACAGAATGCTGCAGATCGCTAGAAAACGAGACATGGTATGTTATACTTAGTTTTTGCTTTTGAGGGTTTTCCATGTCTCCCTTGTTGGGGACCTATCGTTGACCTCTATCTTGGGAAGAACAGTGTCTTTTTTTTTAGTAAGAAAAGGACCAATATTTAGCCACTTCCGCACATACCTAAATATTGGTCCTTTTCTTACTTAGGATAGACTTCCGCGAGATAACGCCTGATTCCATTAAGTCTTTTTTTCAGTTTAATAATGTTTTCAGAAATTTGTTTATATCCCATCAAAGATGCTTCTAGAGCTGCACAGACTTTATTTTCATTTTTTTTTTTCTAAGTACTTCATAATGTTATAAGCTTTAAATGAGAAGCCTTTATAAAAATTATATAAATCTCAGTGAATGAAAAATAATTACAAAACATAAATATAGTAAAAAAGATACAATTTGTTTATTCAACATTGCAACTTAACAGAACTTTTATTATTTAATGGAATCGGGCGTTACCTTGCGGAAGTCCATCCTAGGTAAGAAAAACACCAATATTTAGCCACTTCCGCACATGCAGTGGTAGTCGTGCAATGAAATGCACCGCCCGCCAGCCCGCTGATAAATGCGTATGCGGCAAACAATGCGAATCACACAACCGCCACCGCCAAATTACTCAACACGTGTTTCACCCCTCCACGGGGCATCTTCAGGAGTTATGTTACACCGATTAGTGCCAAACACAGAGTGACAACTTTTTTCATCGTGATCGACAATTTATTATCTATTTATTTTTCTTATTCATTTTATTTTTGACTTTGTCATCGCGTATTTCTGCTTCTCGCAATGCCAGCCTTCCATAACAGAAGGTAATGCTGAACTCATAGGATATACGATAAAGGACACGTTCAGGAAAATATCCTAAGAGAGAATCCTCACCTAATCCGTCGAAAGCAAAGCTTGGGTCTAAAGCCAGAGGTTCCTCATCAGCTATACCAGATTGATTGTCGAAAAGGCTTCTGCTACTTCTCTAACTATACCATGAAACATTTCTTCTAGCACCCGGACGACCCGGAGTACGAGGACGAACACCTGTACATATGTCACATAGACCCCGCACCATTCCAGCTGGTCGAAAGGACCTCGCTTCTCAAGGTAACAAGAAATTAATATTAACTTAAATTATATAACTATTTATTATGTTTATCCGATAATTTATTAAAAAGCAATTTTACTGATGGTCTGGTAGACGCGGCTTTACCCTCCACTAGGGGGACCAATATAGTCAAGTTCGTTGGAAGTCGATGCTGACAGTGTAAGACCTATCGTGGAGATTTATAGGGAAGGCTTAAGGCTCGTAGTGGACGTTCATCTTTCCTTCTCGTCCGCTCCTAAAATACTTCTTTATATATCATAGTATATCATAGTACAGTTACATCGATTGTATTTTTCCTCCTTTTTTATATACCTTACCTGTTCTAATTATATACTTTTTAATTTATAATTATTTTTTAATATTAGATACTCTAACGATCTTTTATGTTAATCAAAAAGTTTGAGTAGCTTTATGTTGGTGCTTATTTAACAACTATTTAATAATTATAAAATCTTATTTGAAACTTCCTCTCTTATCGCAGGTTCATTCTCTATTCTCCACTCTTGGTGTGAGCCGGGCGTACGTAACTGCTATAGGGAGATTGATAGGCGTCGTCTCTTTGAAGGAGGTATGTATGGACTCTTATTTATAAACTAACTGTCACGATATACTGTTAAACTGTCAAAAGACTGACAGGTTCTCTGTTATAGTCTAAAAGAAAAAATATTTCATAGTGACAACTTACAAATATAGCGTTTTCTCTTTCGCACACAACAAGATAACATTACAATTTTATTGTAATATTTATACATACATAATTACGTTGTAATAATTTATATAGTCCACAGCTGGCCTTTTTAATTGGCACTATCATTTTTATTATCGATTTTTTTATGTGTAAATAAAAATAAATAGTTTTTTGATCGATTAAAACAAGTAATGTCGTCAAAATTAAAAAAGAATGTCCCTACATAAATGACTTGGTTCACCAAAATTTTTAATTCATTTGGTTGGATTACATCCTAACGCGTCTTTTAGTTTTAATTATTATTAAAAAAATAAAGAAAAAACCAGTATAAGGAATTTTAAATTGTAAAATAAATTATAACAAAAAATGTGGTGAAGGAGGAAAGGCGATTTTTTTAAGGATTATGAAATGAAGAGAACAGAAGAAAATATGATGAATGAAAGAGAGATGTAGCAGTAGAAATGGAGAATGAGAAAGAAGAACGAAAATAGCATAGTAACTATAAAGAAATTGCTATAAAGAGTCTTTGTTCTAAATATGATAGGGGGGAACAAAAGGCCCCCATTAACAGGGGTATAAAAATGTTTAAATGTTTTACAGTTTTAAACCTTTCACCTCTGTTAACAATCACCCTGTATATATACATTTCCGTGTGACAGTTACGCAAGGCGATAGAAGATGTGAACTCGGGCGCTCTGACGGTGACCACCCGGCCGTCACCACCAGGCACACCGCCACCTCCGATCATCAAGGTCTACAGCTCTGAACCTGCGCCTCCTAGCGACAGTGAGACCGCCAAACTTACCACCAACTGACCACTGGATACCAACTTTATGGTGGGTATTAATTCATCTATATTTAATTCCGAATTCTGGTTCTAGAAAGTCAAGTTTATAAGTTAAAATGGCTGCCGTTGACAATAATGTGAGAATACAATAATTATTTGCATCTTAATTAATATTTTATATGAGTCAATATTAATAAGCCATCTTTATCGAAGAGCAGTATTAAAACTAGAAGATTGTCCCATGATAGTAACATTTCAGATTCGAAAGAAAGCCCTGGTTCCATCTAAAAAGCTTCTTACCTATCCTGATACACTCTGATATGCCAAGAATCGAAGAATACCACGCTTCATCTATACCAATTCATCACCAATACGTCTAATGAACATAGGCCTCAACAACACAATTTACCTTACAGATTAAAAATAATCAAAACAGTTTCTACAGATTATAAAATATTTCTTATCTTTCATATGTTAATTATTGATTAGAATCATATCTTGAGGTATATTTCTCGTTAGTTCACTGCTAAACATAGATCATCACAGATACCCAATAGGACAGATTGAAAAAGGTATAAATCAATGGTTACCTTTTCACCTTGTTAATGGACGATCAAGCAGACGCAACAAAGGTAATACTAACAAACGAAGTGCCATTTGATATGCCGCACGACTGTCGAAATCTCTTTATTGGCGAGGATATATAAATAGACATTGTAATTTTAACAATACATACATTCTGTATGGAGTAACCAATTTATATATTTCACAAAAAAGAATTTCATTTTTGTTAGGATTGAGATCAAGTTTACTCCTAAAAGTGCATAATCATTCATTTAAGATTCATTCATTCATTTAAAGATATAATAAAAATAACCTGTACCTTACAAGGTCCTGCCCGCATTTCCCACGACTTTGACTATGTTACCAGTCCACCTAGTGGGACTTGCCCACTGGCACGTGGTCACTACTAAAGAATTTCGGGCCCAACGTTTGTCTTTACTGAAATTTCAGACGAACGATTCCTAGGATTACATAGGCTGCCTTAGCTCTTAGGATTTTATCACTTCATAGTATATAAAAAATTTGATATATACAAATTATGTTATTATGATATTGAAATCACATCATTTCACATGTAAGATGTCCACTGCTGGGCATAATTGTTCTTAGATTTCCAACAGGACCGGTTCGAAGTGGTATTTCGCACCTTCCCCCCACCCCAAAGATCACAATGATTTAATTAGATATAAATAAAAACAGTGAGGGAGGCACATAGCCTGCAAAGCTGACGGCTGTTGGGGTCCAAAGATTTTCAATTGGAGACCAGGAACCTATAGCAGCGTGGCTAGCCTTCCACCCCAACCCCACCACTGCATAATCAAGGTTGGGAGAAGTCACTGTCTTGGAGCAAGGCTAGACCAGTCATTATGACAATCAACTGAAATGAACGAATGATTGAATGAAATACAAAACTAATATATACCTATCTCTTTCAGATTACTTCTTTAATAACGGTTGGGGTTTGAACCTCGGGTCATACAGTAGTCACGGTGCTACAGTCCAAGTCACAAACGATACGTAAAAATTAGAATAGAAATAATTTATTAATACCTCTCGATTCGAGAAACTCGTCTTTTAGTCTCAAATTAGCTGCTATTATTTATAAATATTTTTATAATCAATACACGAACGCTGCTCCATTCATTTGGAGACTAAATATTTATACATATATAAGATATATTTATCTACAATACATTATGCATTTAAAGTATTTTTGATGTTAAATGTATAGTTTTATCCTATTTATATATAGGATATTAATCTTTTTTTGTTCGATATTTAAATTTAAAAAAAAATGTGAACCAAATTATTTCGAAGGCTTGTGATTATCTAAATCATTCCAGGAGTTGTTTTTAGTTTAATGCTTATTATTTTTAAGATATACGTTTGCTATGTTAACTTCCTTAGTGCCATTATAAGGCTAAATGTTATATACCAGCCAAGGTATTTTGGTATTTAACGCATTGTAATAAAGCTCAGTATGGTACATCATATATCCGTCCCTTATTGACGCGTTTCGTATAACATGTTGTTAAAAAATATTATTTTCAGAACGCAACAGTTTTAGACAATCTGTGATCTATTTTTAAGTGTTTCTCCTTTCGAATGATTAATTCACTATGTTTTTTTTTAATTACACAACTGAAAAACTAATTTCGTAGGCAAAAAATTATATTTAACACGGTCGCTGCTAGACTGATTTTTGTCCACTTTCATACCGTGCTAAGCCAGGTCGACTCAACCTGGTAAAAGAAACTTCACTTGTGTGTAACAGGCATTTATGACCTGATGCCTTTTTCGTAATAAAAACCGAATAAAATCGTAAAAAATCATTTTTGGTACTGTCTTTATTCTTGCACGACTACCACTGCATGTGCGGAAGTGGCTAAATATTGGTCCTTTTCTTACTTAGGATGGACTTCCGCAAGGTAACGCCTGATTCCATTAAATGTTTTTATTCTATCATAGTTATCAAGTTTATATATACAACTATCTCTCTTACACCTCAAAAAAAACAGAAACTACAGCTTCCGCACCGAGCGAGATGTGACAACCAGGCCAAAAAGACCTGGTTTCGCAGCAAGCTTGTTAAATGCATTCGTGCCTTTTCAGTAATTTAAATCAGTGGTTCTAGAATTGATCTAAATGAATGGGGACTCCCCGGTGTCGTTCATTGAGTCCGTTAACTTTGAATTGCTCGAAGAGAGACTCCCATAGGAATCCCCGACAAATTTCATTGTTTTATCTTAAATTATTAAATATTTTTCTATGTTTTGTAAGTTTTGACAGTATGAAGTAGCTCTGAAACAGTTTAGGAACCACTGATATAAATGTTACACTTACCGGTACCACTGTACCGCTCGTTAAGTATGCGACGGGGTAGAGGAGAATACAAGCCGTTCCGTTCCTTACTTAGACTCTTCTTTCTAATCGGTACAATATATTAAAACGTAATATCTTTAGATAAATCTATGCCATTTTAAACTCTATTAGTTGAGAATATGTTATATTTTACATTGTACAATACTGAGTGAAGGTCTTTTCTTTGGTAATACACCGTGATAAGGAATTGTGATAGAAAATATACAGTTTTTTTGTTGTTTTTTTTTTTCAGGAACTTACCAAAAAAAATAAAGTGATCGATCTATATTTTGTTGAATTGCTAAAAGTAAGAGTGAGGAAAATCCTGGATCAGAATTAATGAAATTTTTGGACATGTAAACACATCTTTACCGCATTATCATTAATATGACAAAAGGAACATTTAACAGTATTATTTTTTATCGTCATTTAATTATTTTATTTTTAATTTTTACTCAGTTGTTACTATGTTATTGTTGAGGTGAAGTTTAATACAGATTTATACATATACACTTTATCAGATATATATAGCCTTAATGAAATCAAAATAATCAGGCGACATCACTGCCTAGGAGTCTTGTCATTTAAATATTCTTCACTATTTTCTCATTCTCCCTTAATTCTAAAAATAGTTAAGGATCCAGAGGTACTGCGCGATGTAACCTGGAACTGCCTTTTCTACTTGCTAATTCACTGAACCATGGTATTTCTGTTGATCTACGCATTTCGTCATTCCTTTCGTAGAGGAGTCAGGAGTAGACTTTTCCGCATAGCAAATATAACTGATCCAGGATTTATAGCATCCCGTGAACTTAGATAAGATTTAAGTTATAAATAAGACAAAAGTGTTGTAAGTTCGATGTTAGTTGCATTTTCATTGTGATCTGTGGCTTTTTGATTAGTAAATGATACGTTGCGCGTTTATCTTGTTTCATTTACCTACTCCCGCGTTGCTACGTTACCGACTAAAATAAATTTAACGAAACAATATTACACAAATAAAATTCATTGGAATGACAGTGGCGCCATCTGTCGAAATCTTTACGGGCTCATGCACAACAACTTTGATAAATATCATCACATGATCAAATGCATAGACACGATTCTTTAAAGGACATACAGACAAACATATATATAAATATATATATATATATAAATTGATGTTATGTGCATCATGAAAAGAATGCAAAAAAAGACCTATTTGATACAACCTAGATTGTATTGTATTGTATCTGTAGACTTTTTGCTGTTAGCCTTAAGGCTTTTACATTAGACAATCGGATGGAGGATGAGGCAGTAGAGAGTAGGCTTTTCTGGTAGAATGTTGTTCGTGTACTGAGTGTGGAGAGAAACTAGAATCAAATTTTGTACCCACATAAGACGGGCCAGAGTAAACCAATAGCGCGAGTCAATCTGCTACTAGCGCCATCTGTCGGCGCCATCCGAAGTAACAACGTTCTATCAAATAAGTTAACGATATGTAATATTTATAACTATGTATAAAACAAATAAATACAATAAAGATACATTAAACAGTAAATAAATATAATTTTTATATTGTAAACATTGTAACATACTTTTATTTCCTATTTATATAATTTAATGTGCATGCATTACTTAATTTCGAGTGTTCAGTACTTTATATTAAAAATGTGTATGTATTTATATGTAGTGTAAAAATATAAATAAAAAAAGGATAAAAATAAATTAAAAAGTATGTATAAAAATAAATCAAGTGATATGGTTTTTAAAATTATTTAGCACAAATTTATCGGTAGCACTATATATAAAAGTGAAAAACCTTCTCACAATTGAAACAAGAAATATATTTATAAAACCCACATTTATTCAAATATCACTTAAAACTATAATACTTTGCAGAAACTTTCTACAAGTCATACAAACGAACATACTTCTTAACTTAAGTACATAGACCAACTGGGACATTTTACAACTTATTTTATCATTCATTTAACTTAAAAATATATAGATACACTAATGTGCTATAAAACTTTACTGTAAACAATTAATACATCATCACTGTATTTCATATGAAGCATGAGATTCTAATATTTACAATTATAAAGCCGCGTCCACACTTGCCAGAATTTTAAATGTTTCGTAATCACCAAACCGATGGACAGACTATTCGGGTGATGCCGTAACCATAAAGGAAGCATTTAGAAAAACATATCAAAGAAGCCTGTGGAGGCAATTCATTGAATCCTTGACGAAGGCTTTCTAGTAAGAGCGCGACCTTCAACAATTTAGTAGAACCTTTTCTTTCCACTTCAGAACAGACCATGGAAAGCAAAGAATCTTCCATATTTTTTTAAAAAAGCTTTACGCATTGGCAGTTACAATATTTAATATAGACATCTTCATAAACTCAAGGGTCTAGGAATTTCAAACTAGGTCACTCAGCTGAGGGAAGACCGCGTGGCGATCCCTGACCAGGAGATACCGCGGTCCACCATATAGCGCAGAGGACGACCCCCGGGGGGGATTTTGTGGGTAGGAATCCCATGTACCCCTGTCCTCCCCCCAGAGGCGGGGCATCTTGAACACCGGAAGATTCCCCCCCCCCCCCCGAAACCAAAAAAAAGGTCACTCAGCTAGTTATAGAGAAGGTTGTGTAATAGTGGCTACATCCTTCAGATTTTAAAGTCGAAACCTTGGACCTTTAAAGTGAAAAGATGACTCTGTTAAGGTCCAAGTTGTGGACTTTTTTACCTATAAAACGATATATTGATTTGGAAACCTCCAAGCTTTTAAATGATCAAGAACCTGCAAGATACGACCTCTTCTTTAGCTGCCATTGGATGTCGCAGAGTCGAACCAATTTATAATTCTGAACCCAGCTATGTGTGGACTCGGCAATAACTTACAATTTTCACACATAAAAAATAAATGCACTGATAGTTAAAACTAACTTAATATAACATAAATAAATCACAATATACGTATTAAGTTAATATATACACTGGCAATATCACAAACTTTAAATATATTAAAATTTAACTACGAACTTGGATGCAACATAAGGCTGTCAATATCAACCTCTGAACACACTGTTCATTTATATTTACATACAGTGTGTTCTTGTGTGACATTTGATGCAAAGACACATGATCGCTAAAATCTGGTCAAACTACATTTTAACTAAAAAAATAGTTTTCTAGATTAAAATATATAGCATTGAACAGACTTTTAAATCCATTTTCAATCATACTGTATAATATCTCTGAAATATGTTACATCAATTAATTTTTTCTATTGAAATGCAATAGGCTAATTACTTCTTACAGTACAAAGTCTATATAATAGTAAACTATAGTTAATTTTTGATTGTAGCGTGAACTCTGAGAAATATCTTCTCAGAATTTATTTATTGTCTTTCACCATTGATTTGTATACAAGGTGTCCCATATACAAAAATGTGCAATATATTTTAAAAATTTAGTTTTTGCACCTATAACCAATCATTCTGTATATAGTATTACTTACAATGTCATAAAAATCAAATCATTAATTATATTTGATTGTTATATTTTTTTCAATTCACCCCTGACACCATGTCAGACCGTTCAGCCGATTTTGGCTTGACGTTGATTTATGGGAAGACTTGTAAACTTTTACTTTTATACCTTTTGTCTGCAAGTATTGAAATTCAAACATTGCATTAATGTCAGAAAGCAAATCAGTAATTACATTTCATTAAAATGTCATCTAATTGTTATATTTTGGCCATTCACCTCTGACACTATCTCAGAGTTTAGCCACTAACCCTTTCAGCTGATTTTGGCTTAACGTTGATTTATGGGAAACCATGTATAATTAATTTTTAATTTATTGTCTTAAGTATTGAAATTCAAACATTGCATTAATGTCAGAAAAATGAAACCAGTAATTATATATCATTAAAATGTCATCTAATCATTTTTCAGCCAATTACTGTTCATTTGATTTTGGCTTGACGTTGATTTATAGGACACACTATATATTATACTATTTTTACGCCTATCATACACGGCAAGTTTTAAAACTGGCTAGCTTGTACGAGTATGTAGCATAACTAAGCTACAGATCGAGGTAACGACAAAGTGCAATTCAGTTAAGATTTCTATGCGTTCATCATAAATCTTTAAAGGTAATAGATTATCCTTACCGTGTATATAGAAAATTCAAAGAAAGAACAGTTATTTATGTCAACACTCTCCCATATGGAGAATAAATCCTCGATTTTCATTTAGAAAACGTGTATCGGTAGTCTTAGATTCTATTGTAAGTTTGAATCAACCTAACTGCATCATTTTCTATCTAAACCGCTGGTGGAATTCTACATGCATCCACATGACTCCACCACCATGTTCGGCAGGGTCTTCTGCGTGACGGTATTGTTTGAGTCCATGTAGAGAAGCTGCAGCGAGCTGAACGTAGTCGGTGCGCAGCAGGGTTTGAACTCCGCTCTCTTCTCGTTTGAGACAGAGTAAAAATATTTCTGTAACAATAAATATAAAACGTAAATTTAATTTGTAATTTTTAAAGTAGATGGCGCTGTTTACAAATATTGTCAACCAAGTATCTATATGGCGTTGTCGTCGCAAATTAAAAAATTTACATTAATGTTTTGATATTAATGTGTCGCCTGAAGCCACATAAGCCTTCTCTGGCTGATCTTGACCATGAATTTCCAGCAAATTTCATGACTCATCACTCCATCATCATTGTATTCATCTATAGTCTTTTGCTCTTTGTATGTAGGATACACACTTAAAGTATAACTTTAGTGCATGTTTAACAATATTTTTGGCTTTCGTTCTTTTACGTATCAAAGTGTTATTTACTTTATTTTTACTTTGAAATTAAGAAAAAATATCGAATGGTGATAATATAGCAAGAAAAATCTTTTGTCAAAATTCGACTTACTATTTATTAAAATTAAATATTGTCTACTATCTGTCCTGACAGAAACTATGGCAACATATTTCGGAGTGATCACATTATACAGGCTGATTAAAAATAGGTGTATTTTTAATTTAAATTTACTCATTAAAAGATTTTAATACTCTATAACAAATTCCCCTGTATGTAACTTAATACAGTCTGGTCGTCGAAGTAGCAAAGGTTATCTAAAATGCAAATTATTAATAATGATTTTATTATGGACTTACCCTAATTATATTATGGTGGTAGCTGTCAGCTTGAGAAACAGCGGATATGGGAGCGCAAGTCCCCTTGCAGAAGTAGGCATGGTAGCCAGAAGGACGGATGATCCAGTCGTCCCAGCCCAGGTCCTTGAAGCTCACGTATAACGGCTCCCTGCAGCACTCGCTGGTGGTGGCCCCACACTCCAGGGTCCGACCACGTCGTCTCTTCCCCGCGTACTTGGTGTACAGCACGAGGAACGGACGGTGCTTCTCGTGGAACGACAGAGGCGCTCGGCGTAGCTGGTGGAGAAGGTTTACTGTTAGATTATGGACTTCAACATCATCATTGATACATTTGATAATTCGGATGAAAAGCCTGGACTATTAAGGAAATTTTCCTAAGGCTATATATTATATATTCCAGAAAGAAAAGTTCTTCAAAAGTTAGTACCAAAGGATATGTTAAAAGGCGCTGGATAGAGACTTATCGAAAATTTATGGCATAGACCATGTCCAACAGTGGACGTTGATACACGGACTATACAGGAAGGTTTCAGTAGAGAAGCGTTTGCAAGCTTGAAACCTGTTCCAGTGCATCTTGACTTTAACCTAGACAATAGTGAAAGGTAGTCATCAATATCTTTCAGACATATAACCCATTTGTAGACCATTCAACAGTGAAAAACTGCATATCTGGACTGACAAGTTCTGTCCTGGGAATAGGTGTACTTTAATAGTGGCTACATTTATGATGTATGAAGTGATGACGTCACAAACCTGGCAAGTTCTGCACGCTACATGGAGAGTATGTAGCCTCTCCCGACCCTCGAGCCAGACACGCACTGCCCAGGCAAGCTCCACTCGGACCCATCCCTCGCCGATGTCGGTCTCCTTGATCGCGATCGGCTTGGTCTTCTTGAACTTCTGCTGGCTGTCCCAATGAGCCGCCTCCGAGATCACGAACGTCTGGTTATACTCGTCCAATGGATCACGTTCCTGGAATTAAAATCATCATCAGCTGTCTTCTTGTACCTGTTTTATTTTCTGACCGGTCATGAACTGATGCTCAAGTGGCATTTATAGATACCTCGGGCAAAAGGCGACAGGGGATAAAGGGCATCTAACCTAAGACTTATTTTTAAGGTAGTGAAGCTAGAAATCTTCTGGAGGAACCTCTGCTCAGGGCACTACATACCACAATTTTACTTGATTAAGAGCTCGCAATGCCCTTAGATCGATTTGACGGACGTCTCATGGAGTACCATGCTCAAGTGCTTTCAGGAGAGGACCTTGGCCTGCGCAGTAACTCGCCCAAGAAGGCCGAACTTACACATGGTTGGTAGTGCCTGGCTAATAATACTATCATTTGGGAAAACATCTGGGAGAAGTGGCCGAAGAAACTCCACCATGCTTTTACGCTAAAAAGATTAAGGTTTTGAGGTATTTATATTCTTCCCCTATGCTAATAAGGAATCTAGGTGACTTTGTTTGGCAATTGCCAGTTCCTAGACGAGACTCGAGACCAGGTCAATCCATATTCCGTTTCAGATACCTCTTAACAAAACGCGAGCGGGTTTTACTATTTTTTTTTACTTTCTTTACCTTATTCCTTATCTACACCAGAAAATATATCTAAACGTTGGTATCTTTTAAAAATGAAATACGCGTAACATGGCTACCATCATACCTTATAGAACCACAGCTCCACGACCGTGACTTCCTCAGGCTGCACATCAGGTGGTAGCTCGAACTGCAGGCAGATGAAAGGATACCGTCCGGTAGTCAAGCATTCACCTAGAACAAGAGATAACTGAGATTAGATAAATGTTAGTCATAAGTTACCTTCGGAGATTCGAAAATCGCGAAAGACTTAAGTTTTTCTAGTATCACCATCATTCGAAGTACCAGCTCAAAGCTTTGGACTCAGACTCAGAGAGGAGCCAAGAGACTGATTGGTAACTATACTTTGATGAGCACTAAGACCAGACCACACCTTGGAGCATCAGCGAAATGTTACCTGCCTTTAGTTTAACGATATTCTACATACTGAATTTTTGGAGACTGCGGCGGAATGATACCAAATAATTCCCCCATCTCCTTTCTTCCATCGGACAAGAAAACGTACGAATTCACATCTATACACGGCTATAATTCTTTCTACTCGCACTAAGAGTTTTGCTAATACTTCTACAGTGCGAACATCCAAGAAGTGGAACAACCTTCCGACTTCGTTGTTTCCTTAACTTAGGAGTCTTCAAGACAAGAGTGAATAGGTTTCTTCTAGGCAAGCCTATAGACCTCCTCATCGCTTAACATCAGGCGAGACATTAGTCAAATGCTTTGCCTATAAAGGATAAAAATGTCAAGAGTAAAATGTGAGATCAGCCCAATTTAAGATTGTAAACATTACAGTTTTTTGCAAAAAGTGGTATAGCCTTTTGTTAACATCTAATGATCATCATTATTTCAGCTATACTTCATCTAATGCTTGACATTGATCTTTTCTAGACTTCAATAAGGACCTATTGAAGCTATACTTTATTAAAGAACAACGATACGCTTTCGTTCCACGAAATCCATTCCAGGACCTCAAACCTCAATGAACATCTGACCTTTGCATTAGTATCAACTTGCCAATTCACTAGGCTATATAGCTGCTACTTTTATCTTTCTACGAATCTCTTCGTTCCGGAGTTCGCTGATAAATACCGATCATAACTCTTTCCAGGACTTTATGGGCGACTTTGATCATATCAATGATGGACATATTGTGATACCAGTGCCTCAAGTCATCACCAACCCAAGTTGGTCGTAAACTTTCACCTCTAAACAACTATATATGACCAATTGAACATTGTCTCTCTGTTCGTATAAAACAAAATAGATAACTGTATTCTGTTAACAATTAACTTTTCCATATCTCGGACAGTCGCCTCGCGTGCGATGCGTGACTTTTTTTAATCGTGCACGAACAGAGTGAACTTGCAAATTTTTCCATTTTTAATTCACCAATTAACTATTTTCAACAATTACACAGGTTATTATGTTCGATACCCTCTTGTCTCTTATCTATTTACTTTTTAATTTAAATAACTAATACAATAAGTCATCAATTGGAGAGAATTGGGAATAAAAATTATTATAATTACATATGGTCATATTCATCTAGTTGTCGGAATGCTACGTCCAGTTTGATAAGTCCGACTTAAATAAAATGATCACTAGCCTAATCCAACTGAAATGGTCAGCAGTCAAAAATACCGCAGTCTTGACGAAAGTCTTTTACCAATGTGTAACAATGATGAACGAATCCGAGACGTAGTCTCCACGGGTTCCATTAGAAAGCTCTAGGTCATCCAAAGAGTCTAGTTCCTAATCATGGACGTAACTCGACGTGCCAGTAGGTAAGGCACATCGCCCGTGTAACCAACGGCCGTTGGGGCCAGGTTTTGGTGACAACCACGAACATGTAGACGACTCCTATTGGTGCACCAAAGATATAGTTAAAATCAGGAGAAATTTAATTGCGGGCAGCGCTAGACCTGTTATCCTCGCATCTTAAAGAAGCCTAGGCTTTGTAGTGGACGGTGTCTTCTTCGTGCGTAGCAGAAGGAATAAGCCGTTAAATAAATGGAAATCAGTATTAACATATATGAAAAAGTATTTACGTACATGAAAAATAATAGTTATTCAATAGAATCTTGAGAGACGCTTGGTATTTTTAAAATTTAACAGATGTGGGACGACCTATATTGCGTTGCACACTATGGTAGCTCTCCAAAGTTCAGGAAGGCAGAAAAACAATATCTGGGATATCACTGAGTTGTTATTTATATTTTGGAGCACCTATTACACGTATACAACTGTTTTTTTTTAACACGTTCATTGCGTTAAAAGGTCTGAAAGACTCCTTGATTTCTGCGTTCACACTCTGGAGCAAACGCCATGTTTAAATTTTCTTGTGTATGATTGAAATTGGTTCGATAGCATAATAAAGTAATAAAATATAATAGTAATATACACAAATAAGGGAATTTGGGTATATAATTTTGGGTCTTATACCAGGTGCAGAAAAATTTTGAGAGGTTAATGCCTTATAGGCTGCATATAGGCTGAAATATTCTAACTTTACTTTCAAATTAAATTCAGAAAGAAAGAAAAAAAACAATGAAAGATCATGGGAGGAACGATACAAGAGCGCGAAAATAAAAATATTACATTAACAAAATTATTAAATAAAAACAAAGTCCCTGTCCCACAATAGAAAGGGCCACGAGGGGTCCCTATAGCGGGAGCCATAATATTAATAAAAAAAACTTAAATTCAGACAAGACCACCTTTACCCGAGACTAAAATATTAATAATTTCAATCTGTAAGGCGGTCTACCTTCAAAAGTTTTATCAAAGTAAAAACAAAACGCAACTCTGGAAGCATATACAAAACGCAAAATTATATCTTAATCTCTTATCAGCTGTCAATTTATGTAATACCGTTATCTTAACCAAATTGCACGGTAATCCGATGTCGCAACATTGTGTAATACATTTTAATATTATCAATTTGTATTATTTTTTAATTAATGCCACAAACTGTAACATGTGTCACCACAGCGCCATCTGTTGAAATTATATTGAAATCTCATTACAAACACGTGAAACTATGTTTCATAACCAAAGGAACATTTAATATCACCTTCTATCACCTTGATTTTGTTTGATTGTAACATTTTTATAAAATGACTGGTTTATGTAAATAAAAATAAAAAATTAAGAAAAATCTAAAAAACCAAATAAAGTAATAATAAAATGACTAAATGTAAATGTAGAATACGAGACGATGTATGTATGTAAGAGAATGAGAATGAATGAAAGAATGTGAAGTGAAAAACGGAGAGTGAATGGTAGACATTAAGAAGGATGTAAAATGAGAAAGAATAAAAGATTACCTAAAAAATTATTAGGGAAACCGAAATGTCGTTTCTGTCGACATATTTTACAGAAAAACCGATTGGTTTCTACCGCTCCGGCATTGATTTTGTATACTAGACAGCAAAAGGTTGTTGATAACGAACGTGAATATATTGTTGATTACAAATAAAAACTTATTAAAAATGTAGTCGTGTGAATTTAACTTAAGAAAGCTACATTACTTTGCCGTCCCCCTAATATTATTGTAAAAAGAATCTACTCACACATGATAGGTGAGTACAATGGGTCTCAAAAACGAGACTTAGGAGAATAAATAAAATAAACATATATATGGCAATTCTTTCGACTATTTAACATTCAACGTTTTCAAACGCGAAACCAAACATACTTGAGGTCAATAACTGTAGCCACACGACCCGCATTGGATATCTCTCTGTTCGATTGTATCGTGGATCTAGTTAACATATAACACAAGTCGTCATATACTACGCTAGTTTAATTGTACTAAATCAGAAAACGATGTCACATATATATATACTATATTTTTACATGAAGTGACGTCACGATGTGCGGTTCTTTTCTTAACGTATCAGTGGCTTTTGCGATTGAACACATGACTCGATATCGCGATATACGATTCTCAACCACTACGCCAACGCACTACGTAATAATGTTTGTTGTTAAATAAATCATTGACCGGTGATATAGATTATCGAACGACCTTTTTCCTTTTTTTTCCCAGCGGGCGTTATCGCGGCAGCCGGGCTGCGCGTGCGCCGCACGTGATCTCACGAGATTTTGGTCCGTGACCCCCCTCCATCTACTACAATGGATCAACTATACCGTTAAGAATTGCTTTATTGATAACAATGGAATTAATTAATATACTGTATATATACACTATAGTACAGTAATATATCGCATAATATACCGCTAAAGCCTGGTAAACTAGTTAAAAGGTGACTAGATATGGTTGGAATATAACAGATGCACTTTAATTTAGAACTTCCACAATTTGACAAAAGTCTCTCCTATTACTTCGTAGAAAAATTCCAAAAATAGTCCTCTTGATAGCTCTACATACAAGTCAGAGGTTTCAGTAGTTGAAAATCTGACTTTAAATCAGCGAGCAGAGTATTTGAAATCATATTCAACACGTATAAAAAAAGGTGCCAGATCTCCCCGGACCTCAAATGTTAACCTCATTGACCCGCGTCTAAGGAGCATTCGCAGAGAGCGCGTTCCACTTCGATAAAGACCATTCAAAGTTTATTAGTTCCGTGAAATCACTAATTAACGAAAGGTCGAACGATAACAACGTATTTAGCTTGGCTTAAAATGTTTAACATCGTAGTCTAATTGTCTTATAACATAGAAAATAGACTGTACTTTAAACGACGCTAAAACAATCATAATTGTTAGTAAATAAGCTTTTAGTCATGTTAATAAACTAGGCCATATCTGTCTACTTATATAGATATTTACAAGATTTTCACTCAGGTACTGACTCATCACGATATCTCTAGAACCATAACGCTTAAAGACTTGAAATTTACTAATAAATATTTATTTCTCTAAATATAGGTCAGCTAATAAAGAATTTCACGAAATTGCACCCGCAAAGATGATCAGCGGGAGTTCCTTCAGTTATCAAAGCGAGCAGAGAACAGCTAGTTATATATATTGTAATATTTATAGTAAAATAATAACATATACAAAAGATGTATTAAATATTGAATAATCTCACTCACCTGTGAGAAATAAGCACTATTATAATAACGAACACATGTGCACTGTTCATAACAAATACGCATGACTTCATTGTAAGATTTAAAATATGCTGTCGATTTCTTTCTAAGTATATCCACACATTTTTTATTTTCTTATAAAGTCTTAATTAAAAGCGATGTCTGTTAATAAAGACACCTGTAATTAAAAGGTATATTTATCCACTAATTTATGAACATAAACTTTTAAAAGAGTTAGTAAATTTGACTAAGATTGTTATGTTTATTTAGTGTAATTAAATATTCAAAAAACCAGTATCATATGACGTATCACATGACAGTTACTAAGTAAATAACGAAGCTGACAGATGGCGCTATTTAAAACATTATGAAGGTCATAAATAATTTTACCACAGATTACAACTCACGATTATTTTCTTTAAAAATAAATAAATATAGTGGTTAAAAATTTAACTTATACGGATTTGATTCACAACAGCGACCAACATTTCCAACAAATTATATAAAATCGCAATTGTTTACAAATGGTGATAGAAAATATTATATCCTCAATAAAAGTTTTACATCTACTACATTTATATTCCATTTATTTAAATTCTGTATGTCTTTAATGTTAAAATAGATTAATTTTAGGTTAATTTCTAATAAATTATTTAATCAAAATGTTTCTCATTTAAGCATTTAGATAAATACGCGACTAAATACATACGACAGCCAAACATCACCTCGACTGAATTTATATATCGCAGAGGAAGTCAGTTTAAAGAATTTAATTTTAAATAAATGTAGATCCTAAGTTGAAATTCTTTTACTATTTTTCCCAAATTTTGATTAAATGTACAAAATATTAAATAGACTCGATGTTAAAATTATTTATGTGTAAATAAGTTTTTTTAAAGTAAAGATAAATTTGGTAAAATAATTTTTTTAACTTTTAAGTGATTGATGAGTGATCAAAGTCTCGACTCTATCATCATCAATAAAACTTTATTACATATCGTCATTACAATCATTTATAATCGTCAGCTTAAAATTAAGTTTACAGCAGTTCGTAACGCGCCATCTATTGAGGCCGAACTAATAAGAAATTCGATCACGCTAATAGTTTTTTTAATGTTTGTATCAATAAAGTTTTTAATAAAATCGGTAATATTTTTCTAAAATATTTTTACTTCTAATATCTTTACGGTGACCATAATCTGCGCTAAATATTAATATATAATTGAATTTATGAAGTGTTAAATTTATCGCCTATCGTCATTTGATATTTTGTTATAAAATCGTATATATTAACCCGGTTGATTTTAAATTTCATATCAAACTTCTGTCAAATTTATAAAGACAACTATATACGTTGGCTAAAGAAGAAAGGTTAATGACCGATCACGTCAAGTAGCGCTAAAAATTTGTTTATCTTTTCACATTTCAT
This sequence comes from Battus philenor, assembly GCF_028537555.1. Lineage (NCBI taxonomy): Eukaryota > Metazoa > Arthropoda > Insecta > Lepidoptera > Papilionidae > Battus > Battus philenor. Next base: position 10,793,796 of record NW_027181689.1, on the reverse strand, counting down.
TATACAGGTTATAAATATGTTTCTTTTATTTTCCTTATGAATCTTACTTTTAAATATAAATCAATAATTTCTTCTTTATGAGTTATTCTTAGATAAATATAAAATCTTACACGATAAAAATAAAAATAAATATTTAAACTTAATACGTAAAAATTAATGTTGAATTTGAATCTGTCATAACGGTCGCGTTCAGAACTCATGTAACTTTTACAAAGCAGGATGTTAACGGGGTATTCAATTTGATTATAATTTATATATAATAAGCAACTCTGCTTTATCAGTTAGTTAATTTTATATTACCCCAGAAATTTGTAATAATCATTTAAAGCAATGATAATTTAGTTTATCGGTTAGATTTTATCTAATCTCCATTTTAATAGCACTAGAATTAACAACAAACATATGCACGTGGAACTTAAACTGATTATCAACAGATTATTATGTTAAATGAGAACTGTTCGCGCAAACTAAAATAATGGAACTTAAGATTAGAAAGTTTTGTAGAAAAACTGTGTATTCAGTCTGTATTATAACTTTATTACTCAATTCAAATAAAAAAAAATCAAAAGGAACATGTCAAATGTCAAAGCAAAAAGATGGAGAATAAAACTATTGTCTCATGAATTTTGTTATTTATTATTTAATTAATATTTTCTTTATTATATTATAGTTTTACTATAGCAAGCACATTCGATTCGCTAAAGTTTCTTCTGGTAAAATTAAAAAAAGATTGTTTGATTAGTTTTGCGTTTTTAAATCTTTAAACCGGTGAATGTTTATGTCAAATTTTCTGACAGTATGGATTAAAGTCAACGTTATCTGTGGTAATAGACAACGTAATTCGAATTATTAATAACTATCCGTCTCTGCATTTTGTGTTGCATGTTACTGGCCTTTTCCATTGCAATAGAAAAAAAAAATATTGTAACGATCATTTTTAATATAGCATAGTGATCACTTTATAAATCATGATTAGAAATATATACATATATATATAAAAACTTTCACATTTTTTTAAGTGACAAATGACACTTACATACACGCCTTTAATGTTTATATATTAGGAATCACTATGTATATTAATATTTTGATATAACAACATAGGATAATATCTTTTTTTAGGCTTTATAATATTAGTAGCAACTTGTAATTCGATTTCTTGTAAAGTATTGTAATTTTTATAAGTGTGTAAGTTTTATAAGTTCATCGGAGTACGGATGTTTAAATAAAAATAAATAAAGAATTAAATAAACACACATTATCGCGCTGTGATTCGCGGGAGATAACTTTATGAGTACTATCGCTTTTTGTTTCCGCTTTAACTGACCTTTACACGTGTTTGTAGTACACACACACATAACAACAATCAACATACAGAACATGTGATTGATAGATAAATTTAAATCAATATTATTAATTACATAACATCGATATTACTGAGAATCGATGTAGGAAAATATTGTCACTGTACAGATTATACATGTGTTTAAAAGAGATGTATACAGAAATCAATTCCTGCGCTTTAAGAATAAACCTGACTTTTAACTATGGCAACATTACAATGTACTAAAAATATATATGTAATAATTACAAAATGTAAATTCTTTATTCATTCTCTGTCTGATAAAACGCACTTTTGCCAATGTTTTCTCCAGTCGAAACTGAAGGAATAGTTTCCGATATATCCTTCAAGATTCGATTAGGTTTTTATCTCCTCAAAAGGTCAAAATGGCGTCTCCGTATTGATATTTTGAGTTTGCTGAATAACCAGAAGTCGCACGAAGCTAAATCACGAATACGGTAGTTGCGGAAGAATATCAGTCGGGTTTTTGACACTTTTATTTTAAAAAAAATTAAGTAATTTTGGCGCCAATTCAGACTTGATAAGATTGGAGCCGAAACGAGTCAAAACCAAATCTGACAGACCTGTCAAAGAACGTACAGGCAACGTTACAATAATTGCGTACATAAATACGCCATATATATTTTCTTTTAAATCACTGATGTAAATTTATTTAAAATAAAATGTAAATGAAATAAGGTGATTCTAAAAATAACAAAATTGGCGGGAAACATCGCTCGTGTAAGCTGGACTGAAAGTTACTCGAGTGACCACGGTCAGGTAGACGCAACGTCACGGGCTTTCACAAGGTAGACCAATTTACTTTAGATGGGGGAAGACGCTAGATGCGGGCAGAGAAGGCATATACCTTGCAGTGGGCATCTATCGACTGAAAAGAAGTATAGATAGTCTATGAAAACTTTTTAATACACAATAATACACGTTATATATATTGAACGAACAAAACCTTAATTCGCATTGAACGTACAAACAGACATATAATTTCATCACAAACGATGCTTCATTATATAATTAATTAGTAAACAATATTGACAAGGCGTCGGTAATTCGTTTATTTATAGCTACAATAGTATTTACGCGGTACAAACTCCAATCAAGAATTTCGTCAATTCCACACAATTTTAAAGCGTTCTGTTGATTCGTCCTATATATGTTTGTTTACATGTATACGCGTGGAGTCCAAAGTCCATTTAATACATTTCTATTAACCTCGTGTTTCACAGACAAGCAGATAGACGCTTAAATAGACAATATAATCAGTACATATCTACATACCATTGCTAACAGATGTAAAATCTTTAAAAGGATAAATGTATAGCTGATTTGTTAGCAAGAATTTTTAAAAATATTACGTCTCATTCCAAAATCAAATCACTCTGAAATAAGTTGAATTATTTTTTTTTTTATTGAAACGCAACTAGCCAGTAACTTCTGGCAGTAAAAAGTCTGCATGTTCTAATTTTGAAAATGCGTTTATTTATTACATGTAAAATATTTAAGCTATATATTCCCTCCTATAACTTTGTATATCTTTTTTACCTTTGAAATTCCTGCATTGGATACCCCTCCGCTGTGAGGGTAACGAAAGGATTATTCTGGACTCCTATCGATTACAACCCCTCGGTCTTCTTCGACGCCTTTTGTTAAAACTAATGGAAAGCCTTCGCATACTACCCTGGTTTACACCCGTTATCATAAACACGCGAGATTCGGTTCACTCGCCACCACAGGGTCAGGACATACAGAATCATCCTGAATCCTTCGCCAAGATCATTTTATTGGGGTTGTAGTAAGATGCGGTGTAACCCCCTCCTGCACCCAGGTCTCAGACTGCGGATGAGGAGCTCAGATGTTCTTCCTGTCTCATCTTTTACACCTATACCAACTGATCACATTATATATGTCTCAGGGAAATAAATTATGGTCTTGGAAAAGTATAAATAAGGCTTTTACGAAATACGTAATTATAATGACTAAATATATATTATCGAACTTTCTCGATACTCATAAATTCAATATAATATCTGTCATACCTTACGTAAAGATATTCTTTAAACTTCATTTCTATTAAATCTATCTCTCGCTTCGGTAGACAGTAACAAATCTGTTGTCACACAAGGAGCCATGAAAAAGACTATGCTCGATAAGAGATGGAATTAGGAGTGAGAATTGAGATTGAAGTCGAAGTGCAGTAAATATGCCAGCTGGGGTTTAAGGTTCTGGACTGAAGACCACGGAACGGCAAATATAGATCGTATCCATAACGTTATCAGAGCCTGTAAGGTTGGTGGAAGATAGAGAACGCCGGATACAAGTCCAAACTGTTCTATTAGAAATCTATGATGGCAGCCTATGTCATCAAGGTATATTGAAGCAACCTGTTGAACAGTACACGACATGGATTTAGAACTTTTATTCACAATCGTTCCGAAACATATAAAAATACAACTGATGCATTATTACTTTAGAATAGAATAATAAACAACACTAGTAATATATATATGTATATATTACTAGTGTTCGTTCATGACGGTGGCAGTTGTGTAGTTCGCATTGTTTGCCGCATGCGCATTTATCAGTGCGCTGGCGGGCGGTGCATTTCATTGCACGACTACCACTGCATGTGCGGAAGTGGCTAAATATTGGTCCTTTTCTTACTTAATAAATGTTACTTACAACAAAAAAAATGTTTTTCTTTGTAACAATATATATTGCAAGATTTATATAAAACATTACTGCCTACTGTTTTTGGAAACACAAGTCAACTTTGACAACAACTTGAAATTTCCATACAAACATTATTGGTAACGCCCGATTCCATTAAATATATGTTTATATATATATATTATAAGTAGTATAAAAATAACAACTCCAAATGTTTGATATCTCTGTATTAGGAATAAATATTCTATAATATTGAAATATTGAAATACGGAGTAGGGATGAGGAAGTGGTCGCACGAAATGTAATTTTAAAAACTGTACATTTTTAGGGCGTCGTGTCTTCGTCGTAACTGAGGTACGATCCCCAGCGTAAATTTAGTCCGTGGACCTCTATTTCCACGGGTTCTATTTCGATGAAGCTGTACAAAGCCTGGAACGGCTAGCAGCACAACATCTAATACATCAAAAGTCAAATGTAGGGCGTCGTCATAAACTAACAATACACCAATGATTTAAGAGCCTAAGATTTAAGTTAGAAAATAGTTAAAGACACTTGGTAAACATTGCGACATGTAGAAACGCGAGCAAAATAAAAATTTCGAAATATTAAAGGTTGAACAACGGTACGGATGCTAATGTCTGGAACACAGAAGAAAAAGAATCATTGCAACTGCCGATAACATCTATAGAATTGAAAGTGAAATTGAAAGTGTAATTTTTTTGAAATATCTCCATTAGGACCTTTTACAAAGTACTATAAATTTATAAAAAGTAAGAAAAGGACCAATATCTAGCCACTTCCGCACATGCAGTGGTAGTCGTGCAATGAAATGCACCGCCCGCCAGCCCGCTGATAAATGCGCATGCGGCAAACAATGCGAATCACACAACCGCCACCACCAAATCACTCAACACGTGTTTCACCCCTCCACGGGGCATCTTCAGGAGCTATGTTACACCGACTAGTGCCAAACACAGAGCACATTTCATTGCACGACTACCACTGAATGTGCGGAAGTGGCTAGATATTGGTCCTTTTCTTACTTAGGATGGACTTCCGCGAAGTAACGCCTGATTCCATTAAAAATTTATAATAATATGAATAAAATCGGTAAAGTCATACTCAAGATATAGGGTGACCATTATAGCTCCCTGTCACGTGATTTACGTGACACGGAGCTATAATGCCGTGCCCTGTGGGAAAAGGATGGGGTTATGTTGGATTTCTACCTACTTAAACCCCTAAGTAGTTTTCGGTACCTTCGAATGGGTCGCCGGATTTCCTTTGGAACTCTGAGCTGCTCCTCAGTACTCAAAACACATCCTGGGCGGAAGCTACCTCACCCGGCATGGCGTTACTGCCCCTCTCAGGTTCACATTAAGTGGAAGGTGAAGGCTTCCACCCCTTTTTTTATGTTCCCCGCTGTTGGGGACCTCTTGTTCCCCTATCTCGTGTGGGACAGGGACTTTTCATTTCTAGTAATTTATTCATAATTTTTATTATCATCATTCTTTTCTTTCATGCATCATATTATCTGTCGTACTGTTTCTTTCGTTCTACAATTTTCCCAGTCTTTCTCTTTCATTCCATTAGCCATACATCCATCCTCAACCACTACATTCTAGGTTTCCTTACTATTTTATTATGCAACATTACATTTATTGTTCAAATATTTAACACATATTTTCTTTATAATTATCATATTATATTATATTGTTTATTGCACTATTTAGTCGTACGACAGGCAAGGAATAGCTTAGACCTATTCTAGCACGTACACTAAAGGGTTAATTGTTTTAGACTAGAGTAACCACGTATTTAGGGCGGAAAATTCGGAAAACTGTTTTATAGCGTGAAAAATGCTGTTTAACTATATCTTATGATTTTATACGTTTTCAATAATGTTCATTTTGTTAATATAAGTCAATTGCATCTTAAGTTCCATGGCGCTACGCCTGTGTTGTACGTATGTACTTATATAGACATGTGATATATTGCAGAATTTATGTATGTATAATAAGTTTTTAATGTATTAATTCAGAGCTTATTTAGTTATAGCATCATAACAATTTTTTTAGTAATGATTTTTTTTTTGGAAAAACTAACCAATATATACAGATAATTTAGAAGTAAAATAATTTATATATATATATATATATATATATATATATATATATATATATATATATATATATATATATATATATATATATAAATTATTTTACTTCTAAATTATCTGTATATATTGGTTAGTTTATATATATATATATATATATATATATATATATATATATATATATATATATATGAACACGTCTAAAACGTAGTACGTATAAAGGTGAATTTGATGCCGAAGACATTTTGTATCAGGTAATTAGTTATATATATATATATACATAAGTATATAAATACGTGTTGTGTATTTGAATGGAGAACGTTACGCAAATATATACATATAGTCTTCTGTAACATATATGTAGAGTATACAATATATTATCTGACGCAATAAGGATGAATATTTATACATCTAGTACAGTCAAAATTGAAATCTATAATAATTCTGTTTAAAGTTACAATGTTTAATAATTGAATTTCATCTTCATGTTTAATTGTATAAATACTGTAAAAGATATTTTTTTAAAGAATGCCTTCTCAACCCCCCTTGTGGGTAGAATTTTCTTATAATTTTTCTTAGCTAACCAAAATTTTGGCGCTAAATCGTATAGTCCTAAAGATATAGTAAATAGTAGGAAATTTAAGTAAATATTTCTTATTTGTAGATAAATAAATAAAAAATATTATTTTCAGAAGTGACTAGAATAAAATTATGAAGAATATTCATTTGAACGCTACGAAATATTTCAATCTGTCTTTATACTATCTATCTTACCTTCAACAGGGAAAATGATCTTCTGTTCTGTTCTGCCGTAATAGTCGTCGATCTCCGGAGGCTTGTCGGACCCTGCGCTGAGGGTCTGACCCTGTGCCACTGGCATGGGCAAGCTGTTCACTGGCAGCGCTAAATCCGGCTTCCTGCTCAGCCGAAGCTTCCTCAAGATCTGTTGCTTCACGAACTCTATCCTTGCTGTCGTGAGCTCCTCTACACTCAGTTCCCCGTTGGCGCAGTTCGAGCAGGCGCCCGAAACCTCCAACTCCAGGTTCATAAAGTTAATAGCTAACGCGTATAACACAAACACACGAGGACCCATCGCCGGGAGATTTCTTCGGCGCAAACAGTTGAAGTATGCGAGCAAATCGAGACGCATGCGTGTGACTGGTGCGGCGTACGCTACGCGACTGAAGCCGCCCGACACAGCCGCTGCCTCATATACATGCGCACGCGCATCAGGGCTGTCACCCTCGATATCACATCTATAATACTACTAACGAAAAAGAACTAGGTCCAATTAAGTTCGAACTTTTGCGCTGGTCTGACCAGATTCCACTATACACTAAGCAAAACGCACAGTCGAATACTGGCACAGATGGATTTACAAAAAGAATCAGGGTCATTAGTGATGATACAACACAAGGAGGATAAACAATGTGAATAGGAGAATCAGGAATAAGGAGTTTCTTAGAAGAACAATATTAAATAATCCTCCAGAAGATTGTCCAGATGAAACGGCAGTGGACGTGCTACGTGGTGATCAGAACAGACGACCGGTGGCTTCAGGGTCGAGTGGATATCACCAGCTCGCGCAGAGCAGGAGCATTCTTCTACAGGACAGATAGATGACCTTCTTTAGGTCTTCGGAAGACGCTGTATGCTTCCAATATATACCTGGTCTCTAATTCAAAAATGGAAGACCTTAGTGGCTATATGAGATATGTTATTAAACGCGTGGCTGCTTACACTGCTACCAATACACGGGAAATAACCAAAAATAGTTATTTAGACATTTTTTTAGGCCCCCCCTTTTTGGTCTGTCGTAATTCCCCAATCTAGGGTACACAAGGAGTATTTTTACAATATATATAGTCCTGTATTATTTGAGTTCTCATCTTTTTCCTGCTCAATGTCATTTATTCATTCGCCTTTTATTATTCACAATTTTTTTTCCAATTCTGTTTGACGTAATTCTTTCATTCATCACCGCACTTCTGTCGCTTTCCTACCGGAATACTAAAGGTTGACATTTTGTTATATTTTTATTTTTTTATCTTATTTCAATAGAAAAATATTTAAACGGTTTAGTTTAGACCCGTACGAAATTTATTTAGATTAAAATTATAAATTGAAATTTAAGCACCTTTCCGTTGTCAGATTGATCTGAAATTTGGTACACATATTTAATTTAGATGACAATACAATATAATAAAACCAATAACATTATAAATCTAAGATGGCCGCTGATACAAAATGGTGGATTACATATTTTTACTTAACCCCCTCAATGTGGGTATCAAATGAAAGGGCTACACTAGTAAAACACGATGATTATGTCAAAATTTAAAATTCAAGATGGACGCCGTTCCAATATGGCGGACTAGGTACATATTTTTCCACAACCACGACAATATGGGTATCAAAAAACCGTTTAAGTTAAAAGTTTTTTAAATGTATTTTTATGACATTTACATTCCTACATAATTTAATTTTTACTTACTTATTTTCACACTACATTTATTACAATATTTATTTTGACTAATCTTATACACTTTTGTTTATTGTAACTATAAAGTTTCTTTTAGTGGTCTCTCCTATGACACTTCAGTAGTATTCTAGAAAAGTTCAGCGGCTGTCCACATTGTCCATAAGAGATACTATGCTCATTTCTTCGACCCGTTGCTGCAACACAAACTGGTAATCTGTTTTTAGCGCGTCGAACACATGGCAGCTGGCGATCACGTGTTTATTAGACATTGGAGGATCATTTAGTTCACGGAACAGAAGTGATGAAGACAATCCTATTTTTTTATATATATTTATCCATATTATTACGTAATAAGACACGAGGAGAATATCAGTAGAGTTTTGTTTGATACATAATAAAATCAATTTCGACTTCTTTATGATACTGTTCTTATTTATTTAAGTTTTGATTCTACATCAAGATACAAAAAAGTTAACCAATTGTTAAAAGGTAAAACAAGTACATGCGGCGGTCTCGTAGATTTCAAGCAACCATTGGATGGACTTAGTTTCCTAGGGAAAATAGAACGAAAGGCTATGAAGTTAAAAAAGGGTTAAGAAATCCAATTTCAAATTAAAATAAAACTGTACAGATTCCAAACGCATTCTAATCTGCGAAAAACTCAGTACAAACACATTCGGGTATACATATATATATATATATATATATATATATATATATATATATCTAATATATAAAATTTTCGTGTCACGGTGTTCGAACTTGAACTCCTCTAAAACGGCTTGACTGATTTTTACCAAATTTAATTCAGTAGGTCTGAAAATCAGCTACTATCTATTTTCTATACCCCTAAGTGATAAAGGTTGTTCACACTTAAAAATTTTTTTTTATTTTTTTAACGAAATTTTTTGTTTTTATTTTTATGATACAGCATACAAGAATACATACAACCATAAAATTTCACCCCTCTACCATCAACCCTTATTTTTTATTTGTAAATTAAAAGATCAATTTATTTTTGCAAAACAACGTTTGCGGGATCAGCGTGTATATATATATATATATATATATATATGTGTGTTTATACATATGTATACAAGGCATGTCAATAATATCTTACATGCATTATACATGTATAAAGTCGTAGTAGTAAAAGATTTTTTAATTTGATGTGTTCTGATCTTGCAGCAAAGTTGTACTCGTATAAAGTATTTTTTTTTAATTTCATGTCACCTATAAAGGAAAACATAACAGAACCATCATAAATACGTTCAATATTAATGTACTTTTAATTAATGTTTACTACTGGTGTACCTAAATAAATAAAAATAAATAGATTTTACTTTCAATTTATGATATTTCTTTATTAACTAGCATTTATATTTAAATAGACATGCACAACATTCGTATTATCTAAATACTCAAAGACTGGAATTACAAATAGAATTTAATCTATAATTAAAATTAAAAAGATGATAAAAATTAAAATTAGAATCAACATATTAATTAAAATGATTGTCAAAACATACTAAAGATAAGATTATTTATTTCCATTAAGATATACACAGCTGTAGTTTGAAAGATATATACTTGAAAAACGTTTCGTCAAATTTACCCTTTACAAATGTATGATGTAATATTATGAAATATATTTACTCAATTACATGTATGGTTTTGTTGTTAATACGTTGGATTTATAGGAAGTTTGAAGGTCACCCAACAAGCAATGGAAAGGTCTATGATCAGAGCTTCGCTGCAAGATCGAATTAGAAACATGAGATCCGCAGATGAACCCAGATCAACGATGTGGCTAGTAGAACTGCCCGTCGGAAGTCGCAGTGGGTAGATCACATTGCCCAAAATGTCCTCGAGTGACCACGAGGCGGTAGACGCGTGGCATATCCCTTCCACTAACTTTTAACACGTTCACTGCGGCTTGAGGTCGATTCAGCCTCATGGTAAACTTTGCACTGGTGCGGCGCGTAAAACTCGTGTTTTCTCTCTAGTGCGGCGGCTGTTTACACTCAACTGTATGAGGTATGACAAAGACAAATATAGCTTTCTTTATGTCTGCGAAGCATTGACTCAATATTGTAAAAAAATATTGATGAACATGAGGCAGAAAAGGCCTCAACCGCACTACTAGGAAGTTCACCTTGAGGCTGATTCGACCTCAGCCGCACCAGCTGAAAGTTCTTCAAAATTGGGCCCGCAGTGAACGTGTTAAGGTTCTGGAAAGTTCCGGTATGCAGGAACCGCAAGAAAGCTCATCGATGCAATACTTGGGAGAAGCTATGACTTGGAGAGAGAGGGTTTGTCGGCTGTGTTGATTTAAAAAAGCTTTTAAAATTGGTTCTATTTCTTGTTTTATATTATACCAGCTGTTACCAGATCGCTGGGCGACGCCCGCACCGTCTTTTGTGAGTCTAATTTCATAAAATCAATTGTTAATATTTTTTAAATTAAGATATATTCTGGCCAATATATCTTGGCTAGAAAATAATACATAATAACATTAATGAATTTTTTTTTAATTTACATCTGACGGATTGAATTAACTTCGGTGTTAGTTTCTCTCTACTCGGTAAATATCTAATAAAAACTAAAAAAGAAAAATAATATTTGTATGAAAATTTCAAGTCTATAAGACTTGTGTTACCAAAAACATTAGGCAGAAATGTTTTATTTAAATCTTACCATATATATTGTTACAAAGAAAAACAATTTTTTTTAATTGTAAGTAACATTTATTAAGTAAGAAAAGGACCAATATTTAGCCACTTCCGCACATGCAGTGGTAGTCGTGCGACAAAGTGCACCGCCCGCCAGCCCGCTGATAAATGCGCATGCGGCAAACAATGCGAATTACACAACCGCTACCGCCAAATTATACAACACGTTTAACCTCTACGGGGCATCTTCAGGAGTTATGTTACACCGATTAGTGCTAAACACAGAGTCTGAGACTCTGACAGAGTCTGACAGAGTGTGTTCGTTTAATACATTAATATAAAATAAATTAATATATATATAAAGCTTATTCGAAGTGGTCGTCACTGGCTGGAATACAGTCTTTTATATATTGAGGTAAGTTATCTATAGCGTCACGCACTCTTTATATGGAAGAGTTTTTCACTGCCAATCGTATGGATTGTTTTAGGGACTCCAATTATCGTGGCGTTTAGAGCAAGCCTTATTCTCTAAAACTGATCATAAATCATAATCCAGTCCATTAAAGTCATGACTAGATGAAGGCCTGAGATCAGGTGGATCGAGCATATGACCCAGCACAATCTTTCTGAAAGTAACATTCTAGGTTATTGAACATGGTGTTATCAAAAGGCTTAACTATTTCTACAGCCTTTTTCATGAAGGTTTCATTGTACATTTAGACAAGCGTATGAAGGATTTGAAAATTTGTTTTTATTAAAAAATATTGGCGCGAAATTAAGAAAACACAACACATATAAAAATGACAGATTCCAAATTCAAAAGTGACAGCTTCTTTATTTTTAAATACATCTGTGTTTGTGGCCAGTATACATTTATAATAATAAATTTATTAACGTTTCGTTTTGCTATTAATGTTCGATGATCTCAAAGACCTCTCATGTGTATCTTGTAGAAATTGAAACCTTTATTTGAGATAAGAGAGTGAGTGGATTGAAAAGAATATTACACAGTAAATAAAGAATACCACAATAGGGTATAAAATGTTTATTTATCTGTGATAATAAGTAAGATATATATATTATAGCTTTCTTGAAGCGACAACCCTGACGTGTTTAGAGTTTTTCTCTGTCTTAAGGGGTGTTCCGTGTGCATATCGAGGTCCATATCTTCGAGGTCAAAGATAGTAGTGCCGTGGACAATGTACCGCGATAGCCTGCGCCCAACTGCGTTCGCCTGTTGTTTTCACGTCTACACTAATCGACGTGAGGTCGTTCCCCGGCCGTCCAGACCTGACCTTGTGCTAAGCTGTTCGTAACTGGAGACGCATATTGACCTATTTGTGTGGTTATTGACTTCGTGCTATATACACAACTGACTTGTGATGATGGAAGGAAAATTCGGAATTAAACACATTCATTCGTACGTGATATCACTTGTTTCGTTTTAATTATTTATTTATGTTCGGTAATATACATATGTTGACTTATTTACACGGTTGATACATATATATATATGTCTTATCATGTGTATTCCGGGCCGGTGTCTTAATATTTATAACAATCTGTTACCGCGAGTTCGTTCACGTGGAATGTAACAAAAAATAATTTATTTGGTTTTTTGTGTTTATTTAAATTTTTATTTATTTACAATTAGCTTACTTAGCAATTACCTTAGCTACTCCTTATTACATTTGCTATTTGCCGGTATAAGTCTCGTTAAAATCGATCCAGTAATTTCAGAGATAAGCCGGAATAAACATGGATAGACGGATAAAAATAAAAAAATATATATTTCGGTGTATGAATCGTATATATACATATACATGTAGTAAAACGCGGTTATTTTAATATTAAAAAACATACTTTATTATGCTATCTTACTAATAGCCGATTGAAAAGTGCTTTTAAAAACCTGTTAATGTATAGATATGTTGAATTTGAATTTCGAATTATGAAGCTCTACTATAAGGATATATCTACTGTATGGCACAGGCCTCCCAAAGATCATCACGATTCCTCCTTTCCTACCCCCTTTCCCATCACCTATGTCGTCGGTCCATCTAGTGGAAGATTTCATTTGAAGAGTGATATATCAATGATTCGATCTCATAGAGAAATCAAGAACTTAGTCTTTTTCGTGGCTCGCTGAAATATTGTGAGTGTTTTCATGTCACATTTATAGTAAGTTATGTTGGGCGGTGGTAGCTCAGCAGTTGGGACTGGAGTCACGGGTTCGATTAGCATGTTGCAATATTATCTTACAATTATTGCATTAATTATATAGTATTGCCATTTCGCAAATGTTACCAAAGGTTGGCAGCAGCGTTCTGCGTACCATAATAACACAACATCGATCTTCAACCCGCCTGTCAAGTTTGGCAATTATGGTATATCGCCTATGCCTTTCCAGTGAAAGCGAAAAGAGAAAAGAGATATTTTTTAGTTAATTTTTTTAATATTATTTCTATTTATATATGTGCATAAATATCTGTTTGTATTTAATAAGTTATATACTTATCATAGTTTCAATTATCTAGATCAGGGGACACCAACCTTTTCAATCAACGGATCAACTTAAATTTAAATTTTTTTAGCGGATATTAGGAACTATGAAAATAAAAAAAAGAATTTATACATAATAAATTTTAATGCAAAATAAAACAAACAAGAGAAGTACAGAATAATGAAATTACTTGAAATATTTAATCAGAAATTTGGCACTGTTCTTTCGATCGAGGTGATGAATATTAGCCATAATTGATGAGGTACCTACACATCACTCACTCTTGATCTGTGGTCATTGTAAAGTCTTCTGTAATAATGTCGTTTTCCTTTGTTTCTAAAGATGTTAATGCTGTTAGCCCTAAGGCTTTTATAGCTTCATCGGTACTGAGTTCACGGAGCGGAAGGGTCCGTGAACTAGATTTGTCGTTTTATTTTTATAAGTTTACGAACAACTAGCGCCATCTGTTAACACAGACTGAAACTACAGAGTTCCAACACTTATATACATTACTATATATATAATTAAATATATTAAGTTGTATATATGAGTGTAAAAGATTTAAGACAGTAAATTTATACATTGTTTGCTGTCAATTAATATATAATTAGAACCCATTGATATATGTTTAAATAGTTTCAGAAATAACAAAATAAAAAGATTGAAGAAAAATAAACAAGATTTTTTTTTCAAAATTGTATTTTCTGTTAAATTCAAATTTACCATTTACTGTCTATCGCTGCAGACATACTATTACCAGAAGTTATTATACCTACAAAAACCTTTAAAAAATATACAGGATGATTTGAAATTGGTGATTGTACACGTTAAAAATATATACATAGTTGAATAATAGTAAAGAAAAAGTACATTACGGTCTTATAACACGAGACAAGTGTCAAATCATAATATGGAAACAGTGGAAAGATTAATAACACGTAATTAACATGTACAAATATACATATAGAAACACATGTATATAGCATATATAGTACAGTATATAATTATAAATAAAATAATAAATAAAAACAAAATTTATGATGAATTAAGCGACCGGTATAGATCATTAAATATTTAATGGAATCAGGCGTTACCTTGCGGAAGTCCATCCTAAGTATGAAAAGGACTAATATTTAGCCACTTCCGCACATGCAGTGGTAGTCGTGCAACAAAGTGCACCGCCCGCCAGCCCGCTGATAAATGCGCATGCGGCCAACAATGCGTAAAAGCCAAAAAGGCTAACAGCACGCATCAACATTAGAAAATAATGCGTATTACACAACCGCCACCGTCAATCCACTCAACACGTGTTTCACCCCTCCACGGGGCATCTTCAGGAGTTATGTTACACCGATTAGTGCCAAACACAGAGTGCTTGGCACTAATCGTGTAATTTGTTATTTAATTATTTCTAAACACATAGTTGAACTGGAGTTTAATATTTCAGTCGTAGGATGTTCACAGCTGGACATTGGTTTTCCCAAAATATTTCCTCTAGGACCTGCAGGAGCAACATTACGTGATTATTAGCGGCGTACCGAAAACGGGGAAATCCACAGATAAGAAATTTATTGGCGTAACTCGAATACACGCACTTGTACTTTGGACTTGGTGTTGTTACTACCTCAAGATATATCGGCCCTAGCATTTTTATTTTCCGGTCTATAGTGTTTTTCGTTTTTCTACAGATAACCTCATTCCTTATTCAAATTCTAAACATAGCCTTCTATATTGGTCATGGGTTATATCCCTGTTGAACTTTAGCTATGCGTTGTTGAACTCGAAAGATATATAGAGGGTCCCCAAACTATTTTGAAAAAAAAACCTTATTTTGGGGACCTCTTTTGCTCCATATATAAGCAGGGACATTATTTACAATAAATTTTAAATATTTTTTATATTTCCACGCTCTTTTTTCATTTTAAATATCTTTCATTCATTCATTCCTCTGTTTTCCATCTCATTCTCTTCCATTCCTTTCCAACCCTTGCTACATATCGTACATCGCCTTCCTTTCTTCGTCTTCCCTCCAGAATGCTGTAACAATTCTTCATTTTTATTTTCATCTTCTATTTATTATCCTTCATTATATATTTCTTAATCATAATTTTTAAAACTTAGACGTATTTGAAAGCCTCATAGCAGTACAGATCTGAAGTAAATAAGTGATTCAAAATTAAAAATAATCTATAATAATGTTTTTTTTGTCCGCAAATATATTGAATATTATTTAAAAAACAGAGATAGACATGATGTTAATACAAGAAATAAAAACATGCTGTATACTCATGGTTTTTGTCTTACAATAAAATTCCAATTTTAAAAAAAGTCATAGAATAAGTATATTATTCTATCCAAGAATACTATACTGATGTTAATGCGTGGAATTAAATATTGTCGATGCTCAGAGGAAGCTAATTATAGTCGCGCATCTATAAAACTATATTTGTAAATAGCAACTGTTGAGTTTCTCGCCGGCTCTCAGCAGAACTGCCTTCAGAGCTGGTTGTAGCTTCCTGTAGGGACAATGTTGACATTTTATGTTTAATGACGATTCGAAAGTGTAATGCCTATTCGAATAAAGAATCTTTTTAGTTTCTTAACACGTTCACTGCGGCTTGAGGTCGATTAAGCCTCATGGTAAACTTTGCACTGGTGCGGCGCGTAAAACTCGTGTTTTCTCTCTAGTGCGGCGGCTGTTTGGTATGTCAAAGACAAATATAGCTTTCTTTATGTCTGCGAAGCATTGACTCAATATTGTAAAAAAATATATTTGAACATGAGGCAGAAAAGGCCTCAACCGCACTACTAGGAAGTTCAGCTTGAGGCTGATTCGACCTCAGCCGCACCAGCTGAAAGTTCTTCAAAATTGGGCCCGCAGTGAACGTGTTAATAGGAAGAAATGAACCCAAAACACACATATATCGTCGTGATCTATTTTTGGATGTAGTAAAGTTTATAAAGAGATATTTCGATAACTCACACGGTTAAGTATGTGGCCCCTTATCGTCGTACCGTAACAGTTCTAAGGAATAATACAGTGGAATCCGGGGTCAAAGTCGGCGCCGGAGTATCGCTCGATGCGTGATTAGTTACGACGTTTCGTATCGGCCATTTGAACCTCAACTTACTTTCAGTGTTATACCACGCGCCGAAACGTAATGATTGCACTATATTTATTTACACATTGCATTGCGAGATAATTCATTTAAATACAAATAAGTCATACGTTTTCATACATGTGACTAGAAGAATTGGTTGACTAAATTGGCTTCGTCTGAAAAGGCTGTTAGGGTCGAAAGGTTCTTGATTTGACCACGACCCGGTGTATGCTAGCAAGATCTGTCATCGTGGCGATCTTTGGTAGAGACATATACTTTGCAGTGGTCGACTATCAGTTGAAAAGAATATATAGCCTTGTAACACAACAGCGGATAGAAGATCACAGCGGATTCAGAGACAATCATGTTGCAAACTGTTAAAGAGAGGCTACGGTATAGTATATTTAGTCTGAAAGGCCAATTCTTTCGTATTGAAGCGTATTATCAGTCAGTAAGAAATGAACAACCTACTAAAACTAATCGGTGTAACATAGCTCCTGAGGATGCCCCGTGGGGGGGTGAAACACGTGTTGAGTGATTTAAAGGTGGCAGTTGTGTAATTCGCATTGTTTTCATACGCATTTATCAACGGGCTGGCGGACGGTGCACTTTGTTGCACGACTACCACTGCATGTGCGGAAGTGGCTAAATATTGGTCCTTTTCTTACTTAGGATGAATTTCCGCGAGGTAATGTTTGCTTCCATTAAATATTTAAGAACTTTTGGCTCCAACGGCCTTCGTTTGGACAAACGACGTTCCCCAACTAATACTAGTTCAGACGAGAAATTCTTGATAGAGTATGATGTCATAATTGTCAATTTAAATTGCATTAAAATCAATTTAAAGATAAAACATATATCATGTTCGCTGTCCCCGTATTTATCAGATGTGTAACGTATATTATCATCTGGTTATATCACGATATAAGCTTTCTTTATCTCATTTATTCCCCCAAAATATGCAATAAATCGTTCGAGGAATTGTTAATTCGATTTATCGTAAGATTCTATCTAATCTTGTTTAATTTAAACTTTTAGAAACCGGAACGATCTAGATTTTAATTTGTTTTACGACGGACGGTTGCGGGGATTTTTTTGAAATCGGCCTTTGAGGCGGACAATGTAAATAATTAATATAAATGTTTTCAACTGATATCCTAATTAAGGATGATAAGAATCAATGTTTTTGACACGAGCACTTACATAGCTCCTAATTGTTTATCTTTAATTGCTGAAACACGTATCTGCAATCTACATGTAAGGATTTAAAATAATTCCTCGAAAAAGATAATGCGCTGGAGAAAACATTTTTAAAATTAGAAGCTATTTTAGTATCTAAAGTCGTAAGTCAGATTAAAAGTTCTGGAACAAATTGTACTTTTTTTATTATCTCTCTTGCATTCGGCTCAAATGGCACTGACTGCGGATTCAAGGGGGCAAGGTGGCAACTTAACCTAAAACGTATTTCAAGCTGGCTAAACACGTGGACTTCCTGAGAAGCCTTGCCTCAGGGCGATACAGAACACGAGATTATTTCTGCGGACGCTCTTTGAGGTTAATCAAGAGCCCCCCATGAAGACACCTTGGGTTGAACTGTCCAGGGCGCCCTAAATGGTCGAAACTGGACTTGGTTGGATGCTATTACTTGGTAACATTTACTACCCAGACCGTGATTCACCTTGTGGCCCAGTGTCCCGCATTCGGGGGACTCCGGCTCGAATTCGAGTGCCGGTCTGGCGTTAAAATCAGGGAGGAGACAATAGCCTCCCTGATAGGCGGAAAGGAAACTAGGGAAGAATTCCTCTCATGTTGCAAGAAAATAATTAAAAAAGTTATACAAAAAAATAAAAATTTAAATAGACAAAAAAATGTGATATAAAGTGTGATAAAAATGTAAATTAATGAAAAAAGATAAAATGTAACAAGTAGGGAGGAATGAAAGGAAACAGAGCAAAAGTGAAAGAAAGCAGAATTGTGGCATAAAAGAATAGAACGAAAGATTATGTGAAGAATGAAAGTAGAGAATGAAAATAAAAAATTATGTGAAATAAAAATTAAATTGCCAATAAAGACCCTGTCCTACCTAATATAGGGGTACGAGAGGCCCCCAATAGCGGGGGCCATAAAAAAAAAAACATTTACTACAACTTCGGAAAGCGTTATAGCTGGGAGAACAAGTAGCGAAGGAATCTCCAGCTGCGCTTCTATCTAGAATAAGTTTCATTCCTAGGCTTGTATAGATATTTTTCTATCGCAATCATAGAATATAATTCTAGAAATCGTAGTGAATTTCGTTTAGAAAGATCGCAAATACAGAAGCTTCATTTATTACAATTTGACTCTAAATATACGCGTCATATATATTAGGGGGACCGGAAAGTAATGTCTGTCGATATATTTTACAGAAAAACCGATTGACTTTTACCACTCCGGCATTGATTTTGTATACTAGACGGCAAAAGGTTGTTGATAACGTAGGTGGATATATTGTTGATTAGAAATAAAAACTTGTTAAAAATGTTGTCGTGTGGATTTAACTTAAGAAAGCGACATTACTTACCGGCCCACCTAATACATACACACACACAAATATGCAATATATATATACATGTATATGGTACTTTTAGGATTTGACACTGAAATTTTTAATAACTGGCTAGTTTAAAAATAAATAAATGTATTAAATTCGTAAAATAGAACACTACTAATCTTTTCACATGCGTCACGTCAATCTGTCATTTATTTTTACAAAATGGCGGCAACATAAAAAATATTTTTCAGCGTCATAGATTTTAACACGATTTCTGTTCGTTTTTTTATTTTTTACGTATATAATTGCGGACATAGATTACATATTATATTATTTTAATTTATTTTGTGTAGATTGCAAATCTGTAGGAGATGTTACAAAGCAAATAGAGATCTATGGCCGAAATGATGAAAAAAAATAAGTAAGGCTTTTAAAATTACGCTTGTTCACGTTATTGCCACGATTCGGCATATGTGAGTGGGAGAACAGAGCCTATAGGATATTCCCATGGCCGCACCTCGTGCCGTCTGATGCAATAAGTTTTACAGCTGCACGAGATTTCACAATTGATAATAAAACGAATTCGCAAACAAATTTAGTTCACGTGATTTGACTTGAATCAGCTACATATCTAAAAAATAATCTCTGTCCTTGATTAAATCGCTAGAAAGTGAACTGATGACATATATGTAACGATATGTCATCATCACGGTTGTTCACTGTTGGACCTAAATATACTTTTAATTCCTAAACGTAGAACTCACATATAAGTATTAATATCACATATAAGATTAATAAATACATGTAAATATCTAAAGAAAATAATAAGTGTAATATAAATAAGAATTAATGCCATAGAAATATTAGAGAATAAGCAAAAAATTAAGAACTTAATTGTAACAGAGCCGCCGGGGCCCTCCGTCTAGAAATTGTAAATAGATATTAAGGCTCTGACTATGTTAGAGAAAATTTTGTAAAATTACTGTAAAATATATATATATATATATATTTAATAAGACCGCTTGTAAGCTGCCTGAATCTAGCCTCTTCCGGCAATCCTAACATTTATTTTTAATTTTTTATTAAAAGTTATCGTATATATAATAGTTTTGTTATGTGTTCCTTTGTAAGTGGCGCAACATTAAAAAATTACTTTATACAGAATTGCAGAAAGATCTGAACACATGAAATAAAAAAAAACTTTGGAGAGAATATATATGTATATATATATATATATATATATATATATATATATATATATATATATATATATATATATATATATATACATAGACTATATTTGTACTGAGTTTTTTGGAGATCAGAACTCGTTTAATTTAATTACAGTTTTATTTTAATTTGAAATTAGTTTTCTAATCCCTTGTTCAAGTTCACAACCTTTCGTTCTATTTTCCCTTGGTAACTACATCGAATCCAAAAAAAATATTGAAAGAAGATTAAAGAGAAAAATGATCGCATATCGCACGACACACCAAAAGAGCTCCTAATTTGAAATTTTCTTTGACATCATCATCAATTTACCTTGAGGTTCATCCCACGCTACCTTATCCTCTGTCTTCACTCTAGAAACTTAGATGTTAAGATCGGTGATCATCATTTCCTGCCAATTGCCACTTCAACCAGCCAATCCACTGGACTGTGTTACTTTCCTTCGAATCCTCATTCCTAATTCAATCATATAGTTATCACAATCTTACCAGCGAAACTCAGAGAAAAATGTAAACAAAATATGTAAATAAAGGAAAATAAAAATATGCTGCAAAATAAGTAATGTAGACGAGGAAAGAAAGGCTACGTATGAAGGAAGAACAGAACGTGAAAAATTAAAATTTTTATGAAGGATTTGAGGAAATAGTGAAATAATTTTTGAGAAAAGAAAGAAGAAAGAGTAATAAAAATAAAATATAAAAGCAAATTATTTAAAACCGCGTTATAAAGTACCTGCCCCTAAATAAACCAGGGGGAACTATATAAAAAACGCAAAGTAAGAAATCATGTTTAAGTGTACCAAACATTGATTGTACTCTCGTCTCCAAATACTAAGGGTTACTGAACGAAAAGATATTACTTCTTAAATTTGTTCAATTTCGTTTTCTACTAAGAAATACTCCTAAAATCGACTTATGTGCCTAAAGTATAATGAAATATATGACTTATTAGATGCAGTGTTATGCTTTGGTGCAATGAAACTAGGATAGCAGATGTCGACTTGTATAATGTTACATAGATCCACGATACAATCGAACAGAGAGATATCCAATGCGGGCTGTGTATCAAGTAGTGCTCGTGAAGTGATATCAGATACGTTTAGTTTCGCATTAAGGAGCATTGAATTTTAAGTGGGCGATAGAGTCGCCACAAATTTTTAAACTTTCTAACAGAGGCCAGAGAATGAGGAAATCCAGGTGGTGCACTCTGTGAGTAGGAGTCATTACTATAAGGAGAATATCCTGAACCAGAAAAAACAACCTTTGCATAACTCACAAAGTGATAAATAATTTCTTCGTAGCAAAAGGCTACGGTACAGATTTAAATCATTATTTCAGCTCATAGCGCCTCGCTCACTGCAAGGCTTTCACCAAAGATATCTAATATATAAAATTCTCGTGTCACGGAGTTCGAACTTGAACTCCTCCGAAACGGCTTGACTGATTTTTACCAAATTTTATATTCGTATTCAGTAGGTCTGAGAATCGGCTACTATCTATTTTCCATACCCCTAAGGGATAAGGGTTGTTCACAATAAAATTTTTTGACAAAATTTTTTGTTTTTATTTTTTTATGATATAACATACAAAAATATAGCATACAAAAATACATACAAATCTAAATTTTCACCTCTCTACAATCAACCCTTATTTTTTATTTGTAAATTAAATACTTTTTTTTGCAAACAACGTTTGCGGGATCAGCTAGTATATATATATATATATATATATATATATATATATATATATATATATAAATATATATATATATATATATCCATACACCATAATCGCCTTTTGGCAGGCGGGTTGGTGACCAGCGTGGCATTTATGGTGCGCAGATGATTATGCTGAACATTCTTTGGAAACTATAACATGAATTATATATAAGTTTCGCTGCGAGATCGAATCATAAATCCACAGGACAAAAATTACTCACACGACTCGAAGAATTGATTGTCTTAAGTGGTAGTTGCGACCGAGCGGTGACCACAGCTGATAGACGAAGCGTGGGTATGCTCCCCACTAGATGGGATAGCGATATAGTTAAGTGGGAACTTGCTGGATGCTAGCAGCTCAGAACCAATTATTGTGACGATGTTTGAGGAATGCCTATGTCTTGCAATGGGCATCTATCAGCTTAAAAGAAATACAGAGACAGGTTCAAGAACGCTCACCATCCACGAGGCTCAGGGGCTAAAGGCTGTCGTCATTTTCCGTCGAACAACAGACACCCACGGGTTATATAACAGTGTCCATGTGGTGGCAGCAATAAATCAGCTTAAAAGAAAGACAGACATAGGTTCAAGGACGCTCACCATCCACGAGGCTCAGGTGCTAACGAGAGAGGCTGTCATCATTGTCCGCCGAAGACCAGACACTTTCGGGTTGTATAAGTGTCCATACGGTGGTTGCAATATGACGTCACACGAACTCGTGCGTATCACACGGACGAGACTCAAGATGCGATCGCAAGGTTCATCAGACACGGTACACCCTAAGGATAGCGATATGGAGTAGTGATGAGGAAATATTCGCACGAAACATAATTTTATAAACTCGACATTGTAAGGGTGTCGTTAAAATAGATTGAGATACTTAGTAAACACTGTAACATGCAAAAACTTGATCAAAAAAAATATGTAAAAATGCACGGAGCGTTAATATCTAAATATAAACCCTAATAAAAGAATGTGACTGAGGCTTCAGAGACGTTAAGGGTAGTATAGAACATCCAACATGGTCAGACGACCGTCCTGCATTCGGGGGGACTCCGGTTCGACTTCAAGTGCCGGTCTGGTGTAAAAATCAGGGAGGAATCAATAGCCTCCCTGATTAAAGAGACAACAAAGAAAGACTTCCTCTCACTGTGCAGAGTAATAATTAGAAAGGTAGTAGATAAAAATAAAAGCACATAAAATTGTAAACAAATAAGATCATAAAGTAATAATACAATATAAAGAAATTGTAAAAGAGAGATGAGGATGAATGGAAGGCGAAACAGAGCGAAAGGGAAAGACAGAAGAATTGTGACAAGAATGAAAAGAACGAAAGATCATATGATGCATGAAAGAAGAGTGAGAAAATAAAAATGTTCGTGAAAAATTAAATAATGTTAAATAGTCCCTGTCCCACACAAGATAGGGGGTACGAGAGGCTCCCAATAGCGGGGGCCATTAAAAAAAACATGGCCAGACGACATTATTAATGTCTTTATTAAAAATATGTGAGGAAATCATTTATCTAGCAGTGGATAGTCCCACATCTGATGGATCGCATTAATGTATAGAAACGTCAGAACAGTTGGTCAAAGTTATTCCTGTCCTAGTCAAGGATGGAGATTATTATTAAACGGTTTTATTTAGTTCGACCCGTACGGAATTTGTTTATTTAGGTCAAAATTACAAAATGAAATATAAGCACCTTCTCGTTGTCAGATTGATCTGAAATTAGGTACACACATTTAATTTTGATGACAATACAATATAATAAAATCAATAACATTATAAATCTAAGATGGCCGCCGATACAAAATGGCGGATTACTTTTTTTTTCTTTAACCCCTTCAATATGGGTATCAAATGAAAGGGCTACACTAGTAAAACACGATGATTATGTCAAAATTTAAAATTCAATATGGACGCCGTTCCAATATGGCGGACTAGGTACATATTTTTCTACAACCACCACAATATGGGTAATTTTTAATATATAACTGATGTTAGGCAAGTAGGATGAACGTAATTTGTTTGCGAATTTATATTATCAACAACGAAATCGCATTAATTAGTATGGCTTATTGCATCAGACGGCACGAGGTGCGGCCGTGATAGAATAAATAAGCTCTTCCCCCACCTACCTATCCCCCTTTCTCATTCCCCCAACTGTGGCTGTAGTGTGAACGAGGTTTATTACGAAATACATACTCACGTTTTTTTTTTTCATGATTTCAGTCATATATTTCATTCGCTGTTGGGTTTATGCTCCGTCATAGATATATAATTAATTTAAAATTGAAATAAAACAATTAATATATTACTAAGTCTGTAATAAATAATTTAAAATATTTAAAAAATATATACACCTAAAATTTTAGTGTTGAATGTAAACTCGACGAAACGTAATTTGTAAGCCGCCGCCATTTTGTAAACATAAAATGACAGACTGACGTAATAAACGTGAAAAGTTGAGAAAGGAGTTTTATGTATTTAAATTTAAAAAAAATTACACTGGCCACATATAAAAACTTTGTGGAACAATAGTATATTTAAATCTTGATATGCGATATAAGTTTTAAACTTAATGCACATTTTAACTCAGTTGGATGAATTCATTTTAGGAATTAAGAATATATGCATATTCTATTTTATATGGCTTCCGCTATGATATATACAGACTTTGTTTTTATTTAATAATTTTTTCAAGTAATATTTTTATTTTTTCGCTCTTCTATCGTTCCTCCTATGATCTATCATTCCTTCATTTTCTTTCTTTCTACAATTCTTTTATCTTTTTCTTTCATATCCATTTTCTCTTTTCGATGTCATTCTGTCTTCTTCTCATATCTTAACTATAACAATTTCTTCGTTTTCATTCTATATCACATTTTTGATCTATTCTCGGTATAAATTTTTATATATATTATTTTAATTACTTGTTTGTTTGCCTATTTTAACACTTTTATTTACAATTTTTTAATTTCTGCTCAACTCTTGTTTCTTTTTTCTTTTTGTTTCGTTTTCCGCAATCGTTCTGCGCATTTTTAGGAACGTTGGCCTTGCTTCCTCGTCGTTGCTTAGCGAGGCCATAGAGTCCTCGACAATCTTCACGCCCAAACGGCATTCGGATTCGCCCGGAGTCCTCCGAATGCGGGACAGTGGGCTACAAGGTGGACCACGGTCTGGTCTACGCCCGGTTAAACCGGTGAAGGTACGTGAAGAACCCCCAGTGCCCTGTGAAGAGTTGGACCTAGACCGCGTCCACTTCGATGCTGCAGAGCAAGCAGTAGACTGAGACGGCGTCCGGGAAATATATCCGCTAGCATAAACTTTTTTAAAATTACTAGTTTTACTTAAGTTTTCTATACATGTCCCACAGACAACAAAGGTTACAATAATTTCTGGCTTTATGTATCATCTACCTGTGTCCATTGGTTTTTGAATTATATTTGTTATTTTTTTTTTAATAACAATTATACACAGTAACGATATAAGGTCAAAATTTTACATATTCTCTGTTTCTTCTTGTGAATTCTTGTAATCTTAACTATCTCGGTTCACATAGTGAGGGGTTTTAATTCAGTCAGAATTTTAAATATGTCGGATGCTCAAATTTAATATGAAATTAAGTAATAATGGTGTAAATTGCGAGTCGTGAACCAAATAAAATGAAAAATACAGCAGGATTATTGATTATTGGTGTAAAAACTTTAAAGAGGTGACTGTATAACTCTTAAGTCTGTAAAAATATACAGAATTTACACCTATTTCCTATCACCCTGTATAAATTAATCAATATGAAACATATTTAAATATTTCTGAAATCATTGATTTTTGTAAACGGTGTTATATATATTAATAGACAAAAAATGTACAATATATTCGTCTCTTTAAATCTTTTACACATATTTTCAATCACTCTGTACAAGGTTATCACTTTTTTAATTATTTTTATTAGAAAGGGACAAATAGTAAATAATAATTAATTTTTAAAAATGTAGTCATTCGAATTTTGAAGACGCCTTATTATGAAAACAATTGATTTTTTAATGTGTACATTGTAATAATTGTAAGCAAATGAACTACACATTGATTCTTTTAAAACTTCTACACCTATAACAAATCATACTGTATACATAGATATGTATAATAGATTGAATGTTTATTAATTGCCAAAAATATTATTTAGATTTAAAATATGTTTTAACCGGCCTACCGCGTGCTCCGCAGTGTCGAGGTGGACGCGGTCTCGGCCCAGCTCTTCACGGGGCACGGGGGGTTCTCTGAGTACCTTCATAGGTTTAAGCTCAAGGAGGACCCCTCGTGCTTCTGTGAACCGGGCGTGGGCCAGACCGTGATTCAACCTGTGGCCCAGTGTCCCACATTCGCGGGACTCCGGTTCGACTTCGAGTGTCGGTCTGGTGTAAAAATCAGGGAGGTAACAATAGCCTCCCTGATAAGAGAAAAAAAGACGAAGGATGACTTCCTCTCATTTTGTAGAGCAATAATTACAAAAGCAATTGACAAAAACAAAAGCTAAATAAGATTAATAAAATTGTAAATTAAAAAAGTAATAATAGTAATAACATAAAATTATAAAGCTAATGTGAAATAAATGTCAAATAAAAAGAATGTTAATAAACAGAAATAAAATAAATAAAATGCTAATGTGTAACGAGAGAGGAATGGAAGGTCATAGAGCGAAAGAGAATGAAAGAAGAAATGTGGAATGAATACCGAATGGAAGATCATAAGATGCATAAATGAAGAGAAAGAATAATGTTAAATAGTCCCTGTCCCACACCAGATAGGGGGTACGAGAGGCTCCCAATAGCGGGAGCCGTAAAAAAAATGTTTTAACCAAATTAAGAAAAAAACTTCATCTTATATCTCTTTATATCTTCGTCTTTATATATTATAAGATTATATGTGACGATTGAATATTTCTATCAAACACCATCCAATGAATCCGATGTTCACTACACGCGGGTTCATTCACCTTTTGATATAACAACATATTATATTTGTCGATATATCCGTACATTTTATCTCAATTACCTATTTTAATTTTATAATTGTCACATTTTACGAAATTATATCAATGCTTTTATAATAATAAGAAATAGAAAAAGAAATGTGTAATAAAGAATTAAGAAAGTAAAATAAATGAGAGAGATAAAATTAAAGAATAAAAATAAATAAAATGTACTCAGCCCCCTTAGAGTAAAAAGATGATGGAAGAAAAGCGAGGAAAGAAAGAAGGTATAATAGAGCAAAACGAAAGATATTGTGAAGTACAAAAGTAAAGAATGAAAGATATTGTGTCGCGTGAAAGAGAGTGATAAATGAAGAAAAGACTGAAAAAAAATATAAAATCCCTGATCCCAAAAAGTTAGGGGGTACGAGAGGCCCCCAATAGCGGGGGCCATTAAAAAAATACTTGTATAAAGCTTTGAGGAAAAAGGGAAGAATGTCAGGTTATATTGGGTAGAAAAGCATTCAATGACTGAGAGGTCCTGAAAATAAAAGAAGACTGTAATACGACAGATGAATTTGCATTTGTCAAGCAACATCTAAGACCCACCACTTGGCGAATTGAATAAAAGGCATATGGAAGGCATCAAGTTAATCTGAACACGATTCTGATCCAAATGTTCACAATAATGGATGAATATCTCAAACTGCATAGGTTCAAACTCAGAAAGAGAGTCTTGTGCATGTGTTCCTTATGTGAACCACATCGTGGTGACACCTGATCACCGGCTATCCAGAATCTGGTGCAGTAAGAGTAGAATATCAGTCTCTGTTAACAGTAAAAATAAATAACCTATAAATAAAAAACAGCAAGAACAAGAGTAATAAAAATAATAAACAAGAGTGATAAAATAGCTGTTATACTAAAAAAGTAAATTAAGTGTGATTAAAAACTGTTAAATAACTAAATGAAAAATAAATAATTAACAAGTAATAAAAACAATAATGGTGTAGACCAGGGGTGAGCAACCTTTTTTGGTCGGTGGGCCGCAGTTTCGAAAACAGAGGGTTATGTAGAAAAAAAAGTATATAGACAAGGTATGAACCATGTTTTAAACGAGATTTATGTTTGTAATTACGCAATTTACGGCTAATTAGCTTCTTTTATCATACTTTAGGCCTTGTTTTCTACATTTATTTCTAAAAAATAGAAAAATAAATTAAAATTTTACATGCCTTGAGGGCCGCATGCGGACCGCGGGCCGCGGGTTGCTCATCCCTGGTGTAGACAAGGCGAAGAAAGTGAAGCGATGTAAGTAAAGAAAGTATAAAAAGTAGTGAGAAATATTGTAAGGGATATTAGAGGAAAGAATGAAAGAAATTTAAAAGAACGAATGATGAGTATGGAAAAAAATTACAAAGTGAATGTGAATGAACCCTGTCCACCCGTGAAAGGGGTCAAACGAAAGGCCCCAAAAAGAGATCTAAAAAACAAAATAAACGACTTCTAGCTTCGTAATCATCTCGTACATTGATCGTAAATAAAGAACAATAGCTTATAACATTAAACTTTTTTTTAGTGTTAATTATGAAATCTTGTTACGCAGATACCAGGTATGATTTTAATTAAAAATAAAACTATTACTTTGATAATAATAGTTATTTATTAACATTTTTCTATTATTGAGATTCTCAGTTACATTAAATAATTTACTAGCAAACAATTAAATTAAATATATCTCCATAACAGTAATTATTTGGTAACTTATCCAGCGTTTAAAATGAAACAAAATTTATAAGCGAATCAGTAAATAAAATGTTTTTGTCTAATCGAAACGTGCTTCATAATATATTTACTATTCATTTTTATTATTTTTTTAAATACCGTGTCTGTTTACTTAATTAAACATATTTCTAGGTACTGTTCTAATTGATTTAAATCATTACATTTTACATATTCGTGGTCTTGAAATATTTTTAGTATTAAATATTTTGCAATAGAAAAAAAATTATAAAGACTTTTTTTATATTCTTATCTTGTATAAATAAAAGAGTTTTTGTAAGAGATTTCAAATAAAATGGTAATTTCATTTCCATGTTTACTAGTAATGCTTATATATTTACTAGCAACCTTACTCCTCAATATAAAAATAATCAACACTAAACAGTAGCACAACTAAAACCGAAATCTGTACAGATGTACGTATCAATCTCTTACTCACATCGTTTATCTCGTTACTAGGGGCTTTAAAAAAATTGAAGTTAGCTCTGCGAATAGGCTAGTTGAAATAATTTGCAGAAGACCACAGACCGACAAGCGAAGCGTCAACCCATCTATAAGTTGGCTTTATGGTCACCGTTTTTTGTGATCTCTCGTTTTTACTATTTTTTTGGGACCAGAGACTTTGATTTAGGTTTTTCAGTATTGTTTTATTTAATTTTCTTCTTTCGTTCACAATATCTGGCATTCCTTCTTGCTTCCATTGCAGTTTTTTTATTCTTATTGCTTTTATTTACATACCTTCTAAGCATTGTCTTCCACATATTTTCAATATAACATTTTTTATACATATTATTTTATACCCAATTTTTTTTTAAATTGTTATTTATGGATATATCTTCTTTATATAACACAGTTATTTCATATACCTGTTTACTTATTTCTTCATTTCATTTTCAGCCGATGGACGCCTACTGCAAGGTAAAGGGCGTTGTTAAATCGCCTGCCAATGCGCCAGCCCGTTGATAAATCGATACAGTGCCAAACACAGAGTCACACACTCTGTGTTTGGCACTAATTGATGTAACATTACTCCTGAGGATGCCCCGTGGGGAAGTGAAACACGTGTTGAGTGATTTAACGGTGGTAGTTGTGTAATTCGCATTGTTTGCCACATGCGTATTTATCAGCGGGCTGGCGGATGGTGCACTTTATTGCACGATTACTGCTGCATGGTGGAAGTAGGTATATATTGGACCTTTTCTTACTTATAATGGACTTTAACAAAATAACGCCTGAATCCATTATATACTAATATATCCATATATACATTATATTATTATAATAAAAAGAGTCTGTATTTTGCATCAAATCGGAAAATTAGTTTTACTAAAAGTCTATCGCCCTTAAAACCGACAAAACACGGCATATGAAGAGGCTCTCTTTGATGTCTTATACCATATCCTTTTAACATTTGATACCTAATAATCTACTCTTTCCTCTCTATCACTCTATCTCTTTCCTTGACAAATATTATTCCCATCTGATCATGTGGTCTGTCTTCTATTTTTTCCGCTTCCACTTCGCTCTATCACAAGCCTCATTTTCGGGAACATTTCAGAACCGCATGTTTTTTCTGACCACATCCATCCATCTAGTTTTTAATCGTTCTCTGGATCTTGAACCTGGGAGAGAACAGGAAATTTTAGGACAGGAAAACTCACGGATAAGATGTGGTTTCCGGTTCACAGATATTATTTCATATGAGATGTGTTAGGTTAGGTTAGGTTCCAAGTCCGCACCCTCCGCCGAGACGGCGGTGGCGAGCCGAACCGTGTGCTCGAGGCGGTCAGACGGCAGGAACGGAGCAGGGCGCTCGCGACGTGGCGCGCTAGGCTCTCGGAAGAGCGCTATGCGCGCAGACGCGTCGTTGGAGCGATCCTGCCCGTCTTCGAGGCCTGGATGCAGCGACGAAACGGAAGGCTCACCTACAGGCTTACGCAGATGATCACCGGGCACGGTTGCTTTGGTGATTACCTGTGTAGGATTGGTCGCGAAGCGACGGCGAACTGCTTCCACTGCGGAGGAGCCGCCCAGGATTCCGCCTCGCACACGCGGTCTGCCCGGCGTGGCAGTCGGAGCGGCGGATTCTGGCGGACGAGATCGGACAGGACCTTTCCTTGCCAGCAATCGTGTCGGCGATGCTGAGTGGGTCATCGGCGTGGAGGGCCGTGGCCTCTTTTTGTGAGACCGTCATGGTCCAGAAGGAGGCGGCCGAACGGGATCGGCAGAGGACATATCCCGCTCGGAGACGACACCGTCAGCGCAGAGACGTGCCTCGCGACGGCCCTGCGGTGAATGGTGCTCCCCTACCATAAACGGGGCCTTCGGAGTCGCGGGAGTTTAAGGTGGGGGCCCAAAACTCCCACTAGCTTCGGCGACTCTGAGGCGGACGATGGTTCGACGTGGTCTCGAACCATCGTGATAGTACCACGAGGGTTTCGGGGGTAGCGTATCCACGCATACCCCGGGACGGGCTATCGAAAAATAGCAAGGCAATAGCAAGGGAAGACCGCGTGGCGATCCCTGACCGGGAGATACCGCGGTCCCCCATTTAGCGCAGAGGGCGACCACCGGGGGGGGGGGGTTAGTGGGTAGGAATCCCACATACCCCTGTCCTCCCCCAGAGGCAGGGCATCTTGAATACCAGAAGATTTCCCCAACCGAAAAAAAAGGTTAGGTTAGGTTAGGTTATACCGCCACGCGGTCGCCAGAGCCTTGTCTGTTGTCTAGCATAGAGCATCAGGGCTACTGTGCCGCCGCCGCTGGCTATTTATAAGAACCACCAGCGCGAGCAGGTGAGGTTTACTCCCCATAGAATACTCTCTCCAGTATTCGAAATTTAAAATTGATCTAAAATTGCTGTATAATCAAGTGACATATCTAGGTCAATCGCTTCAGTACATTCTTTGTTCTCCAATTTATCTGCCTCTTCGTTCAATATACCACTATAAGCTGGAACCCACTGCACTGTAAACTTTTAATTTTGATTTATTAATTTCAATATTTTTTCTAATACGGCATAGGTTGTCTCTGATACTAGAACCACATTATGTTACATATAAATATTACTGCCTCTGAAATGCTAAAAAGCTCTGTATGGTCGAAATACGTCATCTGTCCAAAAGATGATTGTTTTGGCGTCGAGGTTCAAGTGGCAGATACAGAACTTTGCCATCACTAAACTTTATGAAAATACCGCTGTCCGACACGCTAAATCCTTAGATGCATTTAAAAAAATAATAACTTTTTACATAATGTCACATGGCATTAAATATCACACACGTGTAGCAGTATAATGGCGACTTTATAATCTAATATATAAAATTCTCGTGTCACGGTGTTCGAACTTGAACTCCTCTGAAACGGCTTGACTGATTTTTACCAAATTTAATATGCGTATTCAGTAGGTCTGAGAATCGGCTACTATCTATTTTCTATACCCCTTAGTGATAAAGGTTGTCCACACTTAAAAATTTTTTTTTATATTTTTAACGAAATTTTTTGTTTTTATTTTTTTATGATACAGCATACAAGAATACATACAACCATAAACTTTCACCCCTCTACGATCAACCCTTATTTTTTATTTGTTAATCAAAAACAATATTTTTTTTTGCAAAACAACGTTTGCGGGATCAGCTAGTGTACTAATAAAAAACTAAACCGCGTTCAAAACGCTGAGTAACGCAAGTACGTAACATCGAATGTTATTTCGTCATTACTCACGAGATAATTGCATCGTAATGTATAATTTCAATTTGTGTACGATTTAATTTGAACCAATCGCCGGGTCGCGGGTCAAATTTAAAATTAAGTACAATCATTGTGTTTATCTAATGCGTACGTTTTTTATTTAGACAAACGGTTTAAAATTATACCGATTTTAGAGACGGTATATAGCGCCATGTTGCTCTAAATGTACCGTAAATGGGTCGATCGAACTTTATTTCCCGGCGCTCTCTTGCTGAAAAAATCTTTCTTGGTTATTGAACATAGTGTTGTTAATGTGTCTTACTACTTCTACTGTCTTTTTCGTACGAACACACGGCAAACCACCGTTAAATCACTCAACACATGTTTCACCCCTCCACGGGGCATCTTCAGGAGTAATGTTACACCGATTAGTGCCAAACATGGAGTCCGATTGCACTAATCGGTGTAAATTAACTCCTGAAGATGCCCCGTGGAGGGGTGAAACACTTGTTGAGTGATTTAACGGTGGTAGTTGTGTAATTCGCATTGTTTGCCGCACGCGCATTTATCAGCGGGCTGGCGGGCGGTGCACTTTGTTGCACGACTACGACTGCTTGTGCGGAAGTGGCTAAATATTGGTCCTTTTCTTACTTAGAATGGACTTCCGCAAAATAACGCCTGATTCCATTAAATATGAATTTTTCAAACTAACTTGTCATCGTGTAAGTCGATAAAAGCCTACTGCAAGGCATAAATTCCAGAGATCGCAACGATGCTACTTCCTGTAACCTTCGATTTACCAAGTGGAGAGAGAGTCTGCCCATGCTGCTTCATACAACTTAGTGCCACTAAACAATAAATAAATAAAAGATCAAGTATTATGAAACTAATAAATCATGGAGATAAAATAGATGTGATATTAGAAATGTAATTAAGCGCAATATAGACAGTAAGAAAATAAATAAGAATAAATAAACGGTTAAGCCAGTGATTCCCAAATTGGTTTATATCGACCCCTAGTGGTATATGACAACCTGAAAGAGGTCTACGTCAGCGAAAAAAAATTTGGGGGTCCATGAAATGAAAATGTCCACGATAGTGGATCTCAACAGATACACTGATAGTACCTATTTACTTACATCATACTATCTTATAATATCAAAACATTTACATTATTTATAAAAGTACATATGAAGTTAAAAATTTATTGCTTATGTTATTTTATTTATAGTTCATTTTATGTTTATTTAATGTTACGTATATTTTACATAACAGATACAAAATTTAATTTTGAGTAGTTTTGATATAAATTCAATTAATAAATGTATAAATTAACATGTGTTTTTACTTTAAGTTTTTAACACTAAACTTTAGTACAGTTAGAAATTTATAGGAAATCAATATAAGGTAAGTAGGGGGTCTACCCGACACGGAAAAACATGGCAAGGGGTCTACGACACAAAAAGTTTGGGGAACTCTGAGTTAAACAAATGTTAAATATTATAAACGTAAACTCTGGAGGGTAAGCAAAAGAAAGTGATGCGATGTATGAAAAGGAATGAGAGATATCGGGAAGGAAATTGAACGACAGAATGAAATACATTGAGATGAACGAAAGATGCATGTGGAAATTAATTAAAATTGTATCAAACGTTACAATGTAAATTTATTCATTCAATCCTTTCCACCCAAGACAGTGCCACTTTAGACGAATTCTTCGAGCCATGTCGAGTTAATATTCCATGTACTAATATAAAAATCATATTACAGTGTGAAAAGTTTTTAAACGATGTCATATGGTAGTTGTAGTGACCACAAAAATTCTAAGTTTATTTAGGACTATTCTCTGATAAGGGGACACCAGAAAGTTCTGTAGGTTTAATCCGAAGGCTGTCATTGTGTTATGGAACGTTTACCTAAGTGATCTCAGAGCTCATCGGTCTACTAATTTGGTGAAATTATAATAGACCTGAGAGGTTCTTTAACTGTTTGAGTCCTAGATGGTATTGAAAGAACACATGGAGAACTTAAAAAGAACTTTCTATTTTTATATGAAATTCGACTTACGACCGTTTCGACTTACTTTCGAAGTTGTGGAACCGAACCCTGCCGTAATTCAAGAACTGACTATACCTTTTGAACCACAAAGCATACCAGATTTAAAAAAAAAATCATTATAGTTGAGGTCAATCTGATTTCTACTCCCTATCAAACTGAACTCTTCTCACATTCTGCCTAAATCCAGCCTCTTCCGATGACCTAAAGAGCACAGATAATAAACTAAATAAACTATTAAATATTGAATAAACTTACAATATTCTATTACATTCGATTTATTAATACACAGTGTTAACAGGTGTTTAATCATCGCGTACAGCAATCGTCGGGTACTTTTTTTCATTATCGCATCGAATTTTTCCATTTCCAGCGCACGCTTCATAATAGCGTAATGCCAAATCGAAAAAAAAACCTGTTATCACCGGCTAAACGCTTATCAGACACGTGGTTACCACGCGGATGAATATATAGATCATTAGCTGTATATTAATATATGATACATCCTATACTAATGCTATTATTATATATTATCGAGTAGTGAAATCCAAGCGATGTTAGATAGACACTTGTGTTCGTAGGTCGCGGGTTCAATTCACAATTTATGCATTAACTGTATAGGATGAATGATGGGAAACAGCGTCCCCTGCGTACCATATTGTAATCGCCAAATCGCCTGAAAAGCGTGGCGATTATGATATATCTCCCATAGATATCTTTATGGGAGGCATTTGCCTTGCAGTGGGCGCTTATGAGTTTAAACGAGGGCTACGAAGATGACAGTCTATACAATAATCAATGGTTTCAGAATTCATAAAATCACACACTATAAAAATCGTCTTATTACTTAATAAATCATCCATTAGTACTTAAATAAATAGCCGTAGTGTCAAGTAAGAATCCGCTGGCTTGGTCACTAGGAGCGAATGGGATCGGATCGGAGCGTGAAGGTAGCGTACCTGGAAAAACCGAGGGGTCGAAGACCAGTGGGTAGACCCAGGTATCGCTGGATCGATGCCGTTGAGGCAGACTTGCGCGAATTGAATGTCAGCCAATGGCAGACGATGGCGCAAGATAGAGGAAAGTGGAAGTCTCTCGCTTCGGAGGCTAAGACCCACTTTGGGTCACTGTGCTAGCGGAGTAGTATTAGTAGTAGTAGTGTCAAGTAATATGATGCTTGGAAGATACACTATGTTCCTCCAACTGTTCCAGTATTTCGTGTCACGTAAAAAGAAAAAGTTTAGAAACATTCATGTTTAATATAATAATAGTGGTTTTAATTTGGTTATACCAGCGTATATGATTACGTCCCTTTTGTCTCTTACCGTGCATCTTGCTGGTTATAGTAAATTTTTCGAAGTTCATGTGTCTATAGAACTCGAAGATTCTAAGTAGAAAAATGTTGGTATATACAAAGATAAAAGTTAAAATTCGTTTATTCAAAATTACAACTTTTAACAGAACTCTTATTGATCGTCAAATTATAAATATCTATTTTATTTTTGACTCTACTCTGCTTCACAGGGTGTTATAGTTGTGGAGAAGAAGTAGGAAGGAAACTCTTCAATAACACAATTTTCAATAAAGCTTAACACGGATTTATACATATACACTTTATCGGATATAGCCTAAATTAAATCGAAATAATCAAAGACATTGTGAAACAACACATTTTTTAATAAAACTAAACACATATTTAAATATGTATATATATATACTTTATCAGACATAGCCTAATGTATGGATTTGTCAGTCCTGTACGCTGTGTATAAAATACGAATATATTTCTGCCAGTACCACGTTTCAAATGGTGTGCAGCCTTGATATCATGCCTCTACAAAGTATATAGATATATTGTGATATATAAATAAATCTATAGGCATATATAAAATTAATTTAACACGTTCACTGCGGGCCCAATTTTGAAGAACTTTCAGCTGGTGCGGCTGAGGTCGAATCAGCCTCAAGCTGAACTTCCTAGTAGTGCGGTTGAGGTCTTTTCTGCCTCATGTTTCAATCATTTTTTTTACAATATTGAGTCAATGCTTCGCAGACATAAAAAAAGCTATATTTGTCTTTGTCATACCTCATACGGTTGAGTGTAAAGAGCCGCCGCACTAGAGAGAAAACACGAGTTTTACGCGCCGCACCAGTGCAAAGTCTACCATGAGGCTGAATCGGCCTCAAGCCGCAGTGAACGTGTTAAGCATGACTTTTACCACCATCACGTCAGCTGATAAACATTTACTGCATAGATGATGACGGATCACACATCGCCAGAGACTTTAAATAGCTTTCGTTATTGGTGGTATACGTTCCCCTGTCTTAAGTACGCTGGGAGAATATTTCAAATAATTTATTCACTATCTAATTTTATTTCCTCGCTATTCTTTCGTCCTTCTCAATTTCTCTCACACATTCATCTTTTTTCGTTCACACAATCTTTCATTCCTTTTCATTCCGTTACCATTCATACATCACCTATATTCCGTAATCATTTCTTACTGGACTGCTATTTACAATTTTTATTTTATTATCTTGTTTACCTTTATTTTCTTAACATTTTTTGCTGTGTAATTTTTATTTTCGTTTATTATTATAATTTTTATTGATTTATCACAGATTTTTCTTTACATTTTCGACTATTTATACACTACTTATAACCTTTCTGCAATAATCTATGAAGTTATGTGTGCTTTTCTCTTGTTTTATTAAAGAGGAGATGTTATCCTCCTGTGTTCTCTCTTTCAAGGTCGTGACCTTGACCATGTCGTCCGTCCACAGTGGGGGGCGTATTCCAGCTTGACTTTAATTCCCGTTTGTTTAAGGAATCAATTAAACGAATAATAAACCGATTCTGCGCACGCGCCTCTCGCCTGACCGCATACTATAGTTACTACGCAATGAAATCATTGCGTAGTAACTATAGTATGACCACTGACCTAGGCGATGAACAATCAAAAAAAATTTGTGGGTGAAGATCGGTCAGGCTTCACAGACTGTGATGGTATGTATGGTGGGATAGGAAGGGTGGTACATGAACTTTTATCAAATAGAATCATCGATTCGAAGGACGAAAGGATATGGACACGGTAAACTTCGCAGGTAGTCGTTGAATGAGGGCAGGGCAAGATCGGTCGTCATGGCAATTCATTACAGTAGGAGTATATCGACTGAAAGGAAGAAGATGCTCAGAACAGGTCCTGGACCTCTAAGGTTCTGGAGTGGAGACCTAAGTTAACTGATGACCTTGTTAAATAAGAAAAGGACCAATATTTAGCCACTTCCGAGAGGTCACACAGGACTCTGTGCTTGGCACTAATCGGTGTAACATAACTCCTGAAGATACCCCGTGGAGGGGTGAAACACGTGTTGAGTAATTTGGTGGTGGCGGTTGTGTGATTCGCATTGTTTGCCGCATACGCATTTATCAGCGGGCTGGCGGGCGGTGCATTTCATTGCACGACTACCACTGCATGTGCGGAAGTGGCTAAATATTGGTTCTTTACTTACTTAGGATGGACTTCCGCGAGGTAACGCCTGATTCCATTAAAGACCTTGTTAAGTTAGTCAAAAGACGCTACATGCAGACCGCTTCCACCAGGTACAGTGAACGTAAAATACAGTATATATTATCTTCATTTTTTGACAGCCAGTGTGTTTTATCAAAATCATTCCTACACTTTACAATATAACAATTATTAATAAAAGTAATCCGTAGTTATTTATAACTGGTGGCCGAAACTGTTATCTGTTACTATATTGTAAATTTTTATTACATGTTGGTCATAAATAAAAAAAATTACAATGAAACGTAGCATCTCTGTTGTCGTAATTTTAGTCCATAGACGACCACTGCAAGTTACAGGTCTAGCCTAAAGATATCTGAAAGAGGATATACCATAATTGCCAAGTTTGGCAAGCGGGTTGGCAATCGCACTGTGCTATTATGGTACGCAGAGGACGCTGCTGTCCATCCTCAGAAAACTCGCTTATGAGCAGTGGTAATCTTATATAATTAATGCACAAAGTTCGAAATAAATGAGATTGTATCGGGGAATCGAATCCGCGACCTACTATCTCAAGTCTCAGTATTCTACTGCCGAGCTTTCAAATATCTTTACACGTTATAATACATATAAGGACATATCTAATATATAAAATTCTCGTCTCACGGTGTTCGAACTTGAACTCCTCCGAAACGGCTTGACCGATTTTTACCAAATTTTACATGCGTATTCAGTAGGTCTGAGAATCGGCTACTATCTATTTTCCATACCCCTAAGTGATAAGGGTGGTCCACCCCTAAATTTTATTTTTAATTTATTAGACAATTTTTTTGGTTTTTATTTTATTATGATACAGCATACAAACATACATACAAACCTAAATTTTCACCCCTCTACGATCAACCCCTATCTTACATTTGTTAATTAAAAACTTTATTTTTTTTTGCAAAACAACGTTTGCGGGATCAGCTAGTATTCTATAAATATATAATACTCTTTTATTATCTATTAAAGTAAGAAGTTAATCTTGGGCATTCGAATTCAAAATCATTTGTCACGATATGTATCCAAGTGGCTCCATCTTGTGATCAATTGACATAGCACGTTGGCGAGGAAAATGGCAAGTGTGATCGAAGGTGTAATCACATTTGTACACAGTATTTACAATTTACACGACCTAACGCAACGGCAGCGACCACATCACTGATGGCGTCCGAATTCAAAGCGGCATTCCAATTTCGAACGTCCAATGTTTTGACAGAAAAATTATTGTGGCTGTTGTAGTCAGCTATACGGAGAGTGAATGCTACAGTTTAAAATTTCATATTTAGAACGCAACTTTTTTTTACCAATCTCCTATTTATACTCTGTCAAAAGTCTCTGAAGCAAAGCTACTCTGTGCGCTATAAATAAACGATTAACCTTTATATTTACTAATACGAAATAAAGAAATGTTATTTGTTAATAAATAAATATGGAATATGTTTATTTGTTGGTAATTAGTCAGGTAGAAACAGATTGAGAGGTCAATATCCTATGAGGCAATGTTCGCTCTCTGACCGCCAGGGTATAGATCTGCAGGACTTTCTGTGATATCTATCACCTGTCCATTATTAGGTTAATGACAGTATCTAATTAAAACGTCAATCCCTACGTATGACGATATGTTTGTATTCTTGAAAAACAAATACGTATGTTTTTTTTTAATTGAATTATTGCTTTCCGACTGACTTTGTACTGCTAGATGTAACTCGACCGACGAAATCTTAAAGAAAACATTAATTTATTAAACATTTAAATCGAAAAATATGTTTAAATTAGTAATAAAATCTCTTTGGTGGTACTATTTATGGCTGGCTGAATTTTATGTAACTAAAACGGTTTAATTTAAAAAAAGGAATAAATTAGCACAATTTTGTTTAGTGCACTTTTTAATGTATTTTCTTTTTATCAAAATAAGTGAAATTAATAGATTCGATTTAACTTCAAAAGAGAAAAGTGAAAATGCAACGGAATTTGAGTCATTTTTTACGTTTATGGATCTTATGTAGTGTTAATAAAAGTAGCATGAAATTTATTTAAATATCAGGCGTACCGGAAAGTAATGTCACTACATTTTTAACAAGTTTTAATTTCTTATCAACAATATATTCAACAATACCTTCGTTATAAACAATCTTTTGGCATCTAGTATACAAAATCAATGCCGGAGCGGTAACAAATCAATCGGTTTGACATTACCTCCCGTTCTCCAAATATTTTAAATTTTGAATAATTTATGGACCCTACCGTTTCGTGAACTCAGTTCTGATGCTGTAAAAGCCACCCCCGGGCCTTAACTTCATCCGAGATAATAGACTTGTAGCCGGAGGTGACCTATGTAGTCCCTAGAAGGAGAAAATCGACATATTAGCTTGCATCATAGCTGAAGAATTGTAAATTGACCACAAAACAGTATTGATTGACCTATTTAAAAAAAGCTGAATATACAAGTACAAATAACCTCAATTAATAGATATAACACGATCTGACGAAATCGATATGGCTTAATGGAGACGAAATAAAAAAAGTATTGAAAATACTGAAAAAGTTGTGGCCGAAGATCATCTAGACTTCACCGCTTGTTAAGAAAGTTATCTCCCTGTTATTTCAGATTTATTACTTTACTTATTAATGTAGTATATAATCATTGAATTTAATCTTAACACGCTAACAGTTGATGTATTTTTAATAAGAATTAATATTAATTAACTTTAATATAAATTCATGAAATATCCAATGCGAAATTTTAAGGTCATTATATTTTATGATATATTTTCATAAGAAACTTCTACGTCTGTCTTTCCCGTATAAGGGCTCACGTCCCAGAGTGGGGCAAACAGGTAGTCAAGGGAGTAATTTAGTAGACAAGGGGGCAATTTAGTAGTCAAGGGAGCAATTTGGTAGTCAAGGGGCAATTTGATAGTAAAAGGGGCATAGTCAAGGAGGCAATTTGGTAGTCAAAAGGGGCAATTTGGTAGTCAAGGGGGCAATTTGATAGTCAAGGAGAAATTAGATTGTCAATGGGCAATTTGATAGTCAATGGGGAAATTTGATAGTCAAGGGGAAATTTGGTAGTCAAGGGGCAATCTGGTAGTCAAGGGGGCAGTTCGAAAGTAGATACGACACAACTTACACTGTTCGATTTAATATAAAAATTATGTATGTTACATAATAAGAATTTTAGTAAAGATAAGGTAGTGGCGCACGGTACAAAAAAGGTTGGTAAACTCTATTCTACAATGTATTGCAAGACTTATAAAAACAAAATAATGAAAATGAATAAAGTAATTCTTATATTAAGACATGATTAATGGTAATAGAGATCCAATTTCGTATGATTGAAATGTACAACGTATTTACGTTGTAGTTACGTATTTATGATCTGCGAGCAGAAGGTCGTTGGGGCTTGAAGGTTCTGAAGCAGTGACCACGTCCCGGCACGCTCAACATAAAACCTCCGACTACAGGGTGAACAGATATACTAAGGACCTTTTTGAAATCTGTGGCGGGAACCTATGACCAGCAATAATTGCCCTATTACAATAACGAGTTAAATAAAACAAAAAAAAACTTTTTAAATCTTTTAATGAAAAACCCCCTTTATACTTAACTCCAACTGATATCGCCTATTTACATTACTCACAATAATCACGTACCAGGCGATTCAATAAATAATGACGTCCGCAAAAACCGACGCCAAGTACGGAAATTTTATATAAAATAAAAAAACACATAAAAACAACAGCCATATTGAAAAATCTCATCACAACATACAAATTTAATAGGAATAAGTTTATTAAGCGCCTAGCAATGACAAACTGTCCACCAGCCACACAAAATTGGTAAAATACAAAAAAAAACTATTTTATCTGATTCAAGCAATGTAAAAAATAAATTCAACAGAAGACAGGTAAATCGGTATATCATAAAAAATATATTCAAAAGTCACTAGGCGCATTATTAATATAACTTAGTGATAGATTTTTAATAATAATTACACATTTATAATTTCAATAGATTGAATATCACAATCGAAAATATTTACAAAACTAGATAACTGGTACACGTGGCAAAATTATCTTTGCGCTTTTTAAACGAAAATTTAAAAAAAAACACACATACACACTGTCAAAAATCAACCCATAAATCGCTGTCAAAATGACAGTTACAAAAAAAGTAAATCATCTCGAAAAGATTGCCAGGTAAAATTATTATTAAACATATTTATTTCATATATACTAACACTTTGAAAATTATTTTCAATCACATATAGAAACCCGTTTAATATATAGTACATATATATAAAACACACTAATCTGTGGTCCATCAGTACTTAATTATAGATATGTGAATGTTTAGACGTACAGATTATAAATATATCTTAACGATAATATTACTGTTAGATGATATAAACATTGTTTTCATCATCCACCACGAAATCGTGGTACGATGGTTAAAATTGTAAACAATATTGAATTGTATTTATATTAGTCATAAGATTTAATCTTAAATTACAATGGATCGATACCTTTTGGTAACTACTACTATGTTCCCGTGTCAGGGTTTATTCGGCTAAAAACCTTACTTTATGAAAGTAATGCGTTAGTAATTTTTCTAGACCGTATCAGCGCTAGTTTAGAGAAACTGCCGTTTATTGTTCAACAGCGCTGTCGGCGCCGTCGGACTCCGCCCCTGAAGCGCCAGCTGGTGGAGGCGTCACTGCTGGCACGTCTTTCTCCAGCGGCCGGAACGACCAGTTGCCAGCACCATCAAATTCCAGGACGTGCGTGTGATATTTCCTAAAAACATTTGCACCATTATACACTGTCCAAGTGACACTTTGCCCCCGGCACTTTTCCCGTGCAACAGGTAGAAGAAAGTTGAGATCACGAGTCATGGAAGGTCGCTGATTGGAGCAAGCGAAGACTGTTCATCGTAGCGATTTCTGATAAAGACCTATGCCTTGGACTGGGCGTCTCACGGCTAATTTGATGGTGAAGAACTTAACCATTCTTACCAGGTATATAAATCAGAATATTACAGGTCTTCGATTTAAAGTTCATCATTCCTTATCACCATTTAAGTCGTATTACTTCGACTACAGAACATAGACATCCTCCAAAATGTACAGATAGTACGTTGACAGATCTTTTATAACACAGATCTCTATTATCAGCAATTTCATATCCTACACACACTGGTTATTGTAGTTTCACTAATAATTAAACCAGAAATAAATTAATTACATGTAAACATTGACTAAAATTTCTAGGTTATTTTAATTAAAATAACTATTTAAACTGTGTTTATTAAAATTACATTTTCATCAAAAAATCAATAACATCATCTCAATTAACCTCATAAAACCGCATGTGAACACATCTTTACAGATAATTGTTAACGCCCATTATTACCATCTGTCTCTTTCACTTACCAAGGTGAGATAGAAACAGAGCTATATTTACTTTGTCCGTCGATAAAGTATAGTAGTGCATGTGTACTGACCAGACGCTGGGGCGATGGGTGATGGAGAGCAGTGTGATGCCCTCGCGAATAGCCTCCTGGTACATCACCACCTCTGTCTCCATGGAAACCGCGCTCGTGCATTCATCCAACAGTGCGTACACCGGTCTGAAAACCCAATTATATTAATGGAACTAATACATTGATATATAGTTTCAACAAGACGTCACCATGTAACAAAGGAACCAAAACAAAGAATTTATTACAAACCAAACATCCCTTTTAAATAAATCCATAAGATAGACCGCTATGGAGAATTGAACTTGCAGAGACAATGTTTATTAGTTTATTGATATACTTAGGGCTTATAGTTGCAGAGACAATGTAAAATGTCTTTTTGTAATTTAGTGGGTGTCAGAAACAATGCAAAAAAAGTTTTTGATATAAAGTGGGTATACAGTTGCAAAGAAATTATAAACAAACTATTTTGATAAACAGTGGGTGTATGGTTAAAAGATAAATGTTAACAAACTTTTTGATGCAGGAGGGGCGTTTATTTGCAGTGACTTTCTATATTAAGTATTTGATTTATACGGAACATTCCTAATAAATACGAATAAAAGTCATTGTAAATATAACTTTTAAAATACAGGAGCCTATAGTTTAAGAAACACTAGAAATATTTCTTAATATACAGGGTGTTTACTACAAGCATAGACTATTGATGTCAAATATAGAGTCATGTATATAAAAATAAAGTTTTTGATATACAGGGAGTGTTTTTGATGAATAGAGATTGATGTAAATAAAGGAGACATATTGTTAAAGAGACATTGTAGATAGACTTCTTGATAACT
Organism: Battus philenor; assembly: GCF_028537555.1. NCBI lineage: Eukaryota > Metazoa > Arthropoda > Insecta > Lepidoptera > Papilionidae > Battus > Battus philenor. The sequence goes on along the minus strand of NW_027181689.1, from coordinate 10,749,042 downwards.
GGGAGCTTATTTTTGTAGAGATGTTACAAATAAAATTTTTGGGTAATAATAAAAGGGGTGGCAAAGATAATGTAGAATTTTGATACAGTGTTGGTATATAATTGTAGAGATAATAAAAGTAAACTTTTTGATAAATAGGAGGCGTATAAAATACACAATCTAAATATCGATATACAAGGGTCACACAAATGCAGCGTCAATACAAATAGATTTTGATAAATAAGGGGTGTAATTTTTGGTAACTAGACAATGTGATTTTTTTGTGAGTTTTTGATAAGCAGGTATTACAGTTGTAGAGACGAAGTAAATAAACTTTTTGATAAAGAAAGGGAGCGTGGAAGAGACAATTTAGATATGAAAGAGTCACACATATGCAGAGTTAATGCAAATAGATTTTGATAAATAGGGGGCGTGCTTCATAACCAGATAATGTAGATAGAAGTTTTGATATACAAATATTATACTTATAAAAGTAATGCAAATACAATTTTTAATAACTAGAGGGAAAGTAGAAGTGATGAAGTAGAGGTTTTGATACAAAGGGGGCTTTCTTGATAAACAGAGATAATGTAAATAGAGGTTTTGATATACAGAGATTATAGTTATAAAGATAATGTAAATACAATTTTTGATAATTAAAGGGCAAGCAGAAGTGATGAAGTAGAGTTTTTGACATAAAAGGAGCTTTCTTGATAAACAGAGATAATGTAGATAGAAGTTTTATAGAGAAGAAGAAGATTTAAGATATACAGAGATTATAGTTATAAAGATAATGCAAATACATTTTTTGATAATTAGAGGGCAAGTAGAAGTGATGAATTAGTTTTTGATATAAAGGGGGCTTTCTTGATAAACAGAGATAATGTAAATAGAGGTTTTGATATACAAAGATTGTAGTTATAAAGATAATGTAAATACAATTTTTGATAATTAGAGGGCGAGTAGAAGCGATCAATTAGTTTTTGATATAAAGGGGGCTTTCTTGATAAACAGAGATAATGTAGATAGAAGTTTTGATATACAAAGGCTATAGTTATAAAGATAATGTAAATACAATTTTTGATAATTAGAGGGCAAGCAGAAGTAATGAAGAAGAGTTTTTGATATAAAGGGGGCTTTCTTGATATACAGAGATTATGATGTAAATACAATTTTTGATAATTAAAGGGCAACAAGCAGGAGTGATGAAGAAGAATTTGATTTGTTTTTTGGTTATTTGATATAATTTGATTGTTTTGATATAAAGGGGGCGTGCTTGATCAAAGATGTAGGATTACTTACCGATGGTAGAACATCCTGGCCATGGCAAGGCGTTGCTTCTCGCCGCCAGAGAGCGTGGCACGCCAGTCAGTGACTGCTCTCAATCCGCCGAGCCGCGCTGCGCATGTGTCCAACCTCACGACGCGAAGGATATGAGCAGCTCGGGCTTCGGCCGCCTCATCACCCGGCTCCACGCGTGATGGGTACGTCACCTGGTCGATCAGCGAACCCATCGACATATACGGCCTGGTAACATCACATCATATGATTAATAAAGTTAACATATCCTACTTGAGTCTGAGAGTATATATATAAAGATCTACAAGATATAGTTTAGAATGCAAATTTAGGAAGTTCGTCACCTCGTTGTCACATCACGTTACAATTTCTACTTCCGAAAATAATACGCCACGAAAGCTTAGATACAAATATACAGATTTTTATAATAACAAAATTTTTCTTTCATATTCTGAGTAGAGATGGAGAAGACGGAGGTCGCGAGCGAAAAACAAGAAAGATTTATGACTTTGTAAAAGATATAATCACTCTCCTGCGCGCGTGTGTTGCAATTGTATCTCTGTATCTTTATACTTAAGACAGAGAGACGGATATCTACTGTATGTTTGTATTAAAAATGTAAACTAAGGATTTTCGGAACAAAGTCATACGCGCGAGCGTTTAGCGTTTTTGTGCTTTATGACAAAGACATAATATGCTTAATAGAAAGCAAATGCAGCCAAAAATTCGCCATATTTTTCAAGATTCAGCTGCCTTATTCTCTCTCTAAACGTTACTGAGCGTAAATGAGTTAAAGATATAAAATAGTGACATATATCCCAATATCGAAAACATATAAATCACTATTTTCTTGTAAGAGATACATTTAATAACGTATTATATATATAGCATATGTATGTATATTTTATATCCTTCTATTTAAGTATATGTTTATAAGTAATAATTTATGTAATTATCGACGGCTACTTATTAATCTCTGTATCACTTTAAGTTGACTGGTATAGAATGCCTAAAGGCATTATGTTCGCCGTTAAACATAAAATATAAAGTGTTTAAAAAAATAAATAAGTAAATATTAAATGTACATGTAAAACAAAGACATGGTCGCTTATGTGTGTGTGATCCTAATACAAAAAATGTTTTGAGAGCTAGCTGTAAAGTTTTAAGGTTTGTAGGAGTGGAAGTAGTACTGTAGCTTCTTGTTCTTCTGTAGCTTTTTGTTCTTCTGTAGCTTCTTGTTAATGTTGACCGCACCTCCGCTAGCACTTATAATGAGCGCGGAGACTCTCAATCTCTCTCAACAGCGCGATGCAAACTTTTGTTGCGTCTACTGTGGCGCCATCTGTCATTTATCCGTTTCATTGCCGCCGCCGCCGCGATGCGTTCGACGGACACGTGGGTAAAAGCTCGTTGCTAGGCAACGCAATATGCACGCCACAGGTTAAATATAGAAGTGTGTGTTACCTCTGCGGTATGTAGAACATGACGGGTCGCGTGGCGCAGTGTGCAGGTGCGTTGGGCTCGCCCGCGCAGTGCCCGCACGCACACGGTCGCGGCACCGCCAGCTCCCCGCCGAACACTGGCCACAGCCCCGAGATGATGCGGAACAGGCTGCCGACCAGAACACAATCCATGAAACCAATAAAATCCTCCACATCGGATGTAAATACCTATAGACATTCTATATATCATCATCTGCTTGCATTCACTCATTCTTGGACATAATTATCATCATGTCACAGCCCCGAGATGATGCGGAACAGGCTGCCGATCAAAACACAATGCATGAAACCAATAAAATCCTCCACAACGGATATAAATACCTATAGACATTCTACATATCATCATCTGCTTGCATTCACCCATTCTTGGACATAATTCTCATCATGTCCCAGCCCCGAGATGATGCGGAACAGGCTGCCGACCAGAACACAATCCATGAAACCAGTAAAATCCTCTACATCGGACATAAATACCTATAGACATTCTACGTATCATCATCTGCTTGCATTCACTCATTCTTGGACATAATTATCATCATGTCACAGCCTCGAGATGATGCGGAACAGGCTGCCGACCAGAACACAATCCATGAAACCAATAAAATCCTCCACATCGGACATAAATACCTATACACATTCTACGTATCATCATCTGCTTGCATTCACTCATTCTTGGACATAATTATCATCATGTACAGCCCTGAGATGATGCGGAACAGGCTGCCGATCAGAACACAATCCATGAAACTAATAAAATCCTCCACATCGGATGTAAATACCTATAGACATTCTACATATCATCATCTGCTTGCATTCACTCATTCTTGGATTATTATCATCATGTCACAGCCCCGAGATGATGCGGAACATACTGCTGACCAGAGCACAGTAAATCACACCAACAAAATCCTCGTTATCACAAAGATATAGGCAGTAGATATACTATGTATCATCATCAACTTATATTCACTTACTCTTGAACATAATCATCATCTCAACTGGTATCCGAACACTGACCACATCTCCGAGATTATTCGGAACAGGCTGCTGACCAGAACACAGTCCATCACACCAACAAAACCCGCGATATCGCAAATATATAGGCAGTAGATATACTACATATCATCAGCTTTTATTCACCCATTCTTGGACATGATCATCATGACACCTGGCCTCCCAATACTGACCACATCTCCGAGATTATGCGGAACAGGTTACTGACCAGAACACAGTCCACCACACCAACAAAATCCTCGACATCTCAAAAATAAATTAGCTGAAGACATAATCCATATCATCATCAGCTTATATTCACCCATTCTTGGACTGGACACAGCCCCGAGATGATTCGGACAACCAGATCACCCATCAAACCAACACAATAATTATTACGCAAAGAAATAACTAACACATTCGCTGTACCATTATCAGCTCACGTTTATGAAGTAGGGCGCCATTAGCATAAGCTATTAGATAAATCATACAGCTTACAAACGCTAATACAGCCTTATTTATTTTAGCTACTTTAATAGCGTATTGTTCATAGCATCTTATTCTGAGACAACAGATATTGAAGATGGTATTGCAAAATTGGAAGCAAAATTTGAAATCCTTTCGTGCAGATGGAGGATAGTTTCTGCTACAGACCTGGATTTACCGCAGCCGTTGGGCCCGACGATGAGCATGTGCGTGCCAGGCGCCAGGTCCAGAGTCACTCCGCTGGCAACCACGTCGCACGTCGGCGTCACAATTGGCACATTGCGGAGCCGAATTGACAGGTCGTTGGTATATGTGATCTTGCCTGTAAATACATTGGATACTTACAATTATACGAGTATTCATTAAAGCATTAGTTTTAACATGGTATCTTTCTCTAAGTGGAATATTTTTCTGTTACTTATTTTATTTATTTAAGCATTTTACAAACTTGATAATGGCAGCCCTAAAGCCTTTATATATTATTAAGTTAGTTATTTATACAAACATATATATATATATATATATATATATATATATATATATATAGTAGCTGATCCCGCAAACGTTGTTTTGCAAAAAAAATTAAAGTTTTTAATTAACAAATAAAAAAAGGGTTAATCGTAGAGGGGTGACAATTTAGGGTTGTATGTATTTTAGTATGCTGTATCATAATAAAATAAAAACCAAAAAACTTGTTTAAAAAATAAAAAATAAAAATTAGGGGTGGACCACCCTTATCACTTAGGAGTATGGAAAATAGATAGTAGCCGATTCTCATACCTACTGAATACGCATATAAAATTTGGTAAAAATCGGTCGAGCCGTTTCAGAGGAGTTCAAGTTCGAACAGCGTGACACGAGAATTTTATATATTAGATATATATATTATTGTAGTGATTACAGGGGAGGTGGGAGTGAGATATGTATTACAGTATATATCTATCGGGTATCATACACAATGAGCCTTTATATCACTTGCTGGTAAATATAAACTTACTTTTGAGACAGAGAACCTGAGACGCGTATAAACACGGGGATTTCCCTACGAGATCTTATTAGAAATTTTGAGATATATTGAGAAAGGAAAATAACATAGTTGAGGGTATTGAAAAGTACAAGAGGTAGTCGGAAGGCTGTATATCGCAATATAGATGGCCACTGGGCAAAGTTCTGAAGTGGAAATGTAAGGACGAAAGTCCTGCTGCGCCTATGTTATGATCCTTGGAGCAAATGATACAGGTTGCTGTCAATCGATCCTATTATAGATATATAGTGAAGACCTTTATCCAGAAATGGACTTCGTACAGCTAAAATAATGAAGACTAAATAATTTTATGCCAAACTCTTGCATTTTATTTATACACCTAGTAATGTCATTCAATTACTCGTATACCCTCAAATAATAAAATATTAGTTAGTTGAAAGAAGCTGAATGTAGACCTCTTGCAACCTGCAAATTGGAAATCTAAGATGGGAGAAAAGGGGGGTTACATGATGAAGTCGTTTGTATAATGGGTACCTTGAGGAACGGGCTGTCGCTCGCGGAAGGTGACCTGGAAGCCAGGGTGCGTGGCTGCAGAGTGCACCGCACGAACACAGCGCCCTCTGGCCACCTCGCCGAACACCAGCAGCATGTCCGACACTCGGGTCGCGTACCCTGCCAACGTCACCACCTCCTGGAACACCACCAACCGTTTAATGGTACGAACCCACTCATAAACACTAACTTTTAGATATCTTTACATAATCCTTATATATATTCATGTATAATAGCTCCATGATGGCGGAAATATACAGGGTGATTTGGTATAGATGTAAAAGTTTTAAAAAGATAATTGTGCTCATTTGATGTCAATTTTATTTTGTATTTATAAAATTTTATAGAATACTAGCTCATCCTGCAAATGTTGCTTTGCAAAAAAAAAGTTTTTAATTAACAAATAAAAATAAGGGTTGATCGTAGCGGGGTGAAAATTTAGGGTTGTGTGTATTTTTGTATGCTGTATCATAATAAAAAAAATTGATAAAAAAATTAAATTAAAAATTTAGTGGTGGACTACCCTTATCGCTTAGGGGTATGGAAAATAAATAGTAGCCGATTCTCAGACCTACTGAATACGCATATAAAATTTGGTAAAAATCGGTCGAGCCGTTTCGGAGGAGTACGGTAACTAACATTATGACATGGAAATTTTATATATTTGGTTATATTTGACATTCTTTAAATAGAAAAATTAGATGTGAATAATTTATACATAACGCGATACTCGTATTACGTCTTTTCCTATAACGCGGAACGAGAATTATGTGTTATGGGGGAAGGTAGGCATTTTGTTAAATTAATAGGGTGGTGCTGATTTCAATTACAATTTGATCTTAGTGTATATTGTGGTAGCGTATTATTAAAATTTCAATTCATCCAATTTTTTTTTTAATAAAAATAATAACTTTGTATAAGTATCTAATATTATATTTGATTGACAATTCAGACAATGTCATGACAGACATCACTTCTGAAAGCATATTCCAATATATCGTAAAACAGATGACCTTTACATACATAAGTTTTGTGATGGAATAAAAATAAATATGTTCTATTGCAGTCTGTATAATAAAGATTGTTAAAATTCCACTGTTATGGTTTTCTTGGCCCTGTGTGTATGTATGTTTGTATGTATGAGAACGAACTTAATGCTTAAGGCATTCTCTACCCGTTATCCGTTGCAGATATAATTTAATCAATGTAGGTGAAAAAAGTTTATATCAACATAAAACACGTGTAATAAAATAAAAAAAGTCAAATTGGGAAAAAATAATCACATAAAAACACTGTATATAAATATAGACTACAACTTAATATAATTATATATAAATATAACATAAATATATTTATTTAAAAATATTATAAATAATAAAATTCATATTTATATAATAATTTTCTACACAATACCTTTCATTCCTTTCCATACATCGCCTCACTTCCTGCGCATTCCTTCCAGAATTCTAGAATTTTACTCTTAATGATTTCAATCATTTATTTAACAATCTATTTATTATTAATTCTTATTTATTTTCTTACAATCTATATCGCACTTAATTTACATTTTTACTATCAGTTATTTTATCCTACTGCTATGTTGGTTCGAAAGAGAGTGAGAATGAAAAAGACAAGTAGAGAGAGAGAGGAATAGATGAGTAGTTGTTTGCGAAACTAACCTTGTAACTGGACATGAGCCTTTCGATTGCATCAGCTGCGGAGTTCAGAAGGTTGCGCGATGTAGTCATGTACTCTGTTCTAGCACTCACACCTTCGTCGTTTGATTCTGAAAATAGTACATGTATACTATAGCACATTTATATTATAGTACATCCATACTATAGTACATCTATACTATAGCACATCTATACTATAGTACATCCATACTGCAGTACATCTATACTATAGTACATCTATACTATAGCACATCTATACTATAGTACATCCATACTGCAGTACATCTATACTAAAGTACATCTATACTATAGCACAGAGGTTAACAAATTTTACTTAGATCACTTAAAATTTAGCTGTTTCCGGACTCCCTATATATCTATTCACAAAAACGTGAAGATTAAATCTGATAAAAAAAAATTTCGTTGCAGCTAAATTACAACCAATAATTAAAAGTTTACAACACACACACCGCAAGTATTTCAATCATTTTTCAGGTCTGAACAAGCTAAGGTTATGTTTCAGTGCATTTAAATCCATAAATATTACACACAGAATATATAAGATTATACATAACAGTAATACAGTATTATTAACACGTGAATTTACTGGAATATATGACCTTGTTTAATTATTGCCATAAAAAGTAACAAAACATTTTTATTATAAATAATACGATATGAACGATTGGGTGAAGTATAATATTTTGAAAAAAAAAAAACTGATGAACAAAAAGTTGATGAAGTAAAAATGATAATGAGGATCTCTCACCATCAATACGACGGCCGGTGAGGATGGGCAGTGCTAGCATCACCATACCGGTACCGGACCACACGTACTTCATGCAGAACTGCTCCAACATCACGTACCAGAGCTTCTTGTTGAACACTGTCGTCATCTGCACCACCAGCTGCTTATACGCAGACTGCAGCTGCCCTAGTTCCACCTGTATCGATCATGATTGATTAGGAAAACTTCGGACCTAGTTTTAAATGTGTATTATTTTCAAGATTAAATACCTGAGGTATACTCTAAACTTGTATTACTCCACGAAAGAGATGGAAATGGAGAAAGAGACAGAAAATATCGCCATGCAATTAAAAAAATAGCTTGATTATTTTGATTTCATTTAGGCTATATCTGATGAAAGTGTATATGTATAAATCTGTATTATTAAACTTTATTTAAAGATTGGTTGTTGTGGTGTTTCTTCTTGCTTCTTTCTCACTACCTTTCCAAGCGCAGTAGAGACAAAAATGAGATCGGTTATAAAATTTCTCTTAAAAGTTCCAATATTGTAAAAGAATTTTGTGTTTGTTTAGTAGGAGAACGGAAGGAGAAGATCATGCTGCATATCTCTATCTATATTTTAATATGTCATTGCCTATTGAGTCTGACGGTGTATAGAGATCCCAAACCTTGTGACCACCGTAGAAGGCGACCTCCTCGGCGTGCGTGATGAGACGGCTGTGAGCATGGCGCAGGTTGGCCTTCATCCGTGCTTCCTCACCAGCAAGAGCACCGAACCTTGGACTCAATAGCCGCAGCAACTGCCCCGTTAGGAAGATCACGACAGTCGCTATTCCTGGACCTGGTGAAGATATTTAAATTACATTCCTACTGCCTCTTATCATGTAATTTTTAACCTTAAATTAAATTAATTGAGGTTTACGATTAACTGGCATTTTCCGTCAAACAAGTGACTTAAATTGGATTCCTACCCACTAAAACCACCTCGATATTCTACGAAACTCGCAACAGCCCCTCAGTACTATACCAAGACACATCCCGGGGAAAGCTTTACCTCTTTATTTATGCGAGTAATGTGCGAAGTTTTGATACAAAAACAATAAATATTCATTTTTCTTTTTAATACATATTGCTTATTTCGTGGTATATATATATATAAAAATATATGTATGTGTGTGTGTGTGTGTGTATATATATTTATATTCAAATATACGTATATACCACGTGTATTTTTTATTTCACTTCGACATACATTTTTGACAAAAAAATTACAAAGAGATTTATTTACATAAATACTTTATTAGAAAAAAAAGTATCTAAGTAGATACATCAAATTTCTAACACTTAGGAGATCCATGACATCTCTTAAGTAATTAATTTTGATAATCATCAATGACTTTATTACAGATTGACTTTTATTTATTTATTTTCATTTTCTAGTCCTTGTATAAATTTATTTTTTAGATTTTTTCACTCTTATCCCTTCTTATGCATTGGAGGTATATCAGATGACATAATTTTACTAACCCAGGAAGATATTGCCTTTCATCTTGCTGGAGTAGCTTGCGAGGGTCAGCACGATGAGCAGCAGGTCGAAGCACGGCTTCGTCAGCGAACTGTACAGATGTGCCACCGACTGGGTGAACACGGACACATCCTCCGTCAATCTGCAGAGAAGAATCCATTATGCAACAAGAGAAGGTGACGAATGGAGACAAGAAGAGAAGAAAACGTGTTTTATATTATGTTGATTCCTTATAAAAACTCAGATATTAGGAAGCTACTTTATTTTTAGAAAACACAAATTATACACAAAACATAAATTAGCATTGACACTTAAAATGAACTTAGCAATGGTCAAGTCAAAAACGAAAGAGGCCAGGCGCCCACATTACGCCCCCCCCCCCCCCCAAGACCGTGGCTACGGTCGATAGTAGTCCTGAAGATGGGAAGGAAAACGTACATGACGTCTGCTACGCGATCTATGATTGGCACTCTGGTCTCTGGTAGCCTCATCGCTGATTATGTCGGTTGGTGTCATGCATTCGTTTGCTAAATACGCCAGTTTAAGCCGGTCGATCGTGACATTAATTGTTTTTCCCTTAACCTCTATGTCAAAGGTTTTTGTGCCCTGACGAAGCACCTTAAATGGACCTTGATACGGTGCTTCCAGAGATCGCCGTTCGGGTATTTGACACAAAAACACATGAAAGCAGTCTGCAAATGTTTTGGAATATAGAAAGGACGATGGGAACTAGTATGCCAAGAAGTTGGCCGAGGTGCTAGTTTGTTAATGTGATTTCGCAGACGGCTTGCAAAATCAGTGAGGTCTACTACCACATCTTGGGCTGCAGCAGAAAAGAACTGGCCAGGGAGCGTAAGTGGTTTGCCATAGACTAGGTTTGCTGGCGAACTTTGCAAATCCTCATGCGCTCCTAATGCAAAAAAATTTAACATTATTGGTAGTGAGGTTAAAAATATCAGAATTATTTTTTGAATAACACGATATCATTGACAATATATTAATCTCACAATGCATTACGTATACATATATAAGAAACTAGCAGAAGCTTTAAGAGTTGAAATAATCGAATCTATCTACGAAAAGCTAGATACGAAATAGCATGTCGTGACATAACTGAGAATTTCGTAACATATTTTTTCAAAAGTCGATGGAAGTACCTCTGTTACCGCGAATAGGTATCCAGGATAAAATGTTTCTCCAAGACAATATTAATCATAGCTCTACATAGCATATATATATGTATGTGTAAATGAATATAATATAGTTGTATGTTATTAATTTTACTGTAGGGGGACATGAAATTAATGTCGTTTCTGTCGACATATATTACAGAGAAACCGATTGATTTTTACCGCTCTGGTATTGATTTTGTATACTAGATGGCAAAAGGTTGTTGATAACGAAGGTGAATATATTATTGATTAGAAATAAAAACTTGTTAAAAATGTAGTCGTGTGAATTTAATTTAAGAAAGCGACATTACTTTCCGTTCCCCCTAATATATGTATGTGGTAACATTATCATAAAACAAAAAATAAAACATTCAACGGTATAGTGGTAATTATTTACATTTTGTATACATTGCAACACTGGATTAATCTGTCAAAAATAAAGATGGATTTTGAACAAATCATTTGCTTACTAAAATATTTTATCAACTGCCCAGATTAATTTAAAAATAAAATACTTGATAAAGGTTTACATTTATTGAAAATAAATAAATGTAAAATTACATTGAAGCCTATTTAAATAAACTTCTAAAGAAGGTTGCAAATTCCATGTGAAAACAGATATATGTAACACATCTATTGCATACTGTACAGGTATATATGTATATTATATCCTCATTTTGAACTATAGTATAGTATCACATATACATAGCATACAGTATGATGTAATTAAGTAATTTTTCTATAACATTTACACAACTACCTACTACATATAGCTTCATCACTCCACATTGAGTGTTCGCCAATACCTGTATAAATCAATAGAAAAGTTGTGAGAGAGTAAATAAATAGATAGGTAAATAATGACTGGTGAGTTTGGTTTACAAAGGAAGGTTTTAAGAGATCAAAATCATCACCTGTGATCAGCATTCTCTATCCTGGCATCTAAATTGGCAACTCTGTAGTAGGTTTGGTTCTTGAAGTAAAGGTCGTATGCGTGGTTGACCAGCCTCGTGCGGAAGGCCAGGGCCAGCCGGCTCTCCAGGTATCTGATCATGGAGTTGATGAAAGTCGCCGGCACCGCGATTCCGATCCACTGCACCAGCAGAGCGGTGAATCGACGCAGGTCTTTCTGGACAATGTGTTTCACTGCGAAGATATATGCTATTAGATTCTGCCTTGTGCACTTAGACATAACATTTTTTTGTTGATCGAAATATATGAAACTTGGTTTGTTGACTAATTTACATAATTGATATTATAATGTACACATGAGATATTGTTTTTTTTTCTTTTTTCATGGCTCCCGCTATTGGAGGCCTCTCGTACCCCTAATTAGTAGGGATCAGGGTCTTTGTTTACAAATAAGTTTTTCAGATTTTTCATCTTTATTCTTCACTCACTGTCATACTTCTCAATTTCTTTTATTTTTACCTTATTACATCACTAATAGATTGTTTAACCTTATGAAAAAAGAGATACTATTACTATATATCACTATTATACTGATAATTCGTTTTCACTTTGAATTATTTGGTAGTTTCACGTAGCTAAACCCAACTCGGTGAAAAGAATATATCTATTTAATGGAATCAGGCGTTACCTTGCGGAAATCCATCCTAAGTAAGAAAAGGACCAATATTTAGCGAGTGGTTTAACGGTGGCAGTTGTGTAATTCTCATTGTTTGCCGCATACAACTTTATCAGCGCGCTGGCGAGCGGTGCACTTTGTTGCACGACTACCACTGTATGTGCGGAAGTGGCTAAATATTGGTCTTTTTTCTTACTTAAGAATATATCTATCAAATTATAAATCTTTAGCGTTATTGTTCCAGAGAATTGGTGATGAGTGAGTACATTTGTAGGAATCTTTTATTTATAGATTACATCATCATCATATTACATCAGCCAATCGACGCCTATTACAAGGCTACTTCCCCCATAAATCACCACAGTGACTGGTTTCGTCCAAAGACATATATCGGAACTCTGTAGTTTCGATCGGCGTCGACAGATGGCGCTGGTTGGTCGCATAAACGTATAAAAAGAGCACAGCGCCGTAAAATCGACATTAACAAAGATGACTTCGCAACGACACGACATATAGATAGATAAAAATAGTTTTAAAGTTACCAATAGATCCCTCAAGGGAGGCGACGTATATTGAGAGGAAGGTTCTGGAGAATAAGCAGAGTGTGTGAGCTGAAAGGAGAGCCACTTCTTGGCTCCGTATGCTGGGCACCATGATCTTCGCCAGCGAGACCAACTGCCGCAAGAACTCCAAGTTCAGACCCGGAACGTGTTCCTCTGGGGCCGGTGCTTCATCAGCTTCCTCCTGGGAATTTAAGAAATCTTTATGTTTCACACGTCTTTCAATATTTTCATCACAATTTTGAGAAAATTGCGAAACAAATGGTCAAAAAACATTTGACTTACTCTGTTTGACTTGAGGTTTATTGGGCGATCTTCATACATGATATAGATTAGTCATACATTATATAAATCAAAGTTATATATATTTTTGTAAAGCAACACAAGGTCGGTTCTCGTGTACTCCCTTTTGGGGGAGGCATAGGCCTTATAGCACCTATTGGCTGACATTATGATAAGGTATTACAATTTCTTTTATTATTATTATTAGGATCTATGTTCCATAGACATTATCAATTAGCCTTTGGTTTTACATTTAGGTCTAATATTTACGATTTTTTTTCTTTATGTATTTGATTGTTACAGTGTTTACTGAGTCTCATGATCTATATTGACCACGCCCTAACAATGTTCAGTTTTTATAATTACGTTTCGTGCAACCACTGTTACCTGCTGTCACCACTAGATATTATCCTAAATTGCTACAGGCACCATTCCCCTGAAAAAACTCACAATATTTTGCTTGTTATCAGTGTCGGCGTCACCGCGACAGAGGGCGCACCGTTCTTCTCCGCATCGGCCGCAAGCTCTTCCTTCTTCCCCGCCGCCCTGCACCGGCTGGAGGGCTCCATTCTTCGCCACCTGAAAAGTACAACACTCACTTTTATTCCAGATACTGTTCACATGTGTACGTAAAATAGAATTCAAATCAAATCTCATATATTAGCCACCGTCATACCCTCGCAGGTTTTCCCCAGAGATCTTTATCAGGACAGGTTGAAAGCGGTCTGCGTTTAGCGTCTTCCAATAACATCTAATGGCAGTTTCGTCCCGTATAGCTTACTTGGTTTCGGTTGAAGTGGATGTTATTAGCCTGGGGGCTTTTACAGGCTTCATCGGAACTAAGTTCACGGAGCGGAAGGGTCCGTGAACTTAGAAATAAAACAGAAGCTGGACAGACGCATTCCAGTTGTACGATGACGTTCGTACGTAGTAAACCGCTCTACCCGAGTAGAGCTGTGTAGTGTTGATGTTGTGTATGCGGCTTGGGACGACAGCGTGGACCACAGGTGAGACAAGAATGGATCCGGATCCAACCTTGGTTCGCCCACGCTATTCGCGGTTAGAGCAACGGCTTCCTAAGAACGGGTGCTGTGGTGTAGTGGTGTGTTAGGTAGTAATGTCTTGTTCTATTGTAAATGACTTGAATTGAATGATATTAAGATATAAGAAGAGTGAGCGAATAAAAATCAACGTAGAATTTTTAAGCCAAAATTGTCCATATTTAACCAAGACGAGAGAACGTACCGACCCCATGAATGCATTTTTATGGTAACCATCTTTATCTTAGTCACACGCTTTTGGTAGAACCGACCTTATCATGAGATTCTTTGAACTTCATACAGTTTTTTGTCATCTGTTCCTTTCCTAAAATAGCACCTTTGATTTAGAACATGGTTGCACAGATTTATTAAGACTGGGGGCCACTCGGGCAAATCATGAACTGATGGCGGGCCGGCCGCCAGAAGTATAGGTAGTTAAATTGTTTTGGTTTTATTCTGGAATAGAATTGAATATTTTTAGAATGTACGAGAGTATTATTTTTACTGTCGGCGGGCCGCCAGTTTTTTTTTTTTTCTATGGCCCCCACTATTGGTAGCCTCTCGTACCCCTATTTTGTTTGGGACAGGGACTTTATTTAGAAATATTTTTTTCAGGTTTATATCTTTATTCTACACTCACTATCATTCTTCTCAATTTCTTTTATTCTTTCCTTTTATCCTTCTCAATATCTCGCAATTATTTTTTGTTCTTTCTTTCCTTCTTGCTTTCATCGCCTTCCTTTCCTCGTCTTTTTTACTCTTAGGTGGCTAGGTACAATTTCATTTCTAATTTTTGTTTTATTCTTACATTTTCTATCATTATCTTTTGATATTACAGGTTTGTTTAGATTAGACTTTTTAATACATTAGTCTTGTCTTACATTCTATTATTATTTAATAAGTTCTTTTACATGTGCATATTCTTCATTTTGGTTCAACTTTTCCTATTTGGTTTTGTTATTTTTTATTGCACCAGTATTCGACCGGCGGGCCGCGGTCTGTGCAACCATAATTTAGGATAATGCTACACGGGTTACAAACACTATGATCTTGCTTACCTATTATGGTTTTATAATACATTCATCACTATATTTTAATTATATCTTTTCAGACGTAACACGTCCACTTCTATAGATATATCATATGCCCAACAGTGGACGTGTGAATGATGATTCGTAAACTTTGGCATTGTTATGTAATTTGTTTTATGTTTGAACGTGTATAGTCATATATCACAATCTTCACCTACCAGACTACCGCAAGTCGTAAAGATATGAATAATAAATAATGTATTATTTAATTTTTACGACTAAAAGATTTTATGTTCTTTTTTTAAATAATTTTGAAAATTCGATTATCTCTTATGAATAGCTACATTAAAAGAAAGCAGTTTAATAAAACATCCTGTATCATAATATAAATTGAATACTTTTGAAGTAAACGAAATGATTTTCCCATACAGAACAGTTTATACTATAATGTCATGAATGTTTATACAAATTACAACACAGTGCAGTACCCCAGCAATAAATATTGCACATCGACCTTTGGAAAGAAACAATCGGCAAATTTCGGCTTCGTAGAGCGTTATCTCTGTTGCACGAAATACGACTAACAAAATGTCACATTGGTAGTGTGGGACAGAGATAGTGCTCTACGAAGCCGAAATTAGCCGAAATTAGTAAAAATCAAATATGGAATTAAATAAGTGTAAAGGCTTCCTAACGTTGGATTTTAACAACCCAACTGCTGTTTTCGCGCCGGCGCGAATCGCGGGGTGTACGCCGAGGAGCCGGTCTCGCACCGGCGCGAGATGACTACCGACCACCTTTTAAGAGCCAGTACGGCGCCGGCATCGCGAGATGCAATGCTTCCTTATCTGCACTGCGCTTGAATGTTCTAACTTCGTTGACGAACTATTGGTTTTTAGTAATCTTTTATAATTGTTTTTTATTGCGCCTTCAATATGAGAATGAGAAAAGATCCCGGGATCAATGGAGGGAATTTCACAGTGCCTTATTCTAATTACCTTATGGTACTAAATAACATTTGAATACTTTTAATATAAATAAAGAATAAAAAAGAAGGTTCGATTCTGACTGACTCCTATGTTCAAAATACTAAAAGTGAAGCTGTGCGAATGAAACTACAGAGTCGAAAATCTAAGATACTTTGTGTATATTGTAATAAGTTTTAAACAATATACACAAATGACACTGTGTTTATGCTGTTAATCTTTGGTAATGTTCGAAGTATGCGGCGCCCTTTCTTTAAGTTTATAACGACTATCCCTTTAACAAAAAAATTCCATATCTGTTTTATTTAAAAAAGCTTGGACGCTAACTTTGAAAGAAGAACAAAAACTGCTAGTGACGGAACGCAAAATCATGCGGAAGATCTTGGGACCAGCGAGAAATCAAGACGGATCTTGGAGGCTCCGAAAGAATGCCGAAATAGAGACTTTAGTAGCACAGCCAAATATCATTGGCGAATATAAAGCTCAACGAATCCGCTGGCTTGGTCACTTGGAGCGAATGGGATCGGATCGGAGCGTAAAGGTAGCGTACCTGGAAGAACCTCGAAGATCAGTGGGTAGACCCAGGTATCGCTGGATCGATCGCGTTGAGATAGACTTGCGCGAATTGAATATCAGCCAATGGCAGACGATGGCGCAAGATAGAGGAAAGTGGAAGTCTCTCGTTTCGGAGGCCAAGACCCACTTTGGGTCACTGAGCTAGCGGAGTAGTAGTAGTAGTAGTTTTATTTAAAAACACGGGTCCTACAAGCACTTTTCTATCTTGCGCCATAATTCGTGTAAGGTTTTGTATTTTAAATAATGTCTAAAAACAACACTGGTTAAATATAGACTTCAAAATAACTGACTAATCAGATACGTTTGTTTATATATACATAAAGATTACGTTAATTTCTCATATAAAATGTTTTGTTTCACGCGTCGCCCGATGTAGATGTTTCTCTTTCGCACCAATTCAATGCTAGGAATCGTACTGACTCATTCTCTGTTGTTGTTAGCCTCAAGGCTTTTACAGCCTTCTCGGAGTTGAGTTCACGTAACGGAAGGATTCGTGAACTTAAAAACAAAGCTGGACAAGTCTTTCGCACGTACTAAAGCGCTCTACCAGAGTAGAGCTGTGTAGTGTTGATGTGTATGCAGCTGTGGACGGCAGCGTGGACCACAGGCGAGCCAAGGATGGATCCGGATCCAAACTCGGTTCGTCTACGCTGTTCGTGATGTTAATAATATATAAATTATGAAATATATAAGATTGTATATTAGGAACCGAACCTGCGACCTGGGTTCGCAAGCCTTAGTTCTCTACCTCTGAGCTATCACTGCTTTAAAAACGTAATTTAAGGATATTATATACTGTAAAGAAATGTAGGTTACATTTATAATTTTCGTTGAACTGCGCAAGCGACCTAGGATAAACCGTCTATGTATATATGTAGAAACGATCTTTCATAAGACATGTACACATTAATGAGTCATGCTATGCGATAAAAACAAATAAACGCAACATTAAACGGAGTATAAACAAACAGCATTCGCGCAAGCCTTGTGTTTTAATACGTGTGTACATACCTTTACGGTTATTTTTACTTTTTTTTCTTTTTAATAATTCAGCCGTGACCCTACTGTTTTCAGCCAGTTGTACATATTTTTTTATTATTTAAACAAAAATTCTTGTCATTATTTTAAACGTTCAAACGATTTTATCTCTTTTTATTTACATGTCATTGAGATTAATGATAAATTACAATGAATTATATGTTTTGCAAATTTTAAATTGAAATGTCTTTAGGATTTTTGTTATACATGATTGTAGGTATATGATCTTTACAGAAGTGAATGTATAAATCATTTGTTGTTTATTATTGTACGTAATAAGGTTTCTATTTAAAAAAAATAACGTATAATATAGTAAGAAAAAACATTTTCATTTCAAATTATTATATATTGAAATGAATTAATATTTACTATCCATATTTGCAGATTTTTTACTGTCAAAAATTATTAATTAATCGCATTTAAAAAGAAAAAATAAATAAATGTAACATATATAGCGTTTAAAAAGCTTCAAATTAAATCCTTTTGCTGAAACCTGTACAGAGATGTGATTTAAAAAAAGAATGTTTATTTTTATTTGCATAACAAAGTTTTAAGACAACTTTGCTGATAGCAGACGTATCAATCATAAGTAAAATAACTCCGCAATAGTGAATAAATTAAAAAACCTTGCTAGCAAGCGGACGGTTTTTTTGCCGTCAATTTTGGCGAGGTTAAAAACATCACTGTGAAATATTATCCGCAAATAAGTACATGATAACAACTGGCAGGTTATTGAAGTCATTAAACGAAGACAATAATTTTAGAATAAAAGTCAGTGGAATTTTTTTGAAATTGTTTCTGAGAATACAACGTAAGGATACATCGAGATCTTTCTATTGTCATCATCACACAATGTATTAAGGGGACCGGAAAGTAATGTCGTTTCTCAGAAAAAATTTGCAGAAGATTTCAAAATCTCGCACCAATCGTGCTTTTTAAATCTTCTGCAAATACAATCTCTTTTTTTTTGTGCGCCATAACACGGTAATGTATATCCGGACGATTCGTTTCTCTATACATAATTATCTGTCTGTATATATATATTAGGGGGACCAGAAAGTAATGTCTTTTCTGTCGACATATTTTTACAGAACAACCGATTGATTTGTTACCACCCCGGCATTGATTTTGTATACTAAACGGCAAAAGGTTGTTGATAACGAAAGTGAATATATTGTTGATAAGAAATAAAAACTTGTTAAAAATGTAATCGTGTGAATTTAACTTAAGAAAGTTACTTTAATATACTCATGTATTAAATTAAAAAAATGTGTGTGTTATAAATGTGTATATGAGATTTCACGATTTAAACTAAACAACGCGGCATTGCAGTTAAAATTGGTACGCGGGCGTGGCCGAACTGACGACTAACGTCCTCGGGTCGAGCCCGACTGACGATCGGCCGACTTCAGTGCGACTCTTCTTTTCCGGGCGAGTATTAGAGAAACCGTTACTCAGAAATTGATAGTTTTAAGGCTTTAAAAGTTTGTTTGTAAATGAATGTCAATATTAGAACATACTGTATAAGGTACAATATGTAGATTTAGTAGGACATATAAGTTAAATATTTGAGTAATTCATACTTTATAGTTGTTGTTATTGTGGCATGTGGGTGGCTGCTTCTTATCCCTGGTCCCGTAGACTGCGCAAGCGGCTAACGCGACTCCCACGCCCACGCCCACGGCAATCGTGGGCTGCACCCTGAACGCCTGCTCCCTTATCTTGGTCAAGATGGCCGGCATGTCTATATCACTTTATCACTGTTTTAACACTTTAGTATCGTTACGTCATTTAAACGTAAAACTATGGGTCCGTACGCGACTTCGTTCGGGTCCAAATTCTTGAGGTCTATGTGACCACTGCAGTGCTCTCGGTTATTAGTTCGTCCATTTTTCTGGAAAGACAGAAAGTGATATTGTTAAAAAAGATAAAATATATTTTTTTATATATTTGAATACTTTTATACAAAGGTTATGTGATTTTATATATATATATATATATACATATTTATGTACACACATGTACATATATAAATATATATATATATATATATATATATAGTCTTGACGATTTCATTATGTTATCCATGATACATGAAAATGTATACATATATATGTGTATATATATATATATATATATTAGAGGATTGAGACTTGAGATAGCAAGTCGCGGATTCAATTCCCGGCATTCAATTTTATATAATTCACACTGCATTAATTATATAGGATTAATAATGCTCACAAATATGTTTTCAGATAATGGTTAGCAAGGTCCCTTAAATCTATAAACCATTAACACCTATAAACAATCATTCTGTATATACATAATAAACACTATATTTAATATCTAATTACAAATAAACACATACTTAAGTTATGTTAGCTTTGTCAATATAATTAACTTTAAAAAAAACACTTCACAAGTATGAACATACATAGTAATAAAACATACGATAGTTTTTAAACGTAAAAAAAAATTGTACGGAAAACTGAACATGATATGACGCAAGTAAGATATTTCGGACAGGTTAATATCTTCAAATGTCACATTTAATTTATTCATAACATCTAAAATAATTAATCCTAAAATTTAACCTGTCAAAAATAACACATAACACTTTAGATTTTTATCATGCACCTGATATATCTATGTGGTCGAACAGGCTTCATGTTAATGGTTAAAATCAAAATAAAAATATTCTTTATTCGTCGGCATTGTTGGAACAGGAAGCTACCATCAGCTCGAAAGGCAGATCTGCTGAGAGCCGACGAGAAACTCAACGGACAATAATTAGCTTCCTGAGTGAACATCAACATTTAATTCCACACATTAACATCAGTATAGTATTCTTGTATAGAATAATATACTTTTTTTTTAAATATATTTTAAAACTCTCTAGTGGCAGATCAAAAATTGTCTGTGGAATTTTATTCTACATACGTACACCTTGTATCATAAATGATTTATTTAATATTTGAACACGAAAACAAGGAGCATACATCTTATAATTTTGAATGTTTTTGCGAACAAATATATTGTCATACGTAAGGTGTGGATTCAAAATCTTGTCACGCTTGCAATAGAGAATGACTTCAAGCTAAAATAACGCCAGCACGGTGATAGAAGAAAGACATTTTGATCTCGTGAGGAAATCTTAAATGTGATACTCTTCTTTTGCAGGGGAAACTAAAGAGTTATATCGGTCTTTCAAAACTGCGGTCAAGCTGGTATTCTGGAGTGGTAACCACGAAGTGGAATTTTGAACGTCAAGATGAACAGAAGACGCTAGATGAAGACCTCTCACAACTATTAGATATCTAGGAGGTATACGTCCAGCAGAAGACGTGTTATGTTCAACAGTGGTACGGTATAATATTCAAATTTACCGATCGAGTCATTCGTTTCTTATCTCTCGTCTCTTAGTACTAATTAAAGCCGAAACTCAATCTCCGTTGTTACATAACTAAATATATATCCTATAGATATAGTTCAAGTAGCTTCCAACACCGTGAAGACTGACTAGTATCATAAACCGCAGTGTCGAGGTGGACGCGGTTTTGGTCCAGCTCTTCACGGATCACAGGGGGTTCTCTGAGTACCTCCACAGGTTCAAGCTCAAGGAGGACCCCTCGTGCTTCTGTGAACCGGGCTTGGACAAGACCGTGATCCACCTTGTGGCTCAGTGTCCCGCATTCGGAGGGCTCCGGTTCGACTCCGAGTGCCGGTCTGGTGTAAAAATCAGGGAGGAATCAATATCCTCCCTGATCAGATATGAAGATACAAAAGAATAGTTCTTCCTAATGTGTAGAAAAATAATAAACATAGTTGATAGATAAAAATAAAAATTGTAAATAAATAAGATCAATAATGTAAAATAGGGATAAAATAATAATATGATATAGATAATACAAAATAAAGAAATTGTAAAAAAAGTAATGTGGATGAATGAAAGGCGATACAGAGCGAAAGAGAAAGACAGAAGAATTGTGGTAAGAATGAAAAGAACGAAAGAGCATCATATGATGTATGAAAGAAGATAATGAAAATAAAAAAACTATGTGAAAAAATTAAATATATGTAAAAAAAGTCCCTGTCCTACACCAGATAGGTGGTACGAGAGGCTCCCAATAGCGGGGGCCCTAAAAAAAAAATAAGTACCGTAGACCAGTAGACGCGGCGATTGTATGCCCCCCACTAGTTGCATTGTATGTTATTACTTAGTATGATCAAGGTTACTTAGAGAGAAATGGAGAGGGCTATGCACGGAGCTTCATCGCGAGATCGAATCAGAAATGAGGAGATGAAGAACCAAAGTCACTGACGTGGTTCGAAGAATTTCTCGTTTCAAGTGGCAGAAAGTCCACAAAACACTTGCAACCGTTGAGTCCAGGTGCTTGAATGGTGACTTAAAAAGTATCTGGATTCGAGCAGAACAAAACTAGTCTTAACCCTTTCCACTCCAAGGCTGTTATGTAGCATCGATAAAATTTAATCGCATTATAGTATCTTGCGATTCTAGAATATGTTTCATTCTTTCGTGATTCAAACATTTTAGTAACAAAAATCTTTCCTGTTTTAAAATTTTCCGCAAAAAAAAGTATTACACCATGTCGAGTATCACTCGACAGTGGAGCTTGTGGAACAAAATCAGTGTCGAGTGACACTCGACATTGGAGTGGAAAGGGTTAATCGATGTTTGGTTCGGTCTGGTCTCGGGTTCGATGTCGAATACGATGATGACCATGTCATTTATCACAAATTAACATAAATATCTAAATTTATAGATTACTAGCTGATCCCGCAAACGTTGTTTTGCAAAAAAAAAATGATATTTTAATTTACAAATAAAAAATAAGGGTTGATCGTAGAGGGGTATGGTTGTATGTATTCTTGTATGCTGTATCATAAAAAATAAAAACAAAAAATTTCGTTAAAAAAATAAAAAAAATTTTTAAGTATGAACAACCTTTATCACTTAGGGGTATAGAAAATAGATAGTAGCCGATTCTCAGACCTACTGAATACGCATATTAAATTTGGTAAAAATCAGTCAAGCCGTTTCAGAGGAGTTCAAGTTCGAACACCGTGACACGAGAATTTTATATATTAGATATGATTGACGTTTTGCTTGAGATCAGTCATTTGCATACGGAATTATGTTTTTATAAACATCGCTAGACGTATATTCTAAAATTAGACGGACCGTTTATGTTGTATTTAAATATGTATAGAAAACTGATAGCTATAGGCAATTGAAACTTAATGTTGAGTTCGACTCTCTTATTATATTAGTGTAGTCGTGTATATTCCTAGATGGAATAGATGAGACTGCTAAACTAGAGCTGCAAAACTAGATGTTCTACAATCTAATGGCGACTGTTAAAGTCCAGGATAAAAGTCCTCCAGGTCGTAGTAGCATCAGTTGTTTAATGGAATCAGGCGTTACCTTGCGGAAGTCCATACTAAGTAAGAAAAGGACCAATATTTAGCCACTTCCGCACATGCAGTGGTAGTCGTGCAACAAAGTGCACCGCCCGCCAGCCCGCTGATAAATACGTATGCGGCAAACAATGCGAATCACACAACCGCCACCGCCAAATTACTCAACACGTGTTTCACCCCTTCACGGGGCATCTTCAGGAGTTATGTTATACCGATTAGTGCCAAACACAGAGAGAAAAAAAATATTGGTCCTTTTCTTACTTAGCATCAGTTGGTCAGACCAATGACAGAAACAGGAGGAGCATAATAAAAGACCTCCAAAAAAGAGGTTTAATTAAAAAAAAAGATAAAGGCATAACAATGCTAATGACATATGAATTTAAAAAAAAACTAATTACAAACACGTGATTCATCACAAGGAAGAAGTCGTCAACGTTATGCACGATAACGATAATTATATATTTAAGTTTACAGCCGACAATGCGAAGTTATTACGCAACATTAGCTAGTCTGCAGCCTTGGCGTTTCAACTGCTCGATTTTACCATTATCAGCCTACAAATGACACGATAGAGTTCCGATAAAGATATTAAGGGTTTTTTTTTATTAATTCTAATTTGTATCGCTAGTGTTTTTTTTTTTACAATATTTATTTCTCGCTTAAACTAAACGCAGACAGTTGGGTCAGGGTTGCCGCAATTTGATACGGATCTTTCTTCTCCCAGCTGCGAGGCACGACAGTGTTTTATGATTTTTAACATTTTTTCTTATACAATTTTCTCTTAGGGGTTAATACAGCTAAAATGTATATATATAACAATACAATTTAGAATACTCAATTACATATTAATTGCTACATTATTTTATTTCAAGTCGCTGCCCAAGCGCTACAGACCGTTAAATGCCTTGAGATTTAGGACAATATGCCAGGCAAACTCATCAAAAGATTTTGCTGTAGATTTTTTCTTGAGAAGGTCCGGTAAGTTGAACGGAGGTATATTAAGGTTTTCACATAAGGTCACGTGGTAACGTCTTTTGGATGCGAATCGGGAGCAGTGTCTGAGTAAGTGATCAAAAGTCTGTACTGTGGAGTCGTCACATGGGCAAGTCTCATTATCGATTATTATAAAACGGTGCAGGTACTGCTTGCAGTACCCGTGCCCGCTTAGTAGTTAT
The DNA here is from genome assembly GCF_028537555.1 of Battus philenor. Lineage (NCBI taxonomy): Eukaryota > Metazoa > Arthropoda > Insecta > Lepidoptera > Papilionidae > Battus > Battus philenor. Next base: position 10,724,407 of record NW_027181689.1, on the reverse strand, counting down.
GTGAGATGGAAAGATGTCTTTATGAGTTTTCGCAGTTTGTTTATGTCGGTGAGTTTTGAAAGGAGTCCTATGGTGTGTCGACCCTGTGCCGAGCTCTCGTATCTAGCCTGCCAAATGCGGTTGTGTTCAGCGCGGATTGCGCTTTTCACGAAACTCATTGGGAAGTAAACATAAACCGGTGTAGAGTGCATTGCGGCAGCACTCTTTGCTGCCAAGTCGGCTTCTTCGTTACCGACGACGCCTGTGTGGCTTTTGACCCAGGTAAAGTGTAATGTAGGTGAGGCGCGTGCGTGTATCAGAGTGTGAATATGAGATTTTTAGGGCATCGAAACGTTACACTTACTCGAGTATAGAACAATCTACCAGCTTCTTATTTTCTGGGGAAGTATAACAGTCTTTTCAAGGTCAAAGTGAACAGGTCTGAACCTACTAACTCCGTCTTTGACTTCGTCATTCTCCAATAGAAGATTTGGTGTTCAAAAGCGGACTGGTTAGTGATAAAAATGCGCAATCTGATGGCACAAGAGAACTGCCTATATATGTTAAAAATATTATGAAAATATATATAATTTATTTCTAGCTTAGTTGGTGGGTATAAATAACGATGCAACGAAGTTAAGAGTTGTCTAAAGATGTATTACAGCTGTCGGTTGCATATAAGATTGGAAATTGTGGTTTATGGAATTCGTGCTAAATCGAATTTGTGGTATATTGAAATTGTGTTGTATTAAAATTGTGTTGTATTGGATTTGTGCTATATTGAAATTGTGTTGTATTGAAATTGTGTTGTATTGAAATTGTGTTGAATTGAAATTGTGTTGTATTGAAATTGTGTTGTATTGAAATTGTGTTGTATTGAAATTGTGTTGTATTGAAATTGTGTTGTATTGAAATTGTGTTGTATTGAAATTGTGTTGTATTTAAATTGTGTTATATTAAAATTGTGCTGTATTGCATTTGTGCTATATTTTAATTGTGTTTTACTAAAATTAAGCTGTTTTAAAAGAGTGTTATGTAAAAATTGTGCTGTATTGAAATTGCGCTTTATTGGAATTGTGCTTGATTAAAATTGTTTTGTATTGAAATTGTGCTTTATTGAAATTGTGTTTTATTAAAATTGTGTTTTATTGAAATTGTGTTTTATTGAAATTTTGTTGGAACCAACAGAACCATAATAGTGATGTCAATAAACCTGACATGGCAAATCTTTAAAAAACTACTAACTTTTCTCTTCCATGTTTTTTTTATATTATAATTATAATTTTATCACGGAACAGCACAACCGAAATTAATTATATATTAATTTTAAAAAACAAAAGAGCTGCACGAAATATTTATAACCTTAAAGCTAGAGATTGCCTCAGAGATTTAATTTGTTTTAAAAGAAATTGGTACTCTAACTATAGCCTTTCAATACTTATTTAATGACATATTATTTATGCACACATGATAAATACAAGAAACAAAAATAATCTCTCAACGCCGAAATTTCGCCTTGTAAAAATCGACATATCCTTCATGGGTACGCATATATAATAAAATTCCACGAGATATCTTAGATCTTTCTTTTATTTAAGTGATAAAACTCTTTGTTGTTTATTTTAAAAGTTTTGTTTTAAGTTTAAAGATGCTATTGTCACCATAATCATCATATCAACAGATAAGGGAAGGTCACCCTCTAGAAAACCACAGGAGAAAATTGACCCAAATGGCCGTCAATTGCACGAACGTTGTGTGTATTTAAATTTAATTCAAGTTCATATCAAGATGAACTCATGATTATTTAATGGAATCAGGCGTTACCTCGCGGAAGTCCAACCTAAGTAAAAAAAAGGACCAATATTTTGCCACTTCCGCACATGCAGTGGTAGTCGTGCAACAAAGTGCACCGCCCGCCAGTCCGCTGATAAACTAACTCATGATTATTACAAGTGTTCCAAATTTAAAAATAAAAAAGGACTTATAAAGTACAGAGTAACGTAAAAATACCTTTAAATACACAGTCAAAAGTCGCGTGATTTTGAACGACGACAAGAGCACAATACGTAATGACGTGCAATAAACGCAATTTTTTATACGTGTCGATTCAAAGTCACGTTTTTAGATAAAATTCTACAAAAAATAAAATGGAAATTTAAAATCTTCGTGACCTCTAGCAAGGCCGATTTGTGCAATTTATAAACTGTTCATGGTCTTTTGTTAGCGAGGCATTTTCACAGAGGAAATATAAAAGACTCAGTCCGAGATAAAAGGGCGGGAATGCCGGACGACTGTCCAACGAACCAAATTGCCGAGACGCCGATATCATGATTAACATATCAACTGATAGACGCCTACTGTGGGACATATCCCGGACGCCATTTCAGCCTACCGCGTGCTCCGCAGTGTCGAGGTGGACGCGGTCTCGACCCAGTTCTTCACGGGGCACGGGAGTTCTCTGAGTACCTCCACAGATTCAAGCTCAAGGAGAACCCCTCGTGCTTCTGTGAACCGGGCGTGAACCAGACCGTGATCCACCTTGTGGCCCAGTGTCCCGCATTCGGGGGACTCCGGTTCGACTTCGAGTGCCGGTCTGGTGTGAAAATCAGTGAGAAATCAATAGCTTCCCTGATAAGAGAAGAAAAAACCAAAGAAGAGTGTCTCCTACTCTGTAGAAAAATAATAAGTATAGTATTAGATAGAAATAAAAGCTAATAAAAATGTAAGCAACAAAAATCAAAAAAATAATGCTAAACCAAGTGATATTGTAATAATCCTATATAGAAATAAAATAATAAAAATGTAAAAGAGTAACACCTACACAAGATAGGGGGTCGGATAGGCTACCAATAGCGGAGGTCATAAAAGCAAAAAAAAAAGAAAAAAACTGTGTGACATAGTCCGATGACTTCCTGCAGCCTTGACCGTTAGGCCACGTAGAAAACTTTTCCTCAATCGTCATTAGTTCCACAAGAATAAACGCACAAAAATCATTCTGGAAATCATCACACCGGAGCTCACGTCCAAGCGAAGATCAGGGTCAGACCACGTGCCTTCCGAGTAGTCCTCGCTTCAACAACTATACACCTACACGTGTATATACCCTCTAAGTCATGGATGCACAGACCGCGGCCCGCCGGTCGAATACTGGTGGCCCGCCGACAGCAAAAATAATACTCTCGTACATTCAAAAAATATTGAATTCTAATCCAGAATAAAACCCAAAAAAAAGTAATTACCTATACTTCTTTCTTGCCCGCCATCAGTTCATGATTTGCCCGAGTGGCCCCTAGTCTTAATAAGTCTGTGCAACCATGTCCTAAATCAAAGGTGCTATTTTAGGAAAGGATCAGATGACAGAAAACAGTATGAAGTTCAAAGAATCTCATGATAAGGTCGGTTCTACCAAAAGCGTGTGACAAAGATAAAGGTGGTACCATGAAAATGCATTCATCATCGTGCTTGCTTGCTTGGTTTCGGTTGTTGATGCTGTCAGCCCTAGGGCTTTTACAGCTTAATCAGAATTGAGTTCACGGAGCGAAAAAGTCCGTGAACTTAAAAATAAAACAGAAGCTGGGCAGACGTATTCTAGTTGTACGATGACGTTCGTATGTAAACCGCTCTACCAGAGTAGAGCTGTGTAGTGATGATGTTGTGTATGCGGCTTGGGACGGCAGCGTGGACCACAGGCGAGCCAATGATGGATCCAGATCCAACCTCGGTTCGTTCATGCTGTTCGCGGTTAGGAAGCGGGTGGCCGACCCCTAAGAACACATGTTGTGGTCCTTCTTTGTGCGCCAGCGAATAATTTTTAGCTCTTGGACCTCCTGTTTTGAATATTGATATATACAAACCAAAATATATAAGAAACACAAAACGAAGTCATTTTACAAATAATCAATGTATCTTGTATTTTAATAGCATCAATAAAAATCGCGACTAATTAACATTCTGCAAGTAAAGAATTCTGTTACAAATGAAAACACACATACGTACAAGCGCACAAATAAATTCTCTAACCACTATTTAATTGTACTTATTTAAAAACACTGCAAATGTTTAGTTTAGACGAGAATACTAAGTAGTTTTAGAAATATATATTGAATTAATTTTCCGCCTGGAATCTTCGAACGTTCAAAATTATTTGTACCTTGATATATAAATATTATATCACCTTCACCAATGCACTATATTAGGGTAAAAATGATCACTTTATTAAGGTGATGACGTAAAGGTTTGACTTTATACAGGGTTCTTCAACAAGGCTTGATAAGAACTTTCAGAGTTTAAATTTATGTTGTGGAATATAAATGGTGAGGATTATGCCCGAACCTAGGGAATTTCTGAAACTCCACTACAATAGACTGAAGTGGCTCCAAGAATTTCTCAAAAAGAACAGGTGAAGAAGAAAAGGTGAACAGAGGAATAAAGCAGAACACTCTTCCTCAGCTTCTGCATGGGGGTCGCAGAAAATATCATAGAAAGACAAAAGACTTAGGTTAAAACGGCCGACTAATAATAAATAATAATAACTAATAATAATGTGAATGTTAATAAATAATCAAATAATAAAACAAAATAAAATGTTGAAAGAAAGAAACTGAAGATAAAACTGTAGAAATGTACATATAAATAATCTAAGTAAAAATGTAATACATTGTAACAATAAAATATACCTAGACTGAAGTGACTGAGGATAGGATGGAAGGTGAGGAATAAAAGGAATAAAGATAAAATAAGAATGTAATAGAGCAAATATTTAATAGAATCAGGCGTTATTTTGCGGAAGTCCATCCTAAGTAAGAAAAGGACCAACATTTAGCCACTTCCGCACATGCATGCTCTGTGTTTGGCACTAATCGGTGTAACATAACTCCTGAGGATGCCCCGTTGAGGGATGAAACACGTGTTGAGTGATTTAACGGTGGCAGATGTGTAATTCGCATTGTTTGCCGCATTCGCATTTATCAGCGGGCTGGCGAGCGGTGCACTTTGTTGCACGACTACCACTGCATGTGAGGAAGTGGCTAAATATTGGTCCTTTTCTTAAATAGAGAAAAGAGACTGTAAAATAAAAAGGGAATTGAAAAAATTATTTCACGAATAAAACCCTGTTCCCGACAAAATAGTGGGTGGAAAGAAAGGTCCCCAATAGCAGCGGGCCAAAAAAAAATAAAAAAGAACAGATGAAGTAATTCATATCTTTCACAAGTGTACACTTATGATCATATTTAAAATAGTTTATATTCTTTCATTACTAAAAGTGCATAAGCTTGGTTCAACGCACAACCTTGTATATATGTATTTAGATATACAACTTTAAATGTTGGCTTAAATAAATAAAAACGTAGACATGAAATTAAAACAAAAGTTTAAAAATAACTAACCGACAGTTAAACAATATTAACGGTTTACGGTTAACCTACTTTACTAGCAAATAAACTTCACTTGTTATGCCTAAACTGAATTTATACGAAGAGAAAAAAAAATCAAGTCTCTTTGAACTATTTTCAGGGCAATCAGGGTTATTTACATCAGGGGAATGGATAGTAATGTTGTTTTTAAATTAAATTCACACGACTACATTTTTAATAAGTTTTTATTTCTAATCAACAATATATTCACTTTCGTTATCAACAACCTTTTGCCATCTAGTATATAAAATCAATGCCGGAACGGTTACAAATTAATCGGTTTTTCTGTGAAATATGTCGATAGAAACGACATTATTTTCCGGTTCTTCTGATGCATTTAATAAAAAAAATGATAAATAATTAGTTCAATCATATAAACCAGAGTTACCCAAACTTTTTTGTATCGTAGACCCCTTGCCATGTTTTTCCGTGTTGGGTAGACCCCCTACTTACCTGATATTGATTTCCTGTAAATTTCTAACTGTAGTGAAGTTTAGTGTTAAAAATTTAAAGTAAAAAAACATGTTATTTATACATTTATTATTAAATAAACAATTTTTTACTTCATAAGTACTTTTATAAATAATGTAAATGATTTGATATTATAAGATAGTATGATGTAAGTAAATAGGTACTATCAGTGTATGTGTTGAGATCCATTATCGTGGACCCCCTTTTTCATTTCATAGACCCCTAATTTTTTTTCACTGACGTAGACCCCTTGCAGGTTGTCATAGACCCCTAGTGGTCGACCAATTTGGGAATCACTGATATAAACTTAAGTTATCACGTGAATCCTTATAATGAAAAATGGGGAAACAAATCATCCTTTGTTAAAGCACTAGTTGATGTAAAGTTAATTTAAAAAAACAAAATATTTTACACAAGTATGTTCAAGTTGAACAGGAGACCAAGTTACACATGGGTTATTAACTTGTTTCGAAACAGAGGTTGGTCATGACTCGGTCAGAGGTCACGCGGAGACGGGCCAAAGGACCAAAGAGAGACAAGGACGGCAGATTTATAGGTCGCACTGACATTTCTCTCGACGCTTCCATTAAAACGCATTCAATTACCAATAAAATACATAACATAGTATATAATTTACTATAGTACAGTACCTGGAGATATATATTGCACATCGACAAATGAAAAGAGACAATCGGCTAATTTCGACTTCGTAGAGCACTATCTCTGTCCCACACTACCCATATGACGTTTTGTCAGTTGTTGTATTTCGTTCGACAGAGATAACAAAGCCGAAATTAGCCGCCTTATATTTATCGCTGGATACTGTAAAAATTTCAATGTAAACACAGATTCTAATTATAGTTGTTTACAAAATCTGTGTTTACCCTACAATAACCAAATTCGATTCGACTTTAAAAGACGTAACCACGTGACCTTATGCAAAAACCTTAATATACCTCCGTTCAACTTACCGGACCTTAGAAAAAAATCTACCTCAGAATCTTTTGACTAGTTGACCCGGCACATAGTCACACCTTAAGGCATTTAACTGTCTGTAGCGCTTGGGCAGCGACTTGAAACATAATAATGTACCAACTAATGTATAATTGAGTAAAACTTCCAAATTGTATTGTTTATATTTATACATTTTAGTTGTATTTACCCAAAAGAAAAATTATAAATAATAATAAACGTTATCGTGACTTGCAGCTGGGATAAGAAAGATCCGTATCAAATAGCGGCAACTCTCTCCCAACTGTCTGCGCTTAGTAAAAGCGTCTGCGTTTAGAAAAAAATATTGTATACATTACAATGATCAATTTTATACTTATATAGAGTAATCAGCGATAGGTGTAAGAGAGTGAATAGCTTCTTATTTTTCTTTTCAGCCGATTGACAAGGCATCAGCTTTCCCCAAAGATCTCCAAGATGACCAGTCCTGCGCTGCTCACATCCTCTAACTTCCCCCGACCTTGACTATGTCGTCGGTCCTGGTGGAGGGCTTACCCACAAGTCTACCAACTCGTGATCTCCAATCGAGAAACATTTGTGATCTTGTACAAATAGCTTATTCGTTATCAATTAATGTATAGTATATCCTATTAAAAAATGAATCGATTCATAAATATTAAATTACGTAATGATAATTGCAGACATTGTTTTTCTAGCGAATATTGCACAGAGTTTAGTAGATACTCCACACTTGCTAACTCATTTGATGTACATTTGGGAATGTTAAGATACATAGGCTGTCTAATTGTCCTATTTGGAACAACTAAGTGAACATATATATTCACTTAGTTGTTCCAAATAGGACAATTAGCCCTTTCAGACCTGAATTATTTTTTTGTATCCAATGAATCTAAAAAAAAACTCTGTAGCTAAATTGGTGTAAAATGACTAAGGAAAAAATTATGAAAAAAATCCTGTTTGTCAGGTTTTTCAGAAAAAATAGTTTTTCTTTTTGTGTACAAATGTGCACATCCGTCTTACGTAATGTTAAGACTAGTGTATAAGGGGTTTCACTGGAATTACAAAAAGTTTAATTTATAAATGTTTTTACTAGGAAATATTAATAATTTTTATAAAATTAACAAAACTAAGTGAAGTACAATACTTATAATCATTTACGAAAAATAGATTTCTACTTTGGGATAAGTAAATAATTGGCACATAGGTAAATCAGTCATTCTCCCCATTCAAGATGCATGTACCATAAGTTTACGTGTGAAATGCTAAGAAACAGTTTTTATCTTTGGTAAGACAAAGGTGAACTTTGCATTTTATACATTTAATTCTGGTTCTTTCTTTGCATCCCATCATTTTGCACCGTATCCCAAGTCACTGATCATGTGCAGGGAAATGCCCAACACCGTCTCTTGCTACATCCGCTACAGGACGAACCTCTCCTGGTCTTCTTGGAATAATTTGCGGTATTGAGAGACGGCCTAGTGGCAGTAGGCCGTCCTCTTTCACCGATGATAACTTTATTCCTCAACACCAGACCTTCAGCCAGCTGACGACGAAAGTGAAGCAACGTAAGTTGTTTATTCTTTGGTATGGTTAGCAACGCATTGTCAATTTGGTACACTCGGTATGCCTACACTACAGCCAAATCAGAAGCATGAAATATCAAGCAAAGTGTCCACTTTTTGATTCTATGAAGGTCCTGTAGTAGCTCATGCCTTGATCTAATAGGTCAACTCCCACCATTGCATGATTGTATTTCCTGACCACTTCGGGGCTTTAAACTTCAATAAATTTCTTAACTTTCTTACACCACTTGTTGACTAAGTCTTTTTCACCAATACCAACAAAATTTGAAGCAAAATGGGTAATCTTATTACCCAGCCACTTGACTACAGTTACTTCTTTGCCATAACTACTTACTTCCTGAGAAAATTCTCGAGGCTTTTTATTCATTTCTTTGTCGCTTAGTAGCGATGGATTGGCGAATCTATTGATGCGAGCTGTACATGCAGTCATTATGCCTTTTTGTTTCATAATTTGTAATAAATTATATGACGAAAAGTAGATGACAGCTCGTGGCCCTTGCTTTTTCCAATACTCTTTGTGAGATGAAAGACAATAACTGCACCGTATCCAATTTTTTTTTGTCAAATTATTATCCATTTCTCGACTAGAGCTTTGATAAAATAGAAAATCATAGCTTGCCCATGTTAACCACATAAAAAAATATTTTGAGCCCCCGTGGACAAGGTTTACCTTTTATGTACTGCTTGGCAACATGTTTCCCAGTGAAAGGAACTATCTGTTCGTCAATGCAAAGTTCTTTTCCAAGCGGTAACTCTAAACATCGATTCCTAACAGCATCTAATATTGGTCGAACTTTGTAAAATGCCGTTGTCATTTACGCCTGATGTGTACATTTGTGTACAAATATAAAAACTGTGATATATGATCCAAAAATATAATTACACACGCAAATTATGAATTACGTATGACCTTAAGAATATAACACATCAATTGATATTTTTTCAGTGCATAAATTTAGCTATTTAGTACTTATTAGAAATAAAATGATGAGCTTTTCTACACAGCTCTAATTTCGGTAAGCTACTGGTCGAAACATGTCTAAAAAATTACAAAGAATGCTAAGAGATCGCTTTAGTAGTATCAATTTTTGTAGTTTATAATGTGGACATATGAACACAAGCGTTCTCAATTTCACTTGTAGCGAAATAAATACTAAAACATTTTTTTGTATTTTATGTGTACATTTGTGTACGCCAGGTCTGAAAGGGTTAGACAGCCTATGTATCTTAACATTCCCAAATGTACATCAAGTTACAGACAAAATTCCTTCTTTATAAGATCAGCGAGAGAGATGAACAAACTAGCTCGGTACTCCGAACTAGATTTGTTTGTCTCTAACACGCATAATTTTAAACAAACTTTATCGAAGGCGTGATTTGACAGTTCTGGAGCGTGATGACAGCTTCATATTAACTTTAGTGTATTCGCTCAACTTAAAGGCAATAATGTATTTTTTATTGTTTTTTACTTTCTGCGTTTTTTATGTTTGTGTATCAATGTGCGAAAACATGTAATTGGTGTATAGTCTTTATTTAGGTTTTAATTTGTAGTTATATAAGACACTGTTTGTTTTCCAAAAAAAATAATATAAATAAATAAAATAATATATTTATGAACATCGTGTTGCGTTCACGTTCCGTATTGTTGGCCACTACAACCACGGTAATTTTATGAGAAATAAATCATTATCGCGCGTTCGTATTCAAATTTCGAACGTCGATTTGAATTCCGACGCCATTAGTGATGTGTTCGCTGCCGTTGCGTTCGTGTAAATTGTAAATACTCTATACATATGTGAATACATCTTTTATGATAGTTATTGGCTATCATGTTCCTCGCCAACGTAACATAGTATCTCACCTATGCCCTCTAATCGACTATATTTTATCGAAGTATGATCAGTTACGTTAGCATTATTGGCGGCAAATTCAAATGCTCGTTCGAATTTGAATTCGAACGCGTAGTAATTATTTAAAACATTGTATTGTCGCCGTATTGGCCAGCATTACGAAATGTTTTTTTTTTTTAATGAACGCTATTAATTATTGTTTTCTATCTGTTCCTGCGGATCTTATACCGGTAGAAGTTACTGGCCTATTGTAAACCGATAAAAAAAAATATTGTAACATATTTCAGAGTTATCACATCATACGAGTGTTGCGATAGGCGAATTAGAAAAACATTTACAACAGTTTGCTTTCAAATGTGCCCTCAAAGCGACGATACTCACATCTTGAATGACTAAAAATAAAATGAAAAATTAAAATCAAATTTTGAAGAAAAATAATCACATAAAACATCTTATATAAATATATCATGACATATATATATATATATATATATATATATATATATATATATATATATATATATATAATAAAATACAACTATCGTGATGATTCCGTCAGCTTGTCAAGCAACAGCTTTGGAAACTTCGCTTTGAATGCACAACGATTCCTGATCATCCTAAAATCTAGGGGGAGTGCGTTCCAGAGAAGAATATAACGTTTCTTTTAAAAGAGTTACCGCTGACTCACATAATTTTAAGTAAGAAAAGGACCAATATTTAGCCTCTTCCGCACATGCAGTGGTAGTGCCAAACACAGAGTGTCTCTCTGTTTGGCACTAATCGGTGTAACATAACTCCTGAAGATGCCCCGTGGAGTGGTAAAACACGTGTTGAGTGATTTGACGGTGGCGGTTGTATAATTCGCATTGTTTGCCGCATACGCATTTATCAGCGGGCTGGCAGGCGGTGCACTTTGTTGCACGACTACCACTGCATGTGCGGAAATGGCTAAATATTGGTCCTTTTCTTACTTAGGATGGACTTCCGCAAGGTAACGCCTGATTCCATTAAATATCTCATATTTTGGTGATTATAACCATATTTAAATACAATATAGTTTCGTTATATTCAGCTAATAGCCTAAAATCCTCTTGGAGTATCCGAATGCTCCGGTGCTACAAGCGACAAAACTGGTCTGCCGCTGGTGCGTCAAGCGATTCAACAACGCGATCAAACAAACTTTATTTCAAGACACAAATCTCTGTCAACTAGGCCACATATCTCCGATATATATAAGGAAGTCGTTACACCGGCGCCCTTGTGTTATTGTAGAATGAATATATTTTCCGAGTGATATTTTTTCCTTGTTATATTTCAAAGTTAGCTTAAAAACAATTGTTGTTTTCCGAGAATAATTTTCTACAATGCTGGTACTTGATTCGTTAAGTGTTTTATATAGTATCGCCTCTACTCACAACAGGATTTCAGATGGAAATCGAAGTCTTCTGCATATCACAATAACACACTGCGATATCCAATCCGCCTGGGATCGAAAATAAATCAAAAAACACAGTGACGTTCGCACTTAGGAAACAGCTCTACCAGTGTAGAGATGTGTAGTACTCCCTAATCAAAGAGAGAATCCGGATCCTTCCTCGGATCGCCCACGCAGTTCGAGATTAAAGCAGAAAGCTGCCT